>NW_008239054.1:635915-637863 GCF_000691975.1 Corvus brachyrhynchos | reverse complement strand
TGCTATCTTTAACCATAAGTCACATTCACATTTATTAACACTTAATGAAAGGGAGGAAAGACAAATGTGATTGTAACACCCTGAAACCTGCTTCTACTTTCTACTTTCCGTTAGTGATGACAGACTAATCAAAACAAATCAAAACCAAACCAACTCCTAAGGTATCCAGATTGCCACAAAGCCCAAAGAAAAAAAATAATACTTTTAGAAAGCATGTAAAAATGTTTATCCATGAAGATTTCCTGGGCATATTATCTCTATTATAGGAGCAGGTTTTTTTAGTTCAATCAGAAAATGGGCACAAATTAATTGTCAAGAACTAGATTCTGTCATTATATTTTATACTGCAGGTAGTCTGAATAATTGCATTGGTCATTAGTATCTGGACATTTTTCTTTAGGGATGCAATGGAGTAAGCTGAAGCATATATTTTATTACTTCTTGGAAAAGTTAAGAAGCAAAGCAGAAAATGTTGTATATCCCAAGCACTAAAATAAAATATATAAATATAGTAAAATATATAGTAAATATATAAATCTAACACAACAATATACCAGACATTTCCTTCACTCATAAGGCAAAATATTTTAATGACTAAAAATATTTCAATCACATTGCAAAAGGGCTTTCAGAGGCTGTATCTTGTCTGAATGTATTACTTGAGAGAATAGAAAACAGCACTTTGGAAAAAAAACTTTGACCTGAATCTGAAAAGTTCATTCAATACAAAGACATTCAGTCTCCAAAATGGCTGAAATAAGAAAAGTTTCAAAAATAACAAGCAAATGATTCATATCCAGGGGAATAAGAGATTGGTGGTTTGGGGTTTTTTTTTCCCTTTTTTTGATAAAAGTGCAAGTGGGAATTGCAGCCAGCACTTTACACTTCTGTTTCTACTCTGCTACAGACGTTCTTGTGATACTGAGGAAATCTCTAAGGAATGCATTTCATCAACATGTATTTCTTTGGTCAGCTACAAAAATGTTTGCAGAAATAGTTGCTTCTGGCAATATGGTGCAAATGAAAAATGGAATTTCTTTTTTTTGGTCTGAAGCAAAGGTAGGGGTGAGTTTGAGATGCAAAGAAAATATTGAAAGCTTTTCATTTTCTGAAGGTGAATTTGGTTTTTTTCTATTTCTCTTAATCTTCACTTTCAGAAAAAACCCTAAAAATTTGACAGACATTTCAACAAACCTAAAATAAAGGAAAACCTTAGAAAGATTGATGTTGAGCATTAAATTGAGATAAAAAAAGCACGTCACCCCATCACCCTCAAGGATGAAACAGGTTAGACCAGTGTGCCATGAACCACAGAATGTGCAATCTTCCCTTAAGGGAATTTATAATTTAAAACCAGAGACTATAAATTGAAGCTTTATTATGTGTTTTTTATTGTTTCTCTCAATCTGAGGAGCCCCAGCTGAAGACCAAGATCTCAATTTCCCTTGGGACTGTGTAAACAGAACAAAGCTGTGACATAATTCAACCCAGTTCAACTGTGCAGGCTGTTAAAAAAATATCCATTTCCCAGTCTCTTCATAACATCCTTATCTACTGTGGCATGGATATCTATGGACCAAGGCATCTCTGAAATATACAGAGTACAACCAATTCCCTTTTGTAGCCCAGTGCACCTTCTGCACCCAGTGGAGTTGGGGCAGCACTGGGAGGGCATGAGGGCACGAGGGCACTTCAGTCACAACAAAGAGCAGCAATTGCTGCCGGCATGCTGGAGGCCCGTTGATGCGTTTAAGATGGAGTGGGAGACATGGTGGACATGGGGTAACAGAGCACTTGAATCATGGAAATGGACAATGGAGTTTGTGTGTTAGCACTATGGCAAGGCAGGGTCAGTGCATGCCAATCACCACACCCAGCAGGTGCTGCATGTTTCTTAGGCATCCAGAAGATGTGTAGGAGGAGTTTTAGGGAAGGATCTGGAGAAAGA
>NW_008239054.1:610666-634986 GCF_000691975.1 Corvus brachyrhynchos | reverse complement strand
AGAGAGACTCCTCTTCCTAAATGGACTGAACAAGGTTATTATGGAAGGGGTAAACAGACTGAACATCTCAAGGGTTGTCTTTTTACATTGTCACTGGGAGAAGGGAGAAAGGTGGGGGGGGAGGAGAAGAGTTTTGAAGGTGTGGTATGATTTTTTTTTTCTTCTTTTAGGTCTGTTAATAAACTTCTTTCTATTCTTTCAAGATTGGTGCCTGCTCTGCATTTCTCCTAATTCTTATCTCACAGAAGGTAAACAGTAATGAGTATTTTGGACCAAACCACTACAGGAATGTAAAATTATATCGTAGGAATGTAAAAAATCACTTGATGTGGCATGGTCGCAAATCTTTCAGTGACTTTACCAAATCTTTGTCAATAACAGAGTTTGTCGCAAATCCTGAACAGCAGAAGAAGAAATCTGGCACTTGTCTCTCTTTAAAACTGGGAGCATGCACACACACTTTATAAAATCATGGAATAGAATCAGAGAGTCATTGAGGTTGGAAAAGATCTCAAAGATCATCAGTCCAACATTCATCCAGGTCGGTAGGTGTCTGGGGTGATGTTATGAAGCTGCTTTATTTCTTAATTGTCTGCTTAATGCCCAAGGACGCTGTGCCCATGTTGGGCGCCAAATTTATGTCTCAGTTTTTGAGACAAAACTTCAGGAGGAAACACTCCAGAATGAGCGTTCCTCCCTTTTTCCTCCGTCAATGAGACAAATGGGTCACAAGGAGTGGAAGTGGGAAAAAGAAACCAAACTGTTTATTAACATACGAACAAAACAGGGTAGAACAGGATTTAAAAAAACCCTCAAAATACAACAAATTCCCGGAGAGGGAACAGACACGCAGGCTCGGACCAGCCAGGGGCACCCCATGGGCCCGCTGGGGCCACCCCCACAGGGTCCCCGGACCGGTGAGTAAGGAAGGGAGGCAGTGAGGTAAGGGGAAGTATCACACATGGTGAACCGTGACCCACAAGACTGTGGTCCCTCTCATCCTTACAGAGGACAGACAAATAAATTTACTGCCCTCTAGATGTGCCTATTTGATTTGAGCTATTCAGTGATTATAAAGACAGGATAAAGTAAAGAATGGTAACTGTAAGCCTCAGGTCTCCAGACAGCTAGACCCCTTTAAAATGCTACTTTGCATGGGTCCTTGGGCATTGAGTGGAGAGTTAAGGAATAAAGCGGCTTCATAACGTCACCCCAGGACAGTAGGAAACAGGTCATTAACAAGGTTAATTTTTTGATTTATCATTTGTTCAGTGACTTCCCTCTGACCATGTCTGAAGTTTGACCAGCAACTTAGGTAAAAATGCACCCCACATTGGAGAGTGGCAGCACAAGATTAGATGCTACTCCAGCTTTACTGAAGTCCAGAGAATAGCTTTAAATGTGAGGGGTTTTTTACTCCATAGTGGTGTCTGTTTCACCCGGACAATCTAATTGTGTCCTGGTAGAGTGAGGGCCACCATCCCCAACCCAGAGCTGAAACCATGCCCACAACTTTTGAATGCCATCTGCACACACCATATTTTATCCTGAGGGGAATGGGATCCTGAATGCTAATGTATAGGTTAACATGGCTAGCTTCTACAAACAGGAATACTAATTTATTAGGATTATTAATTGGGCAGCAAGAGTAAATAACCTTCAGATCTGGTTTATATGTGAGTTTACTGCATATTGCATTTTGCATAAGCAGGAATTTGCTGGGCACTGGAAGATACTATGGGGTAGCTTCTCTTTTGGCCAACACATGGGCTGTTCACTTAGAATATTGATAGCAGCTTTTTAGGGGAGGTTGTCTGAAGGCATTGCAAACTTATTATAACTCCATGAAAGGACAGTAGAAAAGAATTAAAAAATATAAATGCTAAAACACTTTTAGGTGATGCAGAATTTCTTTTTCCAATGAAGAGTTTTTCATTCCTTTCTCCAAAAATTTTATATTTTTTGTTACTATTATTGTTAGTTATCGTTGTTACTATTTTGATTCTCCCTGTCTGAGTTCTGTTCATCTTTAGTTGTCCAATTTACTCATCATTCACTGATCTTAGACATCTCTCTTGCCTAACAACAATTCTTGGAAGCTTAAAACAGTGTGTAGTATTCATCCAGAACTGTTTTACAGCCACCATCTGCTTCTTCTCCATCCACCCGCATTTAGAGATCCCACTCCTTCGTTCTTTTGAGAAACAGTATTAAGTGGATTGCTGTTTCTCGTTTTCAACTCTTCACTGAGATGCCTGGCTCTGTCATGTCATGTAATACATTTGTGCTATGCAAAGCAAATGCAATAATTAGTAAATAGGGAAATAAGTAATCCAAAGCATATTAGTGATTAAAGACAGGCATATTTTCTGCAACTCAAGAGGTAATACTTGATGCCGTAATAAAATGTAAATATTTTAATATTACAGACTTTCTTCTTTCCTAGTCTTGACTTTGCTTATTTAATAAATTTTGCATTCCAAGCTGCTCCATCCTAGAATCACATTCAAGTACACTTTTCGTAGGATGACTTAGTATGTCTTCTAGCCAAGTCCACCAACGTAAACGATATTCCCAGAAGAGATTCCTCTTGCCACTGAAATCTACTCTTGCTTCTCTTGAACTGATTTTCCTCCCCACAAAAGAAAAAATTGTCTTTCTTTATCTATGAGAAAACAGTTTGACTGGCTTTCCGTATAACAACCAATGCTTTGTTTTAATTTACTGAATCAATGATAAAACATTAATATAGTAATTAAATATTTCTCTCTTTATACTAGATAGTTCTACGCACAGAGTTGCTCAGATAGTCTGTGACAAAAAGCTAATGGCAGGTCGCCCTTCTTTGCACTTTTCCCAGATACTTCATGGTTTGATCTAGGAGACATAGCCTTCTTTATATCTTTATTTTTCCTTGAAAATTATAGTTTAGATTCTTGGCTTTTGTTGTTTCATAAGCCCAAGGATTTTTTCATGCTTTCTGTGCAGACATAAAATGACGGTTCCTTTAGCAAGGAAAATTATAAATTGGATTTTGTTTCAGTTTGTTTTGACAACAAGTCATAATGTATCCTGTTGTTTCAATTTTAATCTTCCTTTTGCCCATGGGTGATTAAGTTCTTTTCAGAACTAAGTTTGTTAAATACATATTTAGCTAATTTAGAAATGAATGGTGGAAATTAATTATATTAACATATCATATATTATTTACCAGAGACATCAATTATGCTATAAATATGTATTTACAAAACACAAATTGTTTCCTCAATAACAGTAATTCTCTGGACAAACTGTAGATAGCATTCATTTTTTCATCTGAGGATCTCAAATTGGTTTTGGCATGAAGAGGCATAGGACGTCTGTTGAAGCCATTTGAAGCACACTTACTACTAAGAATACATAGCTTATTTTTCAATTGTCTCAGATGTTAAAAGATCTCTTTTTTTTCCTTCAAAAATAGTGTGACAAGAACATCGCAAAGTCCTGCCACTAGTTCCTATCTTCTCTGAAAGGAAGGGAGACATCACATGTGGCTCCTCTTGTGGCGAGGGTTTATTTGGCCATGGTGATTTTTCTTAGCACAGTGAGGTTACATTCCTCTGAGTTTTCTCCATGTTTAGTTATTGAGATTCAGCTAATTGAGTCACAGGAAAAGTTAGCTAGTCAAAAGTTGTTAAAAGAGACTGTGACTATTCTGACTTGAGAAAAATAACCAGGTATAAGCATGTATCCTATGATATTTTAATTGCTTTCATTCAACCCTGCCCTTTTGCTCTTTCCTCCCATAGATTTTGTCATTGATGAGGTAACTGTAAAATTTTGCAATGTTATATTTTTTTTGTTTAGGTGGTACAAATCAACAGTCACATCAGTGTAGTAAATATCCCAATTACCTGTCATGAGATGAAAAAAAGGAAACATAACGTACTTTAACAAACTGTCATTTTAGTCATACTGCTGGATGAACACTTTATACATATTTGAGCCCTACAGTGACATCAGGAATTTAACAAAAAATAAAAATCTCATATTTCCAAATATGTTTCAGCAAACATTGTCATGATCTAAATCCTCCAGACCACATGATTATTTTTCCTGGCCCCTGAATATTTCATCAAATACCATTTTTTAATGTATTCTAATGACGTGAGAGAACTGCATTAAATAAGGTTACAAAAACTTTCATGACCCTAATCTATGTAAATTATCATTCTGAATTTTTTTCTCTAGGGCTTTGGGTGCAAATCTCAGCAGCAACAAAGAAATAGATTTCTTTGGATACTGCAGACGGCATTTATAAATCACCTGAATGTCTCGTGGAAAGAGTACTCAATAAGCTATGGCACACAGGCCTGCTAGAAGTTCCAGTCTTGGTTTGAGATTAAAACCACAGGCAATTGAAAATTCAACAGATTGTTGAAAAAATATCTAATTTTATATGGAAAACATTTGATTTTAGACTTTATCAGAATTATGCACTATGTCTAGGCCAAAATCTTGGAAGTAAACTGTAAGATACGACGATACTCTTTGAAAAGAAGGTTCCCTTTTCCTCACACCAGTTATACACTGTTACCGGATACCTGACTCTGCAGTTACTCCAGCTGACACCATTCTTCCAAGCTTCCCTTAGAGCACTGTCTGCATTACAGGGGCAGATACACAGGAATAGCTGTAAGGCAAGAGATAATTTGAAAAGTTTCCAATACATAATTTCAATGAACAAAAATGGTGCGCTATATGTGGTGTTCATGTGTCCTTCTGCACAGAAACGTGAACTGGCAGCTGCCTGATCAGATGTGATCCATCTCTGACCGGCACCTGAGTTTTATAAAGTGGCTTTTCATTTCAGCCCAAATTTATATACATCCAGTTCAAAGTGCAGGAACATTAAGTTCAAATTCATCTGCAAAAGAATGAGTAAGAAAACTGGAGGGAATATGGTTGCAAAGAAGGTAAGAAGAAGATGATGGCAATGACTTTGAGTTTTCTGTAGATATATCTGACAGATTACTGAATAGTATTACATTTTTTAAATAATCTTTCTGGGTAAGGTTGCCAAAGCAACACTCTGAAAGGATGCATTGGGAGATGGATTGGGTCCATAACCTCATCAAGAAAAAAATAAAGAGAGGGTTTTTGTGTAAATCTCACCTGACATTTTCTTTCAAAGTTATTATAAAAATTAACATTTTGAAAACCAAGATCAAAAAACAACAAAAAGAAATTAGCTTTCCTTACAGTAGTGAGCTTATTGGTTGATTTATATATTCCATTGTTAATTATACCTGTCTCCCAGGAACAGGCCCATTGAGATGGATATCTTCTTCAAGACATCCTGGGGCTAACAATACACAAGGCACACATTTATCTATCAGAGCATTCATCAGTATATTTTCTTCAGAAAATGAAAAGACACGTTTCCTGGAGCATTATGAACCTCCACAGGCTAAAGAAATCCTGGTAGAAGAATAACCAAAGCGAAATTACCCATCAAATATCATGATCACTCTTTGTGCAGTAACTTTAATGCCAAAACAATATTATTTCTGGTTTATATGTATTGTTAGAAATTTCAGCACTGTCTGAAATAGACAGAGCCAGCAAATCACAGAGATGTAATGGGTAAAAGACATTACCCTGGCTTTAATGAATCCCACCAGCCTTTAGAAAGGTTCATTCTATTGAATTATTTTGAAACTATTAGTTACACAGCTAATGAAAACTTGTACACTGCTAAAGTTTGAGTTAGAAAATAAACAGAGCCTGCCACATTTGGGTATATTCAGCATATCTATTTCTTTGTGGTCTTCATTAATGCAGCTTTTAAGACTCCATCAGAACTCTTAAGTAAGGAGCAAATCCTAAGCCATCACTTGGGCCTTCCATATTCTCAGTGTTTTCAACGCCATGCCTCAATACCATGGGTGCAGAGGATATCTGTTGGAGAAAGTTCTACCACCTTCATCAGAGGAATTTCAATTTTGTCTGTGATATTCTCCACTGACTCTTTCTAGCCACTATAAACCAAGCAAATTTGTCTTCATGGACTGAAGAAAGTGACCATATAGGTAAAGGATTCTTAGTGTTATATTCTTTACTCTGTTCCATTTCTGCATTTTATCTACTTCAGTTATGTTTCCTAGACATAAACTAGATAATGTTTTCCTACTTGATATCATAAATTATTACATTGCCATCAAAATTTTCAATTATAAAAACAATTGAGACATTCTACATGAACTGTATTCTGACTTTCTCATTTTGTGTGCTATACAATAGTGCAGAACACAGGCCATGACCATATCCTCAGCTCATTGAAATGTCTTGGTCTTGTTGATGTCATTGCATATAAATGCTACGCCTGTGTTCTTCAACTACTCCTCCAATGGGATGAACTTTTGATGTAATGAGACAATTCTTTACCAAAGATTCAGAGCAACAAATATGACAGAAAAAAGTGAAATTGATCACCAATTTATTTCCGTTAAACAATATCCAGACAAAAAGTCAATCACTGATTGTCATCTACTTAATGTCCTTTTATTCATTTACCTGAGAGTATTCCCAAGGGAACAGGTATTTAGACATGGCTGATATTTTTCATTTTTGATCATGGAAAACCCATAAGTTTCCTTTACCCCTTTTACAACAAATTTTGTAGAAATAAACTTGTAGTAAACACTATTATATAGTGAAATAAGTTGTTTTGTCTTATCACAAATTCCCATTTGTACTATATTTTTGCTAAAATATTAAACAAAAATATAATTTCCCACTAACTAATAATATGGGATGTATTAAAAAAAAGAAAAAAATTTGGTTTGCTCTTTGAAATAAAATTTTAAAAAGATAGAAGTCTGAGCTAAATTTTCATATCCTTATATAAAGCACACATTTTTCAGTTCTGTAAAACTGAGAGCAAAGGAATTACTGAGGGCTGAAGACGTTCTGAGGTCCAGAAACAAGAACAGAAAATTACACTGATATTTTTACCCTACTGTCTTTTGTAAGGAGACACTACAGTTAGAAACTCTGTTTTCATTGTGTATTTATTGTAACAGATTTGTTGGGTTTGCGCTTCTCACGCCATTGTAACAGCCATTTCTGTTAAATCTGGGTCAAACAGCACAATAGTCTGAATTTTTCTATTAACGTGCCAATGGATTTGTATAGCAGCATCATAGCAATCCAGCTTGTCGTACAGAATCATACAAAAAGACTTTCATGCAATTCAATAGTTGTGGGGTGATGACCCAGGATGGTTGCACTAGTCCTGGCAAGGCCACCCAGTATTAGCATCTTAGAGTCCCTAAAAATGCCTGACATTTAGGCCTACATATGACATTAAGTTTCTACTATTTCACAGCAAGGAATGAAAAACTCTGTCATTCCTGCATCTGCTCAAACATCTCTCATTCACTAATTATTTATTTTTATTGTGATATCAAGCTACAACATGCTTTGTGTAAAATTTTCATTCAAAATTCTCAAACAATGATTGAGCTAGAAGAAGCCCTGTTTCCCAAATACATTATTCTGCTAACTTCAAAGCGAAGAGATACATCTTGGCCCAAAGACCACTGAAATCAATGTCACAAATCTTGCTGAGTACAGGGAATATTGTGCAAAGCTTTCCTAGACAGTGTTCCTTAAATGCTTCTGGCTCATTTACCATCCTTGGAAAAAATGTGAAGATGGATGAAGCACCAAGGTGATGTGCCAGCCCTATTATAAATGTAGCTGTAAAGTCATGAGAGTGGTTGTAAGATGATCCATTTTCCATCTTGAAAGCTTGTTAAGACAAAGAAAAACAAAACAGGTCCCCCAACTTTTAGACCAAAGACCAGGGAGAAGAATGAAATGAATAGTTTGAAAATTCTATGAATTATGACAACCTGAGTTTTTCCATTTATATATTAATGCATTAGTATTACATACGACGTACAAGTCTGATAACTATACAGAGAAGTCTGAAGACAATTGTTTTTAACACTTAGGAAGAAAGGAGAATTATTGTAAATACACTTAAATCAGAGCATCTGTAAAAAGTTAAAGAAATGTCACACATAATGTTTCTCCTTTCAGAGGAAACACTTTTCAAAATATTTAAGCAAAAAATCAATCAAGAGACTAAATGCATGCTAAGCAATGAGAGGATATAAACAGCTAATAGATTAAAAGTGGAAAGAAATAGTGCACAAAGTTCACATAAATAAAACCAAGAAAATAATTAAATTAAAAAATAGTTAAATATAAACTCCTGCATCTATACAACTGAGGAAAACCAAGCTGGCCATTGCTGAAATTCTCTGAGTATTAAATAGTGTGCAATTAGGAAAGAAACAAATAGATTAAGAAATTGCATTTTAATGCCTTTCTGTGTTAATAAATAATATATATGACAGTTTGAGTAACTATGGAGCTCAGACACATGGGAAAATGAAAGGCGATGATAGGAATGAAGCTGTGATGCCCTCATTAATAGCAGTGATTTTGCATATTGCCATGAGTGTGTGGGAAAGCTATACATTCATTTTTTAAAATAGAATATTTAAAAAAATGTGAAAGGGATTTTGTTTTAAAGTCAAGTGCAAAACAAAAAGATTGAAAATTCTTTCTGAATTTTCTTCCCTAATAAGTGAAGCCTTATATATTTTCAGCAGTGGAACACAAGATTCCAGGAGCTCGAAGAAGGGAGGTTTTCATAGTGACTCACTTCAGGCACCACAGTTCAGCACTTACATTAGCATGATAGGCTTCCTAGATTCCCTGTGTAACTAATGAAGATAGATGGGCTCCTCCAAAGGGTAATTCAGAGCAAGAACCTAACCAAGGTGACCTGAATTGCTCTCCATGGAAGCATCTCTCTCTGACTACAGAGGGAGTTCAGGCCATTTCCTAGTCAACTTCTCTGGATCATTAAGGTGCCTTTAGTGAAAATTCTTGAATACCTCCCCCTGCCCAACCTAGACGACCAGACACTGGGCTGGAGGACCCAGGGGAGCAGCATGTACCTGCTGGCAAATACACAAACAGGAGCTAGAGGGAGAGGTTGGGAGGGGGTTGGAGCAAAACTTTCTGCAGCTTACTAAGGTAATTCCCAAACAAAATTCTGTTTTCTTTGGGTCTTATCTTTATCTAGGGAGAAACAAACCAGATAGACTAACTGAGGGCTACCTCCTGTTGTAAGGGGACAAGGGGAGAGGGACTGTTTTGAGCAGCACATGCTCTATAGGGATGCCTAGAATTCCTGCAGATTGAATGGTGTCGGGGGGTTCATTGTGCTTCCAGCTTGCTGCAAACCATCTATGAAAGAGAGGTTCCTACAAGAAATTTTCCCTTGATCCACTAAATAAAATCTATGTCCCAGACAAAGGTCTCAGAGACCGTAGAATATATTTGTGTGCCCATTTAAAGTTCATGTTTCTCTTACTTGTAAGCAAGAGTGAGGACATTTCATTTGCTTACCAATCTTAGATTAGGTGCTTTCCCATAAATTGTAGCTATCTTTACGCTGTGTTCAACTTAGAGTATCTTTAAATGCAAGTGAAGACATCCTAAAAGGACCTGGGGATTTTCTTCCCTGGGAAGTATTTAGAACTTGCCAAGTGCTGCAATCAGCAGCATTTTCTTTGCTCTTATATTGCTATGAAACACAGGCATAAACCAGCTCTGGCAGGCATGATGGAGCATCCTCTAGAGAAGGTATCAAATAGAAAAATCTGCTCAAATTTCACCCACCATTCCCTTTCTGTTCATTTGCAGAAGCTCCCTGGAGCACTGTAGGCCAATTCTATACTGCTACTTCAGCAGCAGTGCCAAGTTCAAATCCAGCTTTGCCAGCTAAGCAGCTTGAGACAGTTGCATCTGCATTGTCTTAGCCCATCTCTGGCTCTCATTATCTGTGCCCCCTCTGTGTTTCACTTGGAGTAACTTGACCTCTCCAGCTATCCTACAGTCTATGTCCTCTATCTGTCTAACAGGCTCTCCTAGCAGATATATGGTCCAGTCTGACTTCTCCCAGGAGCCTTGTCTGCGGCAGCCTATTAGCATGCACACAAAATCTGCTGCTTAGGAAGGCTGATATTTGCAGCAATGTTGAGCAGGTCCATGACAGTCATTTTAAGCACTTGATTGTTTCTGCCCTTTGAATGATACACAGGGAATTGCAAGTCTCTTGGCTCTTTCTCTTTTTTGCCATCAACAATCACTGTAGCGTCCCTGAGAGAAAGACATCCTGCTTAACCAGTGACAGGCCTTTCAGGAAATTGCCCAAGATGATCAGGTGGTAGCTGGAGTCTTCTCTTAGAAGGGACCAGCCTCTGCAGCCTGATTTACCGTTCATCACTGGCAAGGCACCAGCTTTGAAAGAAAAAAGCCACTGTAAGTGTCAGAGTAACAGAAGGAGGCAATCAGTCATGCTCTTCCTACACAGGGAATGTCAAATGCATTGTCATTTGTTCAGTATGGCCTGAGGGTGGCTGCATCTCAGAGAAATCTTCTTCAAGAAGAGTGCTCTGAAGTAATTCAAAGTGATCCTGACCATTTGGCAGCTTTGTGGACATTCACTAGAAATCTCTTCTCACCAACAGACTCAGTGAACTCTCCTGATCTCTGTTTTTGATCCATGGAAAAAGTCTGGCTTGAAGGCTTGGAAGGACACAGGTTTTTGAGCACCATCTTCAGAACAGTATTTCTGCATGAATTTCCTATCTGGCCCTCCTGCACCAACCTTGGGGCACAAAGCAGATGCTGTCTTCAGGATCTGACTCTCAGGCTCTACCAGTCATCTATGTTTCTCTCACTAATAACATGTTTTGAGGATCAAGGTCTTCCTTGATGTCTCAACAAATAAAGACTGCCAGAGCACACCTAGGGTGAGATAGGCTGGGCTCTTCAGGTATGTTTCCATGTGTCTCTAACTCTCGAGGACCTGTGTCCTCCCCATCTTGATCCTGACCAGCTCTGGGAAGATGTTCCTTTCTTACCCTCATGATTTTTAACAACTGTGCTTACTTTAGTGCTGAAGAAAGCTGTCCAGCTCCTATAAAGCTCATGTGGTCCCTGGAAAACAAAAGACCTGGCCTCTAAATGCGGCAGAGGCTGAATTAGCTGAGCAGTGGAGAAGCAGATGCAAGGACAATGTCATTTAGCAGGACTGCAGGACTGCAGGGGTTTGTTTGGAGGTGAAACAACCTGGCAAGGTACCAGTCACATCTGTATAACTGCTGAGGAGATGACTCAGAAATCTAAAGAACCTTCCACGGCGAGCAACTTCTTCATGCTAGAGTGAAAGGGTTAACACACCACATGACTTCATATTTAATCTAATGTCATTACATAGCTATGCCAATAAGTTTCTTTCCTGGCTGCCACCCTGTTGGGGTTTTAAGAGGTCTATTTTTTTTCTGTTGAAGGAATTTTCCCCCATTCTGTTACTAAGACAATAAATCGCTGGGTACTTAAGAGAAAACAAAAGACCTGGCTGCTCCTTTTGTTTCACCTGGGTGTGTGGTCAGTTCGCTCTCCACGTTGGGAGAGAGAGGAGCTGCTGCTTCTTTTTCGGCCGCTTTTCTTTCTGCTGGAAACAACACCGGGATCCCAAAGCCGCCTTCCCTGCCCCGCTGGAGGCCGGGCCGTGGCTGCCCTGCCCCGCTGTTGCTTCGAGCCTTCGCTGCGCTGTAGCTGTGCTCGCCCTGCCTGCCCAGATCTTCGGGGGGCTCCCTGCTTGGATACATCGCTTCTGCCTGCCCCCGGGGTTTTGCGTTCGCCCCTGCCATTCCAGCCTGCTGTTCCTGAGAGCCCGGGATCAACTGCCCAGCGGTGTGTGAAGCCTTTGTTCCATCCCTTCCCGGGATCCCAGGCCGCCAGTGCCGCGTGCTCCCCGAGCTCGCTCCGGAGCGCCCCCTGCAGCCGTGGGGGAACCATCGCACCTGCCCTGCTCACCGGGAGCCGCCAGCGCCCCTGCCGGCTGCGAGCGGAACTGCACCCGAGGGGAAAGGGCCCGACAGCCGAGAAGGCTGGGACTGAGTTTGTGATTGTTTGCTGTCACTGCCGTAGTTATTGCTGTTTGTCTGACTGGTTATACACACATAGATATATAATAGTAAAGAACTGTTATTCCTATTTCCCACATCTTTGCCTAAAAGCCCTTGATTTCAAAATTATAACTCGGAGGGAAAGGGGTTACATCTGCCACTTCAAGGGAGGCTTCTGCCTTCCTTAACAGACACCTGTCTTTCAAACCAAGACACACCCCAATAGGCCTACTTGTAACTTCAGTTTTGAAATGTCAGTTAAACACTCCTTCACCATGACTGTCTATTGCCTAAAGTGATCATTCTTTTGGATGTCACATCTTTAGCTTACCTATTAAACAATAAAGCCTATTAAAACATATTATGTTAAAGCAATATCTGTTAAGCCCTTCATAACAGAGAACTGCCTACCTTTTATTTCTTCTTCCTTACTGTTTTTCTCTGCATTTTACCCAGTGCAAATGAGACAGAATAATTATATATAATTGTGGTAGGCTAGCCTTTGTAAAGAGCCAAATACATACCCAGCTGCTCACTCTCTCCTCCTTCTCAGGGGGGCAGGGGGAGAAAAAAGGATAAGAAAGCTCACAGGTCAAGATAAAGATAGGAATATCACTTACCAATTACCTTCATGGGCAAAACAGACTCAATGTGTGGAAAATTAATTTAATTTCTTGCCAATTTCAATTATGTCCATTGCGGAGCCAGCTGTAGCTGTGCCTGTCACAGGGCGGCCCATAACCTCCTCCCACAGAGTTCATCCCTCTGACATGTAACCCCTTAAAGCCCATACAATATTACTAAAATAACAATTAACAACACAACTTGCATATTAAGTTGAATGTAATCAGTTTTGATATACCTGCCTAGGGTTTTAATTTGTATCATCTGCTGATCTAAGAATATCTCCATCTGGACCCGGTGCTATCTTTTGGTTTGCATCACAGATTGGTCTCAAAGTACACAAACTAGATTCCTTTTGGATGAAGGAATTTGGAGGAACTGGAATGTGTTCTTTAGCAGCAAAACAAATACACTCCATCTGCAAGAGGGAATTCAGTCTATGCAAGCAGTCCAGAGCTGGTCTGAAGGAAAAATGTCCTGAAATATGTATAGCGCAGAAATCAGATCCCCAGCACCAACTTTCTTGCTTTCACATCTGTTCTTACTAGCCTACAATATTTGAAAATTTAAGTATAGCCAATTTTGTGTCCTAAATGTAATTATTTTTTTTTAATTCAGTTCTAACATGGTTTTTTTGTATTAGCTTTTCCATTATCCCAGTATTTTCAGGCAGTTATTGCCCTCTCTCAGCTACGTAAACTGAACAGCATTTATGAGTTTACTCAAGAGTCACACTGGAGGAAATCCAAACAGGTCACTTCTCCTTTGTTTATTATACATGTCATTGTCACACCTGTGTCCACCAGATATATGCACTGGAGGTTAGGAAATTGAGGTACTTGGGAATCTGTAATACAGTTTAAATTATGTTTCCTAGTCAATACTGTAGGAAAGAGACACTGCTAAGGAAGGAAATTCTGCACTAGGAATGCACCAAAAATCCCTATACACCTTTCCCTGAAATTGTATCATAGTGTAACATTTAAGGCGTGATGTATCAATGTTCCCATTATGCTCCACATGTCTGTACAAGAGGCATCTGCAGTCCGTGGAAGAGACTAAATTAGTTTGCTGAGTAGATGAGTGTTTATAACACAATAGCACCTGGAGGTCTCAACTAATTATCTCTATTGTGTTTTGCACTGTGTGAATTCACTGTAGAACACAGTTCTTAACCTAAATACCTTAAAGCAAGATTCTGAAGAATGTTTTCTCATGTCTTAATTTCTCTTCCACACAAGCTGGAAGGATAGAAGTAAGCCGAAACTAAAAAACTAAATTTTGAAAATCTGACCCTTTGCCTTCTCTGAGGAAAAAAAGAAAAGAAAAGAAAAGAAAAGAAAAGAAAAGAAAAAGAAAAAAGAAAAGAAAAGAAAAGAAAAAGAAAAGAAAAGAAAAAGAAAAAAGAAAAGAAAAGAAAAAGAAAAAAGGAAAGAAAAGAAAAGAAAAGAAAAGAAAAGAAAAGAAAAGAAAAATGAAAAAAAAAAAACTATCAGTTTTGTCAGCAATGTTTTAGTTCTGTTTCCCAGTATTAATACTGTAGTGATCAACTCAGAGTAGGGCATTTCACAATGAAAAAAATGTTTTGAATACTTTGTAGACAGAGATTTCCTGAGAAGGGTTTTCAAAGGCTGTTTCATTTGATATACTCTTCAGCTTTCACAATAAAAAGAAATTTATGTTGCAGAAGTATGTTAATGAATTTCAAAGATAAACATCACTGGAAGAGACTGTTTAGCAATGTCAAAAAGGATGGGAACTAGATGTGAGATACAGAAAAGATCTTAATTTTTTTGTATAGTGACAGGTTTTGTTCAATGGATACCTAGAAACCTCTGAAAGCACTGGTGCTGCTGTCAGAGAAACAAGCAAACCAACTGAAACAAAAATAAGTTGCCTACAGGAAAAAAAAGTGAAGTAGATGAATGCATAATGAAATATATGGCAAGAACTACCCGACTATCTAAAGACGAAGAAAGAAAGATTCACAGCTGCAGATTCTGACAAATCTAGTCAAAACAAATTTACATTTTCAATATCTGTAATGGACTCATTGTTAGCCTTAAATAAAACCTTTTATTTTACCAGCTTCTGTTTCACATTTAAAGTCCTTTATAAAACCTGGCGTATTCTGACACCTTCTCCACATTAAACCAGTAACCTGCTCTCCCTGTAGCCCCTGTTGTAAGATCACTCTTCTTCCAGGGTTTTCGCAGTCCAGGACTCCCAGAGAGGCCAGGAGCCTTTCAGAAGCAGCATAATGGGAAAATGGATCACTTCAGCATGGGTCATGATGGCTGCTGATGCCACCAGGAAATCTTGAGAGTGCTGAGCAATTTTCCAGTTGTCAGTGTACAGGATTTTCTTCACAGTCAAGAGATTTTCTCTGGGTGGTGCTTCAGGCTGAAGTCAGGAAAATGGTTCAACCATTTTTTGGGAAGTGATGCAAGAAAGGCTTTTCATGTTTTAAGGCACCTTAGTTTTAGGTAAAAGAAGAGGAAAACAGTCATCCGTGTCATTGCATAGAACTCCATTTTCAGAGAAACTTCTTAAAAGGTTTCACCATTCCCATGAGAAATTTGACTCCAAGGTTAAATAAAAATCTAATTTTGAAAGGTGTTTAATGTCTTACTAAGACAGACAGGCTTTCCTGGCCTATGGTTTTGAGCAGTATAGCCCTTAGTGACTTCCATTAGTCTCCACCTCTGTGGTATCCCAGTTAGATATAATTCATAGGCAAAAATTAAAAGAGAATACTGTTCCTCTCTTTGCAGACACCTTGTCTTTAAATGTATGATTAAGACTTTTGTTTTGGTTTGGTTTTTTTTTAAGAAAGGTCTACAGCACATATCAGTCTGCTCCCTTGTCTCTCATAGCAAACATTTTGCCTTTTCTTAAGTCAAATCAGAAAACAGGGAGAGCTGTACCACAACCTCAAAGACAGGTCCTATAATTTCCCACAAATATGGATGATTTATAGCTGGATCTGTACATTCAAAGAGTTGGTGAGATCTGGTGAGCTTAAGTGCAAAAGTGGAGGCCCGGACCTGCAAGATTTTCACACACACACACACACACAGAGCTGAAAATCACTAGAAAAGGTTGATTGTCATGTAGAATATTTACAGGAGATATGAGTATGAGAATCTGAGAAGAGCCATTAGCAGACTCCACACATTAATTACTCCACAAGGTAACTAAATACAATACAGCTGATTTCAGAGTTATGACAGCTGCAGAGTCAGCCCTGCAGGTTGGCTTACCGACTCAGGGCAAATAATAACCTTCTCAGAAATGTAATAATGCTTTTAGGCAGATATACTAATCATCAAGACAACATGGACTTTCTCTCCTCTATTTAAGGAAATGCAAGGCCTGGGAGCTTTCTGAAGCAAGGATATGGCAGGGTGAGCAGCAGATCCAGTGCAATGGAAAGCAGTGAGATGACGGTGGTGGCTTCATGGCATTCACATTTTACGTTAGCTTGCAGTAACAAAGCAGCAGTCAGTCAGTGTGTAAAGGTTTGGGCAGACTGCTCAGAATTGTATCTTTATACTATCTGCTCCATTTGTCAGCAATGTGTCCAAGATGTTTGCTGTTTTGGGAGTAAGTGGAAATATAATGATGGACAAATGGGACTAGGACAATATGTATATGGCATATTAGAGCTTATTCTGATGTACTTATTAATCTTCTATCTTTGGCATATTACTGGAAACAAGCAAGACAGTGATACATACCCATGGTATCATAGCAGCACAGGAATAGAGTTTACTGCAGGTTGCAGACGGATGATTGTGGAAAAGGAGAAGAACTAATGTGCATCACTCACACAACTGACAGTGCAGAAATGCAGGCCTTAACCAAAACTCGAAGGCAAAACCAAGTAGGTCAGTCAGTATAGCATAATCTGAGCACAGCATATGCTGATGTTTTCTGGATTCGTCAGAGGTGGAAGATGCCCTTTGACTATCAAATACCACTAGGGCAACAGGAAAGGATTCAGATGGAAAAAAATAGAAGGGAAAATTGAGTTATGTTCCATTCCTTTTCACAGTTTCTTGGTTTTGCACCTTTTCTTCTGCATCTCAGTATTCCTTTATGTTTTTCCTTTAGGTACCATAGGAAATAGATCAAATACTTCAAAATGCTTAAATTTTCTTATCTTTATGGTTTATTTTGTCATCTAAAGTGAAGAGGAAGCATTAAAGTATCACTGATGCGTACAATTTTTCAATTATAAAAACAGATAAATTAGAAAATTCACAAAATCACTTCTTCAGGAAAAAAAAAACAAACCAACATTCAGAAATACAAAACTACTGAAGCTGGGAGAATTTACTTAGAGCTCACAGCTATCTAGGTTCCCTAAGACATCATCTTCATTCCAAAATCAATTAATCAGTGGTGCCTGGCCCAGCACTGCTACTCCCATGTAGTTGGAAGTGATATTCCCTTACTAAAAAATGCCTCCACATCCTCTCTAAGTCCTTGTCATGGTTTAGCATAGTTTGGTTTTTTAGTTAAAGAGTTCCCCACCAGCCACAGAAGTGATTCTTTGCAAAGAGGTGCTTACAGCTTCCACTAGACCCAATAGAACCAATCAATTGGCTAGTTTGAATATTGGCAACTTTTTAAGCCACTTAAGAAGTTCGACATGCCTCTGTGATCCACATTTAAGAATGAACAAACCCTGGGAAAGCTCTCTTGCTTCCGGCTTTTGGACAGGTTACTGGGGGCCCCAGCGTGGCCCAGCAGGGTCGGCAGTGGCGTGGCTTGGCTGAGATCTCAGCTGCTTCTGCTGCGCCGTGCAGGCAGCCCTGCGGTGCGGCTTGGCCAGGCCGGCCCTCACCCAGTGTGGCCGAGATTCATCTGAGGCCGATGCCCGGCAAAGATCATGTGACCAACAGCGATAAGCGAATTCCAGCTGCTGGGCCCAGGTGAGATTAACCCTTTTAGTTAGCAAGTTTCCTCCAGAACAGATGAAGCCTGCAGACATCAATCCTCTCCCAGGTCAAAAGAAAAGGAAGGGTGAGAGCACGGGAAGGAAACACCATAAAGACACCAAAGTCAGTGAAGAAGGAAGAGCTGAAACCCTGAGAGAGGAGAAAGAGGAGATGCTTCAAATCTAGAAGCTGAAATTCTGTTGTAAAGCTATGGTGGTGATGGACTATGATACATCAGAGTACCCATTGTAATTTCATGAAAGCATGAGGAGTGGAGCGTTCAAACTACAACTGTGAGCGAAAGTACTTGTGCTGTAATAAGCAAATGTTAAAGTAGCTGTGATTTGATGAGAAGCTTGAACAGAGAGAGATGAAAATGTTGATGAAGACCCTTGCTCTCAGGGAAGAAGAAGACCTCTGTTCCTAGAGATGAAGATGCTCTCAGAGATAGGTGAAGAGAACCTTTGTTTCTGAACAGCTCATCCTTAAAATGGTACCCCAGCAGCTCAAGATTGGACCCTCGAAAGCAGTTGTGGGGAAAGGTGTAAGTTGGGGGAAGGGACTTTCACATGTGAGCAGAGAACCATCTCGGGTGGCTGTCTCGCTGTGACATTGAAGCCATGAGAGAACTGTTTCTTGTGGAGATGTCTCCATAGCATGAGCAAGAGAGACTCCTCTCCCTAAGTGAACTGAAAAAGATTATTATAGAGGTGGTGAACTGACTGAAAAATCTCAAGGGTCATCTTTTTACGTTGTCAGTGGGAGAAGGGAGATAGGTGGGGGGAAGAGAAGTGTTCTGAAGGTTTAGTCTGAGTTTTTTTCCTCTTTCTTTTAGGTCTGTTAATAAACTTCTTTATATTCTTTTAAGTTTTTTGCCTGCTTTGCTTTCTTCTAATTCTTATCTCACAGAAGGGAAATAAGTAAGTAATGGATATTTCGAACCAAACCACTACAGTCATCTATGCATCGTCAAAAAGGGATGAGAATGCATCCTATGACATTGCTATACAGAATTTAGAGCTCTTATTGGTGAAATGTATGAGCTATGATGTTTGCAGCTATGACGAAGAACAGAAACTGTATAACTAAAAGGGAAAACGTACTAAAGGCTACTAAAACCCTACTACAAATAAGTTGCAACATATTCTATTCCATCTTGTTTCAAAAATGTGACCAGAAAGAAGAATGCATAAAGAACATCTGATCATTCAAGTTTCAACAGCGTTTTCTCTGAGGAAAAGAAATGTCAGCATTTTGCACACACTTTTGGGATGCGTGTATCATTATCTAGTTTTGTCCAATCTGATACCCAGGACCTGATAAACATGTATGTGGCCTGCAGCCCAATCCCCCAGAAAACCAAACCAAGTGAAACCAAACCAAACCAAACCAAACCAAACCAAACCAAGAAATTGGACAGCTTCTTCCTTTCTGGAAAAACAACAGCAGCCATCATGACAGATTTTTGGCAAAATAATCAAAATGCCAAAAATGTAAGTAGATCATATTGACATTCTGGTATTTTTAAAGAATTTGTTTCAGACTTATGGCAATAGACTCTAGGGGAAATAGCTAAGCATCTGAATGACTGAGTCCACCTGAATAACTACAAGGAGAGGAATGATCAGAAGCACACACTTGAAAGTACTGTGCAGATGACAAGGGAGACTATCACGCATCTGATGAGTTAATTGCTACTAGTTAATCAGATTGTAATTTTTGACATAGGCACTTGTCACTTTTCATGAATGGTAAGGGTCAACAAGTATAAAAAATTAATGTCTCCTGAAACTTGTGTCATCATCAGTGGTATCTAAACAGCATGTCAAATATTGCCTATCAGAATGACAGTTTCCTGTACATCCTTCATATAGATGCAGCTAACAATTCAATAAAGCAGACATAAAATGCTGAATTTTACCAAATGTATAGTGAAAGTTAGAAAACTTGCTAAAGAAACCGTTATCATAATTATTTTAACTAATAAAAATATTGTTAGCTACATCACAGTATTTTTGAGTACCCCATGAATTGCTGGCATACTGGTGGAAATAAGTAGTTGTATACCAGATACTACTCCTGCTACCTGATGTGGCACTTGGAGTTAACAACATGCCACCAGATCACATTGGATGAAAACATACAGGTGTGGTTTTGACAGCTCTGGTTGCAGAACTCAAAATGGGCTGTACAAACACTTTTTCTCCATTAGAAGACATTGGTGAAGCACAGAGGTTTTGTTAGAAGCTTGGAAAACAGTTTTGTTTTGCTTTCTGTAGTTGTGAAGGCAGCAATCTCAATCCAATTCCACTGGTGAAATTATTATAAAAACCCAACAACAACAAACTAAAAGACTTGGCTCTGCAAAGAAAATCATCCACTTTGTTAAAACTGAATTTCCAAATGTTCTGAGTCTATTGCTTCTCTATTTCTCTTACAGAGGGATGAATGAAACACACAAGTACTGATGATTGGCTGGACTTGTTTGCAACAGCTGCAGGAGGAGTTGCCAAATGTGGTTTCATATAAGATAGCCTAAGTGCCTGATAAGCATTAAAATTCATTTCCATTCTTTAGCACACATAAAAGTACCCTCTTGCCATAAAAAAATTTGACGAAATCCGTAAATGCTGCATGCTTTTCTTGGTCACCTTGTTTCATGCTGTAGCAAGAGCTTAATTGGCAAATGCCACCTCCTTTGTGGCTCACTTGACCTTACTGTCAGATTTTTTCCATGAGCAATTGCTAACATTTTTTTCTCATAATATGCTCTTAGAATCCTTCAAAAGCTCAGTGGCACGTGCATCTAAATGTGCACGGTAGTGGAATAATACCTTCTTTTGAAAACAATCTTCCATAGAAATCCCTCTCAGAATTAAAACTGAAAAGAAATAAAAAGAAAACCCACCTCAAACTAAATGCTCAGCTAAGAGGAAGATTGTATCACAGCTGTTATTTCCGTGTTTTATTCACAATAGCTTTTCTCCCTACAGTTGACTACTCTTTCTGTAGCTTGGAAACATCTACTATTGAAAGATGGCCATTTCTGTCTTTGAAACCAAGGACCAAACAGCAGCAATTAACCCTTTGGCAGGAAGCCCATGAGCTCCAGTCTATCAAGACACACAATCTAGACCTATTATTCTTTGTTCTTGCTCTACAAAAAGAAGGAATTGCAGGCTGTGTAACACTTTATGTGACACAGCCTTCTCCCACCTATGTGCCAAAAGACTCCGCTGTTCTTTTCCCACATGCTTTAGAGTAGAGAGTATTCTGGGGTCACTCAGAGAAAGCAAACTTGTCAGGTGGGAAAGTTGTCTGAGTACCCTTCATACCCTATTCTGATTCTTTCACTGCATTTTTCATTGTAGCAGCTGAACGCTTCTCAGTACTGTATGAAGAGATGCATGTAACTTTTTTTCACTCCTATCCAGTGTATAGAGAGAGATCTGGATTTTCCTTTAAACATGATGTGTACACACACCTACATCTATCCATGTGTATAATATCCAAGAAGATAAAATCAAGGAAATGTGCCCTGCACTTAAAGTAGAAGTTAAGCTGCAAAAGTTCTTATTTCTTGCAAAGGCCTTTGCAGCCCACTTCAAAGGAAAAATCCTTACTGTAGAAAATGTCTTTCTTCTAGTGGAAAGAAATCTGTTACAGTGGTTGAGTAGCCTGGTTAACTCTTTGGGTGTCTTAGTTCTTCAGTTAGGCAATCTGAACATAAGGTTTGAGTGTTTTGGATGAGTGAAGGGCTGGGCATAACCTGTAGGATGCTATCACTGGATGCAAAAGCCAAAACCTTTGTGTCTGAGCTTCTGAGCTACATGTTTCCTGTGCTCTGGGCTTCCTGCCTGCGTACACTGAAGCCATCCTGTTTTCCACTGCTACCTGCTCAAGTGCCAATAATTCAGAGATAATTCCAGTTTGCCTGTTTATCACCTGTTCCGTGGATGCTTCCATAAGTGTTGTACTGCTGTTGCTAGGGAGATAATCCATATCTGCTGATTAGTCACCCTCTGCTGTCATAAGTGACTTTAGAGCTAAATAATTCACCCGTACACCTGACCAGGACTGGGGTCACAAGGACTGAGACGCCCTGACAGAAAAAGTGGAAATCAAGAAAAATAACACTGCCCATAAAACCAATAATTTTTTTTTTTTTCAAAATGATGGTGAATTCTTTGGGAAAATCAGTGTAGAAATTGAAAAAAATGGAAATTTTGAAAGAATGTCTGAATCATTTAGCAACTTTTTAAACTAAATTTACCCTTTACTGGCATTTGAAAGCACTAAGGCAATGATTTTTTTTTTTGATGGGTAGAATCCTTTCTATGCAACAAATCATATTTCAGACTGGTTTTCTATTACGACACTCTCACAAAATGAATTTCTAGCTTTATTTTTAAATCAATTCAATTTTGAATGAGTCAGTGCCTACACATAAGGGAATCTTGCAGTACAAATAATATTTAAGACTTGAAATGAAAACATGTTTTGTGTCTGAATAGTGAACTATAATTACCTTGGCTTATAACTGTCAAGAAAGAAACGGCAGAAGGCAAAAGGCAAAAGGCAAAAGGCAAAAGGCAAAAGGCAAGGAAAGGCAAGAAAACAAAAATGAAGAGAAAAGAAAAAAGAAGGGAAGGGAAGGGAAGGGAAGGGAATGGAATCTTAACAGAAAATCAAAACCTAACACGTTTTGGATTTAAGTTTTTCTTATTAAAAATTTAATCATTAAACAACTCAGACTACTATTTCCATTTTCATAAAGTAGAAAGATTTCAATATTAAAGGAATGTGAAAGAAAACTTCCAACTTTAATCTCTCCAGGTTTGTACAGTATAAGAACTGAAAAACGTTGGGACAAAAATCTAACATTACTTCTTTTGGCATGGGAATTAGAAAGGAATATAAGGGTGATATTATTAATTCTTTTTATTTCTAAGGGGCCTAGAAAGCCTACTCAGAACAAGGTTTCCTTTGTACCAAACGGAAGGGAAGGGAAGGGAAGGGAAGGGAAGGGAAGGGAAGGGAAGGGAAGGGAAGGGAAGGGAAGGGAAGGACACTTTTTCATCCACACAGCAGATACTATTCACCCTTTATTTCTAAATCTACAGACTGACCCCCAGAACGAAACAGGAAATCCATTATTCAGGAATGACATGACAGCAGAAGATGGAAGCACATTCTGCTTCCCACAAACAACTTCATTTATGCTTTTATGAACTCATTTGACAAGTTTAGCTATAGGGTAAATGTCACTCTCTGTGTTAGACAATATATCTGGATCTCTGTCTCATTTAGACAGACAGAACGAGGTGACCTGAAACAAATAATTTTTCTCCAGACCAGATGTTATGATCTGGTTTAAACCCAGAAAAGCAAAGAAAGCTAAGTCTCTGTGCATAAACCAGAAAGAACTTAGAAGGTTCAAAATATTCCCAGAAACAAGATTAAAACCAAATGAGGTTAGATGTTGATGCCAAAAAAATTGATGTATTTTATTTAATAGTAAAAGAGGCAAAGAGAACGGAAAAGAAAGAAAGACAGAAAGAAATGGAACAAAGAAGTGTCGGGGGGGGTGGGGGGGGGGGGAAGGGAGAGGTGACAGGGGTTAAGTGGAAGCATATCACCTGTCAAAAATAGGTTAGAAACTGTTATACTGTTAATAATAATAATATTGTTAAATAGTTAATAATTATTATGTTAATAATGCATGTACTGTTAAAAGGTTTGGTTATTATATTATAAAAGGGGTACTGCATTACACCTAAGTAAAGTGCACACCCCCCCCCAAGCAACAAGCTATCCTGGGCGAAACCCTTAAGAACCAATCAGCACCTTAACCTTCATGCAAATGAAGGATCCAGAGACCAATCCAAAGGGACAAAAAACCAGTATAAAAAGCGGGCATCCAGGTCAGTGAGGCGTGCCACTTGACCTTGAACATCGGGAACATCCCTGCTCTGAAGAAGAAGATCCAGCACCAGCTCTGCAGCATCCACGTTCATTGCTGACCGGGAGTCCTCCTGCTCTACCTTCCCTGGACCACTGGCATGCACTCTACCCGTGGACCCCTATGCTTTAGGCCACATAATAAAAGCTGAAATCACTTTAGAACCAGGAGTGCGTTCCCGTTTCTAACATCACCCATCCGAGGGTCCCAATGACGTCTTGTTGCTCCCCTCCATCTGGTCTTCTGGTGGTGAGGGTCCCCCATTGCCACCATGGCCACACCGCCACACCGCCACACCCAGCGCCACACCACCACACGCCACTGATTTACCAAAATATGAATATCAATCTAATATCGATATCCAACTGAGATGGACAAAAACTCTCTAACAATTTAGAGTTGGAAAGTGTATGTTTTATTTGGCATCAGGCACTGCGTGGGATAGCTCCCTAAGACGCAGGGCCCTGATACAAGCAAACACGATACCTTTTAGTTCCAAATATTATGAATATCCAAAATACAAATGCATATTCATAACATTAACACTCCCATTCTTCGCTTCGCGTGGAAATGAGCTTAAATGTCATTACGCATGCATAGTGTGTGTTCTGAATTGAGTCGGTGGTCTTGAATTGGGTCAGTGGTCTTAAAAAGATGAAGTACGCTCATCTTCCTCATTTTGACCTTTTCGCCTTTCTGAACTTTAACAATCCTAATTACTTTAGTGACCTCTAAGTTTCCTCTTGC
>NW_008239054.1:609086-610473 GCF_000691975.1 Corvus brachyrhynchos | reverse complement strand
TCCTCATTCTAAGCACAGCTAAGCAAACATACAAATGACATATCATCAGTTATTTGGTAATCAGTTACCAACATCTTAAAACCCATTTCAGGTCCAGCTCTCTCAACTATTTTAATTAACTCTAGCTGGGCCCAAATTCCTTCCTGTTCTAACTAATTTCAACACAGCTAGCCTATAATTAAGATCTTTATGTTTCTTTTAAATCTATGTTTCACCACCACGAGTACAGAATCCCATGGATTAATATATGTTGTGGGCCAGTTGGGAATGCCCATGTGTCTCCCTTGCAGGGGCTAGCTTGAAACTGCAACACTGAGGGTCTGTTGCATCATCTCTGGGGCTCTAATGCAGGGTCTGGAACCCCTTTGAGGGGGGCACCTGTGATGGGCCATGTCACCCCCTTCTGCTGTGGATAAACTCCCCCCCTTCCCTGGTGAGGACCCCTCAGCTGGGCTCCTCTGCACAGTGGAGGATGGGCAATCACTGTCCCTCTGACCAGAGGCTTTTCCCAGATACCCAAAGCCTCTCCTCCCCCCACCCTTTGGTGGAGGGTCTGTTCGAGCCTGGCAGCTGATAGCCCTGCAGCTGTGGTCTCCACCTTGGAGGTGTTAAGCCTGTGCTTTGTGAATGTCCCCAGCCCTGAGTTGTTACTTTATCTTCATCAGTGAGCAGTGTCAGGCCTCAGTCAGGGCCCCATTCAGGGTGCAGTAGTCTTCACTGCAGCTTTTGTAGCACAGTTTTAAAAGTCCTTCATGAAAATGTTTAAGTCATAAACTATAATATTTCAGTCTCTGACATCAGACAACTTAATTTCAATAACCTGGCAGAAAAGTGTTTATACAGTGTAATGATTTACAGCAATCCAAATGCACATCATGAATAGAAGGTAAGTAGAAATATGACCAATCTCAAGGTATAGCTATTATTTTGGTCAATAGTAAAGTATCATCCTTTTACCATTTTTGTAATTCTGAGAATGAATGAGCTCAAGCCCATCTTACAAAATAAAAAATGTGGGTTTATTAATTTTATTATTTGTAACCTCATGTTGGGGTTTTAGTTTAGTCTTAGTTTTTTTTTTTCTCCCTGTTAAAGGAATTTTCTCCCATATGCATGTTGCTAGGGGACAAATAGCTGTACTTAAGAAAGACAAAAAGGGGAGTGGGGCGGGCCTGGCTACTCCTTTGTCTACGCCTGGGTGTGGGGGTCAGTTCGCTCTGAGCGTCCAGAGAGAGAAGCTGCAGAGAAAGGAGCTGCTGCTTCTTTCTTTTTGGCTGTTCTTTCTTCCTGCTGGAAACAACGCCGGGACCCCAAAAGCCGCTTTCCCTGCCCTGCTGGAGACCGGGCATTGGCTGCCCTGCCCCGCTGCTGCTTCGAGCTTTCGCTA
>NW_008239054.1:555041-608968 GCF_000691975.1 Corvus brachyrhynchos | reverse complement strand
GAACTGCACCCGAGGGGAAATAGCCTGACAGCCGAGAAGGCTGGCACTGGGTTTGTGATTGCTGTTACTGCCATAGTTGTTGTTGTTTTGTTTGACTGGTTATATACCTATATATATATAGTAAAGAACTGTTATTCCTATTTCCCACATCTTCGCCTAAAGGCTCTTGATTTCAAAATATAATAACTTGGAGGGAAAAGGGGTTATATCTGCCACTTCAAGGGGGGCCTCTGCCTTCCTTAGCAGACACCTGTCTTTCAAAACCGAGACACCTCATCATAACACTCTGGTCTGCTTGCTGTCTTAAGACAAAGGGCAGCAGAATGAAACATTCACTTTAGAAATTCAGTTAACAATTAGGTAAAATTGTTGCTCTGCTAGGTGAAGGACAGAATTCTTCACAGTACTGAGAATGTTGCCCAAAGATTGTGAAAGTGACCTATTTTATCCATACATTTTGCATTTTAGGAAAAGTTCACAGCAATCAGCGTTTACCCAGCAGGTAAGATGCTTAGGAGTTTAACGTATGTGGCATTGCATTAAAGATATTTCACAGTCACTGGAAAGCAATATTCAAATCACTTTCCTCTCTTTATTGATCTGATGTTAAACTCCATTAACAGCAATAGGAATAGCTACAGAAATATCTGCTATTCTGCTTTATTTAGCTGCCCTTGCATTGACATTTAATCTTAGCCAAATGGGATAAGGAAAAATTTCATATGGAAGACACTTGTGACAATTGCTCCTCAATGTGATTAAAGCTAAACAGATGACACATTTTCCCAGCAAAGCACGATGCCATGTTTTGTCATAATCCATTTTGTCACAGAATACGGTACGTGAAAGGTTCTCTTTTCACAAGCAACAGTATGAATAGAAAGACTTAATTTTTTAATCTCCTTCCACTGTTTCCATATAGACTGACAGAAAGAAGCATATTTGATGATTTTTTTAACAAAATAATAATTAAGCAAGAGAGGAAATGTGTCTATATTTTTTACGCCTAGTCTGAGAAATCCAGTTAAATAAAGTCAGCATGCAAAGCTTAGGAGAGCTCATATGTAAGACATCAAGAACACATTTCCTGAGAGTCATGTCAGTTAACAGTAATGATTATAATATTTCTATAGAGTGGGGGAAAAACTGTGAAAAGAGAACACCTCATTAAGCATGACAAAGCTTAGGAGGTCTATGTAGTAGTGCTACACTGTGACCAAGAACAGGTTAATTCCCATTAAATACAAATAATAGAGCCTTCTTGCCTGCCTGTAATTCTAGCCCTGTTAAGAAGATGCTGGAATTGTTTCTTAGCTGTTTGATTTTATCTGCCGTATCAAAGTATGTGTATATAACAGGCTGGAAGAATGATTTACCTTATTTCTCTGTGTTTTGCCAAAATAGGACAAATATAAAGGAATTAGTTGAAGGAACAGAAAGAAATTTTTGCTATGTAAGCCCTAAAGGATATTTCTTCTGATTAAAAAGAAACAAAGAATGAAATGCTGGCAAGGGAATATGTGTTTAAGTAATGTGTATAATTTCTGTTTCCCCAGCTTGAATGACTGTGCATTTTAAGTGCTGTTGGGAGGTCCATCAGTGTGACACTGGAGTTCGGTACAATGAGTAAAAGCTTCCAGTGCTGTCTCGGTGAGTGACCCTTGTTATCACCTTAGGCAAGGTCCCACCTCCCATCATTTATCCAGCCAATTAATAAACCATACAGGCCATATCTCTCATTCTGGGTGCCTGCATTGAGGGGGCCCTGTCTCTGTGGCAGGAAACATATATTACTGGAATACAAATGTCAGTGATTCAATCAAAAAAAAAGTTGAAGAAGCAAAGGGAAAAACTTACCTGACATGACTGTGAACAGATTCTCAAAAGGCTTATTTGCAAGAAAGGCACTTTACATCAGGTAATCCAGTTAGAACACTTGGATCAAATTTAGCAGATAGTACCAGCTGATTATTGAAAGGAAGAAACTATACTGAAATTTTTTACGTGTGGGAGTATTTAATTTTCTGGGAAACTTCTCAGGAAAATTTGTATGTCACTCACAGGCCAAGGAGGAATTAATCCTTTTCACTAGCTTTTGAATTCACAGTGGACATGGGAGGCCCCAATTCCAATATATACATTTCCAATCTAAATTTACAGCAATCACAACCTTGCATGAAGTAACAGGACATACCTCCCTTAAAGGAATTAGGAACAATGCTTGTAAATCTCTATATGTGCTCTTATTTAAAAAGGACAAAAGTAAAATGAGAAGTAATTTTTATGGAAAAAATTGTGTTTCTTACAAATGTATCATTCAAAATTTGTTGATTTTCAAAAAGACAAGCTATCAATCTTGTTTATTTTCATTACTGTTTTTCAACAGGGAAACTAGGAGATTCCCAAGAGCAAATTTTTTCTCATTTTTTTCAAACGTATGCAAAAATAAAAAAAAATTTAAAAAATAGAAAGAATCTTTTACTTTGTGATCAATTTTAATTGCAGATTAAAGACTTACAGTTGGGTGATTTCTGCTATTTTCATGGAAGTTATAGTGGTTTACGCATTTTTGCATACTTTGTAAAAGAGTGATGGCAACGAGTATTATTGGCTTCACTTTCTGTTTTAAAATTAACTGTATTAGAAGTTTTCCCCTGATCATTCCAATTTATTTAATTTTAGTTCATATCATGAAAAGATGTTGGATTAATTTTTGATGAAACTGTACCTGAAGATATGTCCCTGAAGCATGTTCACTTCTTCTGGTAATCCTATCCATGGAATCAGACTAGAGCAAGTCCCAAACTGAGTGCCGAAGCACGCTTAGCAGGGACATTGTGCTCTCAGCACTGGCTCTTTTCTGGACCTAGTAGGTAACATGATTTGTCACTGTAAACATAAGAACAGATCATCATTACAAATCAAAAACCCTAAATCGTGAGATTTTAATATTGTTGACGCAGTTGTAAATATCCATTGGAAGGCTACTGGACAAAACTATGAAACATGAGGATTCACTACCATATGTAGCACTAATCCCAAGTGCAATAGTGCTACAATTAAAATAGCATATTTACAGTATTAACTTCAACAAAATATTTGCAATCACAGAACTAAAAAATAAACTAAAATTAAAATTATTAATCCTTGCATAGATTTTAACATCTTCCGTGACATTTTCATAAACACAGATTGAAATGAAAACTGCAGTGATTTAGAGTGTCTACCACAGTTCTTTTCTATCTGCTAAACCTATAAGTATTTTATGAAAGAATTGCAGCTCTTAATTTACAATCCTGACTGAAGTTGTAATTTTGGGTTTGGATTCACAACATGAAAAAAATTGGAAGTTTGTCCCACTACACATCAGTAGGAGTGTGTGGCTGGCTAATTCAATTCAAAGACTTTAACCTACTGGTACTGTCTTTGCTAGACTGGGGGGGGAAACCTATCAAACACAAAATAGTAGCTTCAAATACATTGCCGAAATAGTAGAGACTGTAGGATAGGTGCCAAACTGAAACTGAACGTTTGCTCTTAATCCCAAGAAATTAATCAAATGAGTATCTTTGAGGCTCCCCTTTCCACATCTCAATGGATGAAAATAATCTGCCTTTAAAATGTCAATAGTCCAACTCTCCCCTGTCTTCAGATATGTGAATCATTTATATCTCTACAAAGTGAACAGGACGCTTAAACTTGTCATGACTCATTTGTGCTGCTCTAGCAGTGCAGAAATGCCACAAAGGATTCCCCTTTTTCCAGTACAGTATAGAAGTTTTGATGTTCCCCAACCATGCATTTGAAAGTCTCCTATTCTTTCTTACAGAAAGTTTAACTTTGTAAAACCCTTAAAAATTATGGACTTGCCCTCATAGTTTAAGGGGCATCTGAGTTATATAATCTCTTGTGCTCTCTGGGACTTCGAGTCTCTCTTCTGTTCCCAGTCTCGCATATGCAAGCAGCAGGGAGCAAGAGACTGTAAAACAATACAGATTCCACCTGTTAGACAAAGTCCCTGTTCGAAGGGGCACACATGGCTGACATAATGACTACCAGTGTATGACATCATGCTAGATTATGTTATAGAGACTCATCATTTTTAACATCAAGAATCCTGCAACATCACAGCAAAAGCTGCATGAAATCACTGAGCAGTTGTCTGTAATTAGCTAAAAGGCACAGGTGAGTACACAGAAGAATAACTACTTGTTCTTTTCTTAACATCTCGTAATTAAATGGAGAAAAGTGGTGGTTCCTTGTGGGAAAATATTTTACCCATTAATCTTAACCACAGTAACTTAGTCACAGCATTTGGATTAAATTGCAGAAAGGATAAAAAGAACTGGCAGCATTTTATTTCACATACTGATATCTAATCTGCATGTATTTTTCTGCATCATGTTCTTCATAGCACCATGATGGTTTTTGTAAATGGAGAGAATAGGATTACAAAGACAGAATGCATTACAAGGACATGAAGTAAATGCACACTCTGACTGTAAGAGAGGGAAAATGAACTGGCACTCATAATCATATTAGAACCCACATACAAAATTTCACTCTTCTGCTTTCTCCATTTGTTTAGCTGTGCCCCACTTTTTACTTAGAAGTCAAACTCTTAGCCCTACAGAATCCTCTTATGATTGTATTCTTTCTATAAAAACAAATTATAGGAAAATAAATACAGAGTGTATATGTGTAGACAGCCTTTTATTGCTATAGCAGGCAGTTAGGTGGTAAAAGACTGAAATTAAGAGAGTTGCATCAGCACGACGTTGACATAATATAGAGGAAATCAGTCCCATTTTGGATTCATTTTAATGCACAATATGAAAAAGAGAGACAAGAATAAAGTTATACTTGCTGGTATAACCACCACCTCCTACTGCATATAGCTTCATTTGAATAAATGCAAATGATTTATTCAGATACAGCACCTACATCTTTCTAGCAAATTCTTTTACATTAATTCCATTTGAATGTAGACATCTGCTGAGAAACCATAAAGTATCAATTAAGCTTTCTCTATGTGTCATTTAACTGAAGTGTTTTCATCATGGACATGACCATTGCCTAATTCAGGATCAATTTGTATGCAAACCAAACCAATTTTTAAATATTTGGAATCAATCACTTGAATATTGAAAGCTCCCTATATTTGAAATATTGAAGTTACCCATTCAGTGAGCTATATTCATGCTGTGCACTGAATAAGGCAGGAGTTTTGTGAAAAAAAATGTTGTATGATTATGTAATTAATTCCAATACAGATGTTCAAAAGGAACACTGGTAATCTTCATTGCAGCTTTTCCTTACCCTGAGCAGCTGGCTTGACAATCTCACCTTACATGTAGCAAAGCAGTACTGCTGGTTTAATACAATTGCTTAGGGTTTTTCTTTTTTTTTATTAATGAGCAAAATAATAACTAAAATGTATACTGAAGTATGTGGATGCATATTGTCTTCCATATTGATTAACAAGATTTATCCTGCAACAAGTTAAAATACTGAATTCTTCTATATTACTCTCCCTAGTAGAGTTTTTTTTCCAATGCAAAGGAACATTTCCTGTGACTCTTTTGATTTTCCATGTGACATGCGTAGGCCTCTGTGACTTGAACTAAAGTACTTGCAAGTCATCCCTTGGCTATACCTCCCTGTGGAAGAGAGAAAGAATGCAGCCCTGTGAGAAGCAAGAGTGTGGTCCCCCAGCTCTTTCTCACATTGATGTGTTACCTCTATAAATAAGACAGAGTTGTGCTCCCACCCTCTGACCTGGCCTAGAAGCCAAATTGTCCTAAGTACAGGGTTATCCTATAGGCAGAATACCCTTTGGCTTTAGAGCTTCTGCATTAAACCTGGCTTCACACAAAACCATGGACAGCATACAGCTGTCTGCACTTGTTTGCACGCTACTGCACTTGCATAGACACGATTCCTACACTTTCCTCTCTGCTATGTGAATTATACCTTGCTGATGCACTTCGCAGTGCTTTGTGACAGTAAAGGAAAACAGAGTTGAGTATTCACTCTAATATTCAGAGAAGGAAAATGTTGTAGGAATTATAAACTTCTCTATTATTCTCTACAACTGTCTTTTGATTTCATCTCCTTTTCCTTCACAGCTGAATTCCTGTCATGTTTTTCTTCTGCTCCTGTGTATCCCCACATCATGCCTTCTTGGACCTGACTCTCCATTGCTTTTCCTTTACCTCCTCTTCTCTATTTTCCTGATAAATGTCCAAGTATGCTTTTCAGAAGCTTATGATTTTAATCTTTGGAGCAAAGTTTCACCCCCAAGAAGATTTGAATCTAATAAAACAGGCATTGAGTGCCAAGAGGGAACTATGCACTGGAAGAAAACATATGGCTGGCTTGAAGGGCTCACTCATCCTGTCCTTGCAACCTCCTTCTCATTCAAGTGTCCACACCCCATGCAGCATTTTCAGAGGGACCACCAGCACTTTTGCCAGAAAGGGAACAAACACATACAGTTGCAATATACAGGCAATGCTGTGAAGATCTGAAGTGGTTCCTTTCAATTTTCCTTTCTTTTGGCAGCATTTATTCTTCACTCTTTTCTCCTGTGCAGTGTGAGACAGTGGGGAGTTGCAGGAGCCTTCTTCAAAATAGGCAGGACAATACTGAGGGAAAGTCTTCCTGGTCAGCCTGGCTGCTAATTTCCTGCTAACCTCCTGCCCTGACTGTGGCTAAGCAGGGGAAGAAGGAGACGAGTAATCTTTATTTAATACTTAATAGTCAAAGCATTAAACTGCATGTTTTAAATTAAACAATTACTCAGCAATGTGTTCAACAATGTTCCTGCTGGTGAGGACTTGCTTAAATTCCATGAAACATAAGCTTGTGTTAAGCTGAAAGAACAGGTATTTTATAGAAATGACATTGGAACCAGAATAATTTTCTGGTTGATTTAGTATAACATGTCACATTTTGAAACAGATTAATATTCTACCAAGTGGTTTTAGCAGATTTTGCAAAGCCAGGCTATGAGTGCTTCCTGTCAAACTGCACAGAAACAAAGACTGGACCTTTTCCCACTGAGAATCACTCCTCCAAAAAACAGTTTTTGGATGAGAAACAAACATTTTTCTGTGACTCACGTGTTTTGAGCTTCATCAAAATAAACCAGAAATTATCACAGAGTATTGGAGTATTTTCCACCTCATATCCACATTCTCACTGCATCAGACCTCACTCGGACTACAATAATTGTGTTCAGGAATGAAGAGGTGCTCCATCTTCCCTTGCATTTTCCCACATGCTTCTTGCCGGGATGATGGGTAGGTCCAGATCTGCTGCTCTTTTCTTAGCAAGTAGCTGTGGTGAACCAGAGAGCATCTTGGCTCCACGCTGACATTCTGGGAGACACAACTTTCTGGGTGGCCCCTCCTATGTTTCTGAAGCAGGTCAGCAACATGCTGGGTTTGAGACTGAAGCACATTGTCAAATTTTATATTCTCTCCTTCTGTCAAGAGATTAAAAGCACTTATTTAATGGATCATTCAGAGTTCAGAGACCATGCAATATGCCTCTTCCACATTTTCATCTATAGAGTAAGGGTAGCTTCTATAATAAAAGTTGTAAAACATGCAAAATTGATGAACAAGCTGGGATTTTTTTCTTTTTTCTCAAGAAAGTACATCTATTTTTAAACAAAGTATATATCTGCTGTTCCTAAGAAAATGAGTCTGGAGTTCTACTGGTTTACTGCTTTGTCTTCTAAAATAATTATATGATATGCCAAAAGCATATTTTAAAATCTGAGAAATTTCACTTAATTATTTTTAAAACATTTGATACTCAGTCCCACTGAAACAAAAGGCACCTGATTCATGAAGAGGTTTGCTTCCAATAAAAGCCCTTAAAAGCTCCCACAGTCTTGCTTAAACTGTTAAAAATAAGTAACTTTTAAAATAAAAAATAAGTTTTCTTTTTGAAAGTTTTCAAACAATATTGAAGTTGCTTGAAACTGCATTAAAAGTGTTGAAATTTCAAGTTGAAATTCTTATAAAATCAATAATTTTTTTCTTCTCCCAGCTGAGCTCTTCTCAAGAGTTTAGCTTGTAGAAAGCTCAGGTTAAATATGTGCAGCATTAGTTTATTTCCACTTCCACTGAACTGGTAAGAATTCTACAATGAACATTAGTGGGAAAATACCTAATTTTTAAGGAAATATTTAATCTGAAAGTTTTAATTTTAACTCTATCCCAGTAGATATCCAAAAAATCAAAAATTTTAGGTAAGTGAGATTTTTTTTCTCCCCAGGACACAAGAATAAGCCTTGATTTTCATGCCTAAATTTGGATAATTTTTATTTTGTTGTTTTTTAAATAATGAAGGGAACTGACCTCAATGGCACCTTTAAGCGTGTATAAGAAGATGTTTCTCTAAAGTATATATCACCTCAGTTCTTTGGGATAAAAGGCAACAGCTTATAAGAAAGTACCAACCAGAAAATTGCTGTTGTTATAAATATTAAAATCCATTAAAATTTTATTTTCTGTATTTATATTTTCCTCTATGATCTTTTATGTGCATTAGAAAGTATATAAAGGTTCTGTTTTATGAAAAAATCTCTACAGAAATCCTTTAACCTCATTACATGTGCTTTATTTTACATGACTAAAGATTTGGAGAGTGCAGAAAGGCCTTGCCCTAATGATATTAAAATATACCCTGACACTAGTCCCATGGAAACTCTGGAACTTTGGGCCTGCAGTGATACAACGGATACAGAGGATACAATGGACTGTGTAGTGATGGTAGCAAGAAAGGCCATAGAGCATCATAGGAGATTGCATTAGAGACAGACAGCTCTGTAAAGAGAAGTAGGACATGGAAAACCCAGAATGGTAGGGGCCACTACATCCCTCTAGCAGGTAGCTAGACCCTAAAATTAACATTGACACAAAATTAAATAGTTCCTGTTACCACAATGTTCTTGTTATTATTATTAATTAAAAAAAAAAAAATCTGATACTAATGAATTAATTTTTCCTGGTTCTTTTCATTCTAATCAATACTTCTTCAGTGGTTTGATAGATGTTTTTATATCATGTTCTTTTGTCCTAAGAAAGTGTAGAAGACAAATGCTGAAATATCCAAGTAACCAAATATTCATTGCTTAGTAATACTAAACTAAGATTCTCTGGATGAGCTCTGCATCTTCTAATTTTTTTCAGTTGCAATATATTTAAAGTTTTTAGCCATTTGTCCTTCTTACCAATCATTTATCATACAGAAAGTACAGCAATGTGGCCTTCTTAACTGGGGCCACAAAATTTAGACACTGGAAATTTAGAAGTCCAAAATTAGGTGGTGTGTGTAATACATTAGTCTCATTCCAGATTAAAAAAGTAACAAGTGTTACTCAGCTGTAACTCTTTGTCTTTCTGCATCTTACACTCAAAAGCAAACAGGCATCAAAGTCAAAAGTATACTATGAATACAACAAGACTGGTAAAAATAAAAGCTATATAAAATCAGCCAAGGGTCTTAATAACAGATAAAAGGAAGAAGCAAAAGGGAATACAGCATAATAGGATTAAGACAGAAAAGCTGATTTCCAACAGAAACCTAACAACTGAAATTCAGAATTGAGTGCTGCAGTCACAGTTTCACATGCATTTAGTGTAATGAATAACATTTCTGAAGTTCCTGGAATGGGTTACGTGCAAGTGAAGGGAAGATCTAGTCATTGAAATAGCCAAACAACTGAAAGAGATTGGGTATTTTTTGCAATTATGCAAAGCCATATGAAACCATGACCAAAAATATTTTAAAAAAATTAAAGTTATTGAGCATTGAAGATATTTTCTTAATTGTTCCCATTAATTTCATGTGTCTGAGGAATACACCATGTAAGCCTGTGATTATAATGTAAGGGGGATCATACCCATTATAACCATCCCTACCCTCTCTGCTTTATTACCCCTTGAAGGAAACTTTAGTCTGAGAATCTGATACTTGGAACTGATTTTAGTGGCCACAAAATCAAAGCAAGTTTAGTAATCAATGATATAACTTCAAGTGTATCAGTATTTTCCCCTCTCACTATGTTCTGAAAATAGGTGTACATATGACTGCAATTTGCTACTTAGTTGTGGGAGTTCCTTATTCCTGGGAGCAGAACAGAGGCACTTGGGATGTGCATTAGTGTGAATAACATATTGAGTGTTTCCTGTATGAAATCAAATGCAACCATACAGTGTAGTAGGGATAAGACTCCCTTAGGTGTCTGTCTCTTCACAAGGTGCCCATTGTGGGTACTCCATCACCAGTAACACCTGTAGTTGTAGGTGAGTTGTAGGCCCATTGCTGTTATCAGCAGCACAGCATCCACCAGCCTCTAAGGAAGCACTTCTAGAAAATGTGCAATCACCATTAACTTTGCCTACAGGTGGCAAGGGAAGCTGTTGCATGAAGTGTGAGATTTTTCCATATTCCGACCTATGCTGCTCTGAGAAGAGACGGCTTTTTTACATAATCAAGAGCAAGCACTGGTGAAAGGGCTTTCTCCCTCCTGGGGAATAACAAACTGAGCTCCTCTCTCTGCTCTTAGTGAACAGTCAGTCCACTTCAAAAGAAATAATTTACAGTTCTCTCTTCCAACTGTGGATGCTGAGCTTGAGGACAATGAAGCCCTACGTTCCCTGTGAGAGCCACGGAAAGACAAGGGACACTGCCAGGGGGAATTCAGGCATCTATGACCTAATTTCCAGTAGTGCTTAACAGCTCTATAGCCTAGATAAGGCTGGAGGCAACTACACTCTTAAGTCTGGTGCTTCTGCTCAGTGGGATATATGGGGGCCCAGTCATTTACACATTCTTGGAAAACATCTGGGAATTAACTGGAAAATTAGGGTCCAGTTTCATTTAGTAGTTAACATTTAGTGTTAACCACCTTTTGGTCCCACTATATTTCACAGCATGTGAAAGTCCTTGGAATCTCAGAGGAAGGAAATGTTGTGCTCCTTGCAGAGCTGCGTCTGCTATTGCATTAACGCAACAGCCTGTGAAGGTGTTTTGGTTTCTCTCTAAGCTTTTTCACTTTGCAAAATAATCCCAAGCAGATATCCTGTACTATGACAACCCAAAGTAGCTGTTTGAGAAGTGTTCTTGTCACAGTTTTGACTTGACAGGACTTTTTCATAAAGGGTTAGTGGTTTACAAGGAATTTTATCCTGTAGGGTCTCTTTTTTCTTTTTTCTTTTCTTTTCCTTTCTTTTCTTTTCTTTTTTCTTTTCTTTTCCTTTCTTTTCTTTTCTTTTTTCTTTTCTTTTCCTTTCTTTTCTTTTCTTTTTTCTTTTCTTTTCCTTTCTTTTCTTTTCTTTTTTCTTTTCTTTTCCTTTCTTTTCTTTTCTTTTTTCTTTTCTTTTCCTTTCTTTTCTTTTCTTTTTTCTTTTCTTTTCCTTTCTTTTCTTTTCTTTTTTCTTTTCTCACAAAAGGCAGGCTGATTCTGTGCAACATATGATATTACAGCACAGCATCTTAACTTTTCAATCATCCTTTAATACTGTAATTTGTTTGTCTTGAGTTATATCTAAAATCTATAAAAATGTAAATGTTGAGTTTTTTCTCAGATATTTGAAGCTGAGATTATTGCAGTGATAACCTTGTAATTTAAACACAGCCAGGTGGGGAAAGAAGTGAAGAAAGAACAATCTTCAGCTGTTGTGATGCCCTCTTTATATGTATACACAGACATGAAATCAAAATCCACACATTTATTTTAGTTCATTGTGTATATTCTTCTATATAATCAAACCTTTCAAATCTAATTAAACAAACGTCACCATTTCTAAGGATACTATTCCTTATCCTTGAAGAAGCTTCTGAAATAGACCTAGAGTCTGTGTATGCAAACTAATAATATTGTACAAAATACAGCATAATTTAAGCAGGCTTAGCTTTTTGCAGCTTCCTTGATTGTTCAACTCTCCTTCTGAGCTGTTGGTTTGGCGGTATTACACCTCTTCTAAACTGCAGAGGCAAAAATGTAAAACAGAATTTTCTATGTAATTTTCTGGTCCCAAATCTTCCTAAAGGTTGAATCTTTAGGGATACAAAGTTTCTTCCTTGCTTTTATGGGTTTTTTTGAAGCCTTTTTCTATCTTTTTTGGTTTTGTAAATCCCCTAAAGTGCAGCATGAAGGCCCTTTGGAAGTTAGTTTATGCATATAAAACCATTTCCCAGTGGGCAGCTGGATGCAAAATATGAAAATGTACAACTGATTTATATTCCACATACCTCCCAGTTCCTCCTGCGACACCCAGAGTATCTTAGCAAAGCATGCTATTCAGTCCAGAAACACTAAATTTCACCTTTGCTTTCAGTGGAAACAGAATCGGCCTCACAATCAGAACCTAAATCAAGCCCCTGCACAGTAACCAAACAACAATTTTCTAAATCTGAAGCTTTAGTCACCATCAATGAAAGATTTATGTTCAATATCAGTGTAACTCCATTGATATAAATAAATTCAGACATAGAAGGTGGACGTTGGAAAAAGCTTTCAGCAAGCATGCCTGCTGCCTTACGTAATGATATGAAGGAGCCGGGATGGGGTCTGTGGCTCAGACCCAGGAAGCTGTGACAGCTCCAGAGAGAGTGTCCCGCAAGGAACAGTCCCTCAGAGGTCTGTGGCGATCCCTCGGCCGCCAGGGTGCCTTCACAGGGGGTGCCTGTCTCAGCAGGCTATCAGCTCTTTAGTGATTCAGCAAGAGTGATTTCAGCTCTTGTCCTGTGAGGCAAACCCCAGGCCAGACCAGGAAGAGAGAGACGAAAGGCCTGTATAGCAGTTCCGCACGGGGCAGCTTTATTAGTCTGCGCCCTGCGAGGGGAGGCCAGGGACGACCTCTCTGATCCCACTGGGGCAGAGGGCTAGATCTTATAGGGATACAGGGGTGGGTGTGAGAGGGTAAAAGCCAATGGGTTACAAAGGATCTTGCATAGGTTCTCCAAGAGGATCATGGGTCTGTGTCCTCTCTTACCGTAACTGAAAATGTGGCTGCCTTTTCCAAGGGGATTCTGCTGGGAGGTTTTGCAATCTCCCTATTTCAGCAGGCCTCCCACGGGGCAGAGGCTGGGCATAGCCTACAATGATACATCTTAGCACTGCCAGTGGAATTACTGAATGGATACAGACAAGCTGTCACCTTTTTGATGTAATGCTACATTGGTTTAGCTTGTGTCTTCTTCAATGCAATCAAACTGTTAATCTTATTAGTTATGCTATCTCTTATACATAGCTTCTAACTAATAGATCTTAAAATTCCTTGCATGGAGGTCAGCGGCACAGTTTACAAAAGGGGATATGGGAAAGGTAGAGGACTGGCGATAGACAGGAAGGATAGTAAAGAATATAATTCCTGCAAAACCCCTTTCAAATGCAGTTGAGTGTGATGCTCCCAACATTACAATGCAAAAGGTCAGGAGAAATGAGAACACCACATTTTAATATCCCGAGAGCACGGTTCTGTCCTGGTTCTGGCCAAGATATGGTTAATTTTTGCACTAGCCAGGAGGGGGTATTGTGGGGACCTGGAGGTTATTCTATACCATCTCACTTTATTTTCTGGTGATAGGGGAAGGGGTTCCTTACAGGTGTTGTAGGCTGGAGGAGGGAGCATTCCAGTATTGTCAGGGGATTTCTGTGTGAATCATTTACTTCTTTCTTGTACCCTCTGTCATTAGTATTGTTGCTGTTACTCTTGTTTTCTTATCTCATTGCTGTTTCCAGTAAATTGTTCTTATCTCAACCCATGATCTTATGCCTTGAATTGTCTCCAGCCCTCCACAAGGGGAGGGGAGGGGGAAGGAGGTGTGAGTGAGTGGTGCATGGCTTGGAGTGGTTTCAGGGGGAACACTAAATTAGAGACTATAATTCCTAAATCACAACAGCCTCTCAACAAAAAACTTCTTACCCTAAAATTTTAAATTATCTCTATCCCTTAGCAGGAGACATTAACATGTGCTGACATTGACAAACCTATATGCAAAAAGGAGGAGAACGAGCTTTAAATAGGGGATGATGAACAGTGACTATTTTTCATTTTGCTATATTTGAGCAAAAATGCTTTTTCATATGAAAATGCCAGTATCTGTGTCACACAACACATTTTTAGCAGTGTCCTGTCAGTTTTCAACAAAGCATGCAGTCACTCTCTTATCCACAGCTGTACTCTGCAACATTTATTGAATTTTTTTTTTTTTACTTTTAAAATAAATGTTACTCTATTGCCAATAATGATACAGATACTGGATACTTTGGTAAAATTATGAAAGAATAGATACTCGGGTGATGCCTTAGGTCACATGCAAGGCTTAGCTTTCATCTGGTACCTCAATGGCAAGTCACAAACTCTTTTTAAAATTAAGGCAAGTTGAATCATCTACAAAATTTCAAGTGGTGCACTGAAAATTTACTCCCTGTTGACAAAAATGTAAACAAAATACTCAATAGAAAGATATTTCTGCTTAGATTTTATGGAAAAGATTATTTATGTTCTTTAACATCTAATATTCTGTGGAAAGGAGTACTTTCAGAGCACAAAGAAAATTGTGCTTTCATTGTTTACAGTTTTAAAGAAGCTCAATGTCACAAAAGAAATGAAACTCAGTGGGACAGATGAGTTCTCAGCAATAAAAGTTAAAAATACCTCCCATTAAAAGTATTTCAGCAGCTGCCTAATGCCTTCAAAGATTTCTTGGCAGGTAGCTAAGGCAGGCATCCTGCTACACACCTTTGTTGTTTACAGCTTGCCTTTCTTCTGCCCCACAGATACCATGCAGCCATTCTCAGAGCTGGAGCTGTGTTCAGACTCTGGATGCATCCTTGAAAGGCATTTAAACAATGGTTTAGCCAGGTGCAGTTAGCTACTTCCAGTGTCAAGGACAAAGGGCAATCCTTTGCACTCATCATGTGAGGGGCCGGACTTAGGCCTGACTTTTGCTGTTGTAGGTGGAAAACCCAGTTCATCACAGCATACATCCCTGCAGAGGACATGAAGGTCAGCCAGAAGTGTCTGGAGGTAACAATTGCCTTAAAAGTGGAACTGGATGTCTAGCTCATACTGACTGACCATCAGAGCATCTTAGAATGAGAATGCTTTTTGTTATATTAAATATTTAAAAGTGTTACATTTTTTATCACCTCTTCCATATCTTCAGAGGCGTCCTTCTGATATAGGTACTATTACTTATGTGATTTCATAGACAGGAAATCCAGGTAGGCAGGTCAAATGTGGTTTAGTCAAGCTCAAACTTAGAAAACCCACAAACTTAGAAAAGGTCTGGAAAGGGCAAGTGTAGAACCTGAGTGTCTAGATTTAAGAAGAGGAGGAGGTTGTCATGACTGAGATTGATAAAGGGGATCTATTTGGCAGTTCACAAGAGAAAATCTTGCAATAGATCTTTGCCATTGTTTACCTCTAAGAAAAAAATCTTAACTATTTTTTAAGAAAAGGGAAACTTGATTGCACTAAACTGAATATATTTTCATATGAGATAATGGATTCTCAACTACAAAGTCATAGGTAAATAACCACACTTTTTGATTTATAAACAATTAAAGGAAATCTGAAACAGCATCTCACTTCCCTTACTCCTCCCAAAGTAGTATTTCATTAATTAGGAAATGTGCTACTGCCTATTTCTTATACCATGCAATTCACAGACAACTGTTAGATGGAACATAACAAGGATTTAACTAATTGACATTAGCTTTCATTACCCTCTAATGTCTCAAATAAGATAATATGAGAGTGAAATAAATTTAGACTAATGTAATATCCAATTGGGATATAATCCAAGGTAGATATTTCACTGTTTGAATATTCTTTCCTTCATTGAACCCTCCTGATGAGGTCTGCATTGCATTTCTCAGCAGTACATCAGAAGGACAGTGATCTTTCACAAGAAGAACAGGAGAATTTCACAAGGCAGAATGAAGTGCCATGTTTAATTAGACCAGTATGATCAACAGTGCCATGAGATGCTTTTGTTCTTGCATAGCTCAGATGAAAACTTCTCTTTTTTTCATATTTGAAATTCCTCTTCCACAACTATTCCTGCGGAACTAGACTCACAGCAAGATGAGCATAACTCAGCTGGCCTCGGTCTTACACTGAGCATCACTCAAGTAGGCTCAGGCAAAAAAACTCTCCTTATATTTGAAGATTTCTTGAGTTTCCAGGCCTACATGGACAACGAATACAAATACAGTCCAGATCTACCGACCTGTCTCAGCTACATTTGTTGGAATATCAAAGATCTCAGAGAGACATTTAAAATTAATTTTTATAATTTGAGCAGTTGGGGTGAGGTGTATCCAACTAAAAAGAAAATTAAAATGACACCACCTGGACATCAGTAAAGATACAAAAAAATTATGCCAGTACATTTTAAAGGAACACACGACTAAACATATTTAAGCCACTAAATAATTGTTTATGTATTGCACAGGTTAGAAATATGTATTAAATTCTGAAGAACAGAATTTATTTTACAAAAAACATTCATGGTCCATTTAATTCTATATATTTCGGCACTATATCCAGAGCCACTATTCAAGACTTTTTGAAATTTTAAAATCAAAACCCTTGAGATTCTACTGCACAATTTATTCTCCTGTTGTAAGAAAGAATATTAATAAAAAATCTCTACTTTTGAAGCAAAGAAATTATTTCCACAATTCAATATTTTTAATCCAATGGGACGAATGCAAATGTGGTCTCACTCTGGTGAATGGACCCAAAGGGAGTTATTCTGAGAGTGGTACAATTTATTTGCCTGTCATGCTCTCTCCTGCAGTTAATCTACTTTGTAAAGCCATACTAAGAATTTGGTTTAGATTTTCTGTCAGTAATGCTGTTGATACAGTCAGTAATTAATACTTAGATTTTTCTCCAAAATAAAAACTAATTTGAAACTGCAGTACAGCAACAGGTAGCGGCCCTTGAATTCATAATCTGTGGAAAGACTGGCAACGGAGACCACACCTGAGCTCTGACATCACACAGTTCATTGACTCAGAAGCTATCTCCTTTCTAAAAAGACAGGATGTAGAAGTTTAAATTCAAGCACAACAAAGTCTCAAATGTGTATAATAGAAAAAGTAGGGGTAAACTAAGGACAGTTTTCAGAAAAAAAAATGTGGGGTAACATTGTCACTTAGCATACTATATCACTTTCATGACATACACTTTCTTTATTTTTTCACCCAAGGTTAAATCTTACCCACAAACTTAAGGAACTAAGAGGTCTTTTTGAAATGAGGAAAAGAAGGTAGCACAGAAGATATGTCTATAATAAAGACAGTAGTACTTGCAATCATTAATGATTTTTTTTGAAAATTGAGTTTATCAACTAAGGTGCGCCTTGACATTTTAGAAAAATATAAGATAATTGATTTGGTCTTAATTCAAAATGTCAGCAGATTTTCTGAACATTTACTCTATTGGCTTAGCATTATGCTACTCCTCTCATATTCTTCTTATTTATCTCCTCCAATTCCCTCTACTTGTTAATTTTTAATCTCTACTTTTCTTTGTGTGTGATTTCCCACTCTTCTTCTCAACACAATCCCCTCTTTTTTCCACAGTTCTCCTCTTATTTTCTGGCTGTGATCTTTGCTTCGTTCTCTTAGACCTGTGGGATTTAATCATTCCACTCAAGCATACAAAGGGCAGTGCAGACCCACTGCTGCACCCAGGGCATGGGGTATGGCTTGGGGAGTGTTCCTCTTAAAACTGTTGTGTTCAACTTTCTGCAGCTCAGCATTGAAAACTTAATGTCACCTAACACTGATGATTGAGAAAAGGCAAGGAAAGGAAACTGTTCTCAGACTTGTGTATTTACAAATAGAAGTGTAGCAAAAAACTGTTTTAGTGATGACATTGGCATAAGCATTACTAAGTTTTAGCCTTAATGGGTCCATTATACTTAAAGAGACACAGAAATTAATTAATAAGACTATTAATGGCACTGTTATTTGCACTGTGATATTTTAATACTGGTAACTTTTTTAGTCATTATCTTACTCTACATGATGAAAATGTCTGAAAGGAAGCTTAATAACTGAAGAGCACTTTGCTGTTCACTAATTCTTTCTTCATTTTAAAAATGTTTATAGTTAACATTTTCTTTACAACATGATTATAAAATAATTACATTCTTACTGATGGTGCTGCATTTTTTCAGTTCAAAAATTAATTTTTGCTTATGCAGTCATACTTCAGAGTAAATCCTGCAGATTTACCCATGATTGATTACTTCTGTAGGGATAATTCCTGAGTATCCAATAGCAGTAGTTATGTAGGATGCTCTTTGATGACATCCTGTAGGTTACTAGAAAAAGTAGTATAAAATTATAACTGCAGAAGAGCTTCTGAAAGATGCATGTTTTCCAGTTTTTATTGGTTGGTCTAACAAAAGATGTTACCCTTAGCTTCCAGTTTGGATGTGCTAAAAAGGTTTGTTTAATTCTTATTACATTGTGTAGGTCTTTTATAGAAAACTCTTTCTATAGAGCTAGATTTCTATGTAAAACTTAGGCTCAACTTCACAATGCCTCTCTTCTTTCCGGGATTCATGCCCTCAGTAGCAGCACTTTTGTTCTGTGTAAAATGCCGGGTGATCTTTAACTGTAGGACCCACTAGGGCTGTAGTGCTGAAAAGGGAAATACAAAGTGACTGGAAAATGCTGAGGCGAAGCTTGTATTTCGCCCATCAAATATGGTTCAATCCAAGAAAAAAGTCACTATACCCCACGACACACCTGAAAATAACATGCACTTTCCATTTCCATGTTATTGCCATCAGGACAGCTTCTAACCATGATGGCTGTGACTGCAGCAAATTCTAGACACATCAATGGAGTCACAAATTTATCTGTGGGGCTACGGTTTTAGGCTATAAAAGGTGATGATGAAATGTTAGAAATCTCTCAGTTTTTCAAGTGCAATTAATACAACGATGGTTTTCTTACCTTTCCAGGTCTTCTGAATAAACAAGTGTCTTAAAAATAGAGCGTGCGGCACCACCCAGATTTCCCGTTAAAGTTGCTTTGCTTCCCAGTACAATTGGTTCACAATGCAAAAAGGATGATTGAAACTATAGTGTAAATCTTTTGAGAATATTACAAGGTCCAGAAACAGCTGAAGCAGGCAAACTGTAGCCCAGTAAAATGTTATTTTGCTACTATTTCTTAGAGACCACAAGCTTTTTGTTGGTCTGACAAGAGCAGACTCTCTAGATCTGTCTAGGCTTCTTTTGTTCAGCTGTGATAGCAACTTATCTGGCAATCAGATAACTACTTGTAGCCGGTTCAGTTCGTAAACCGGGTGGAAACACCAATTAAGTGTAGTGGTTTTGGTTCAAAATATCCATTACTTACTTATTTCCCTTCTGTGAGATAACAATTAGGAGAAAGCAAAGCAGGCACAAAACTTAAACAGTTGCAATACAAAGAAAGAGTTGTATTACTAAAAGAATTAAAAGTAAAGAGAAATAACAAGAAATTAAAGCAACCCCCCCCTTCCAGCACTTCCCTCCTTTTACCCAACTCACACAAAGAATAACAGAACATGGGATTTTAGTCAGTGTTGCAGTTCTTGAAAAGTCTCTTTCTTATGCTCAAGGAAAAAAGGGGTTTCTTCTGCTTCACATGGTTCCCAAACTGCCACCAACAGCAGACCCACCCAGAAAGAAACAATCTGCTGTGGTGTAAAACATCTCTCCCATGAAAAATCTCACAGTTCCTTCACACTGCCAAGCATTGGCCATCACATGGGGTTATTAATCTTCTTAAGGATGAGTTATTTTGGCCTGAACACAAAGGCTTTCTTCACCACAAGTCTCTAAAAGCCTCTCACTGCTTCTATGTAGGCTGGCATAGACACTCTTCACAATTTTCACGGGCCACACGTGAATTTTTCATCCCCCCATGTACTTCAAATGGATTAAAGAGACAAACAGTTTATGATATTACAGTTTCTCACCACACCATGCAAGAAGTTTTTTTAAGCTACGCGCGAGAAATGCGGCACCGCCCTCTTTTCTCCCGTCGCCATTTTCAGCTTCGTCTCACTTGACTCACTTTCTCTTTCTCTCTGACTGTGAAGCCACCATGTTGAAGAGTGTCCTTGTCCAGGCTTTACGGTGGAGAAAGCCTCGCTCCCTTTGTGCTGCTGGCTGCATGGTGTCTTCTTCAGTTCAGCACGAAGCGCGCTGGATGCAGACAGGAGGCTATCCCGGCTGCTGTTGACTCCACCGGCCCTGCATGGAGAGGAGAGGATAAGGACCTGCTGGTCCCAGGAAGCGACGCTGGATGGGTTTAGCTGTGTGGCAGTCCATGGCTGGTTTTAGTTGCCTGGGCTCTGGGACAGTTCCCCACCCAGTGACCCAGGGTCCGTGCTGTGGCGTTGGGAAAGGGGGGGGGCAGGGGCCACAGCCTGACCCTGGGGGGCCCGGAGGCTTGGAGGCCCCCCACCTTCCGGCAGGCGAGCTGGAACGAAAGGCAATTCCCACCTTTCCGCGCGGTTTAAGTATGTAAATTGTGAGAAGCGTCATTAGTCTAAAAGACTGTCCATCAACTCAGGTTCAACCCACAACCCTACTGTTCAAATTTATTTTAGTTTAGCTTTAATTTATAGCAATAACAAGATTGAATGACTTTAGAAAAATATGGTATGGAAGAGCACAGACACAGAGTGATACTAAAAGGTCTTGTACTGGAAACACACATCTCAGTTGTCAAAGGTCACTACAGGAATGCAACTTGGATGTGTTCAGGTAAGAACATGTTTTTAGAGATAAAAAAGAGAATAAATAAACTGAATAATTTAAAAACAGTAAAATGAAAGGGCATGTAGACAGACCAGGTTAACAGAATGCATAAAAATCAAACAAAGCAGACCCAAGGCGGAGGAGGAGTCATGTCAGTATTGGCAAAGAGGAGAAAGAAGCCTCAGCCCTAATGTCACTTTTCTCCCAACAGAGACCTCAGAATGCTGACTTAACCTCCCCAAATTCTCATCGCTTTATAATAAAACACTCAGTCTTGGGATGCAGAGGAACTTTGGAAAGGCTAGTTTAGCACAAAAGAAATAGGGATAGATTTTTTTGCTTTAAAATATAACTTTAGTATTAAAGTTTATATATAGATATTTGGAACATAAATGGATGTTATTTTACCCAAAGTAATAATTTGCAATATTAGGTCTGTCTGACTGCTGAGGGGCACTGCTGAAGGATGTTTCAGTGGAACTTTTGGATGTTGTCATTACAGCTAAGGGAATTCCTTCTGGTTTTCACATCATCCATCAACCATGTTAAGAGAACAGGGAAAAACACTGGGCTGGATCTTCACTTAACCTCATTCTGTGTGTGCTACTTCTGATGGCCAATGACATTCAAATACATTTGAATGTTCCAAGAGGTGAAAAATGTTAATGAAATGCAGAATTTGAATGAAACTGAAAATGGAAGATGCATGTGCTCAGCACCGTGGGAATAAAAAAGAGCAATAACAACAAAAAAATAACCAAATCAAACAAAAAAATCTCCCACAAAAAAAAAAAATCCTAGATATTGTATTTCTTTAGCCCAACAGATAAAGGAATTACTACTAAAAATGTAAACTGAAGATGTTTGACTCTCAAAAGGTTAGACTTTTAGTTTGCATGCTTGCAGCACATTCCATCACTGTAAGAAACACACTGATTTAAAACTTATTGTCAGAAAGAAATAGCAATTTAAGAACAGTAAAACATAGCTAAATCTTGTATTGGAAGGTTGTCATAGTCATGATATTCTCAGTGGCAGTATACAGCGGAAGATTACAGCTTTTGAAAACCTTATAAACCCTCTGCCTCTAATGCATAACTAAAATCAAGAATGGGAGACAACAGATGCTATAAAGCATAACCATTATGCATTTGCACTAGAAAACTCTGCCAAACGTGAAAGGATAAGTTGACACCACACAGACTATGGTGTATGGGCATTGTGCTCTGTGCAGGCAAGGCTTTTGTGATTGAAACAGGATATATTGTATGGACAGAGTACTCTTTTGCCACCTGCCTCTGTTGCTATTCTCATCTCTAGTTTAGATGAGGCTGTACTTTCTAAGGACATGTGCTGGAAAAAGTGATTATATTTTACCAAAAAGTATATGTGGCAATGTCTGAAACTGCCTTCTGGAGATTAAAATTAGTGCATAGATTAAGAAGTAAATTTTAAAAAATGTACTTCTTATCCATCTGGAGTTAAAATATTTACAAGATGCATCACTGAGCTTCTATTTTTTTTCTTTTTTAATAAACAGGGTGGCTTTAGATGGAATAATAGTCAATACTTATTTATAGATAAAGAAATAGGTTCAGACTTAAAAAGATGTTCAGTGTCCTTGATAGGAAGATAGGTATCTAGTGGTGTTTTTAAAGGCCTTTATGCTGCGGCCTTTTCTATAAAATCTTCCTATTTCAGATGTCAGAAAAGCAAACACTGTTTTAGAAAGTGAATTTAGGCAAGTGTGCAATCTTACATACATGGTTCTAATACAAGATCAAATAGAGATTGCTACTCTATAGTAGGTAGTCTACATTATTTCTTGGTAATCCTATTTCATAGTTTAAAAAGTTAAAATGTTCATTAGGGTGGTAAGATCAGAATTATGACAGGCAGGGGAATGAAGGTATTACAGAATGGTCAGCAATTAGGAGAATGGCAACTGGGAAGCACTTGAAGAAGAAATCATTTGTAAAGGTTATCCTAATAACGTTATTTTGACAGTTCCACACATATTAATATAATTCACTCCTATAATGATATTTAGTTGTGAAATAGGTATGCAGCAGCAAACAGATTCATAGAAAAAGAAACCTTGACTGAGTAATATTTAGTCATACTGCTTGAAATAATTGCTAAACCTGAATATTACTAACAGTAGGGATGTAAAGGCTCTGGTTCCAATTTGTAGAAAGAGATTGTTCTGAATAAAAAACATGAAAAATACATCACTTTAAAGGTCCTTTATGTATGGGCATCTTTATGAAAACAAAGGCAAGATCTAAAGTAAAACAATCAGGGAAAACAGTTCAATGGCCTTTTTGTATTCAAACCATTGCTATATTTTGAAGTGTCAAAGAAATGCCTCTACAATACATGTTCATGACTAATCCTCTGCCTCTCTCTACCCCACATTTTTCCTTATGTTTTCATGTCAACTGTAGGTGGTTCTCAGACCCTTGAAAACAGTATCTCTCATACAAACTCTGAAACATTTACAATCTCAAGCACTGATGTACTCATGCATCAATCAATATGAATTAAAATTCACAAATATGTGACTCTTAAAGAGATCTTAAAAATTTATCTTGTCATGATAGAGATGCCTGGCCATACTTAGCGTAGCATATCCTTTCAATAATTTTTCCCTTTTTAGGCAAAGGAGAAAAAGTTTTCAAAAGTTACTTTAAGGTCAAAATTTCACTATGTGATAAAAGGAGCTCATTCTTTATCTTGTAATGAGCTCAGTAGGCCCATTTGATGTAGACCAAATGGTCAAAATGAAATCTTTCATCTCTTTGACATTCATACGGACCTTCTCAGCTTAACTTTTATCTGTTTCCTTTTTTCCCTTTTTTAGTCAAATGGGCAGAAATACTATGCAATAAGCATTTTGTTTTGAGGTATTTATGTTACTCTCAGCATTTACCAGATACCTGCCATGCTTTCCAAAGTAGTGTCTTGATTTAACAACATGGGTTATACTTTTCAAACAGCTTCACTTAGTGTGTGAATATAGTTCACTCTTTGGTGACCAAAATGAAAAACAAATACATTATGAAATGTTGAGTGAATTTTAAGTCTGTAACTAACACCTGTTACTTCCCCATGTGGGGTTCTAACATCAGACAGTTGATATTTCTGTCATGAGACATCTTTTTGTCTCTCCACCTTTTCAAGTACAGATAACTCTACATCATATGCCTGAAAAAAGTTATCCACCCAAATTAGTGACAAAGTATCATACACAGAATTGTCATAGGACAGTGAGAATGGCATTCCCCTGAAAAAAAATTCTTTGTTCTGTCTATCGCTGTCTCTTTCAACACTATGTATTTCCTAATGCTGATGCATTTCTGTCAATCCTCATTAGGCATATACCATATTGTTCACATCACTGGCCTCCAAATTTAACATACAGACAAGAGTTTTCAAGTTGGAGTTTTACCCTTTCCAAATCTGACTGGACTTTGCTGACACTGTTGAATAATGATTAGTCTCAAGAGCGTTATCCAATATAGATGTAATTAAAAATTCTCTAATCCCACACAGCAGCTAGCAAAGCTTTCTTAGAGTCTGAGCATTTCTCATCATTCACTCATTCAGTTGTTTACTACTCTGAGCTGTAACTCGTTTCTTATTCCTGTGACTGCTTTTGCAAACAATATTATGAGCTTGGCGATTTTGTACACAGAAGAATTCTTCCTTTATGTAGAAAGGTTAAAAAAGAATTACATAACTTAATTTTCACTTCACATCTTTCACTCTGTCCCAACTTTCATAATTGTAGTCAGTCTCACTCCCTAAGTTTAATTCGATGGCTTTGTGATTCCAGACTGTCTTGGGATCAGTTAAAAACTTATTCCCCTTCCCTTCCCTTCCCTTCCCTTCCCTTCCCTTCCCTTCCCTTCCCTTCCCTTCCACTCCCTTCCCTTCTCTTCCCTTCCACTCCCTTCCTTTTTTTTCTTTTCTTTTTTTATCTTACTACAACTGTATGACTGATCTTTAATCACAGGTGATTTGAACCACTCACCTTAGCTCATGTTCTTCTTGGCAAATACCAAGAAATACTTTTAAAAAATTACTCACAGTTTTGGCCTTTTCTCTTCTCATTGTGCAGTGACATTTCTTGGGAAATTTTGCCATCTGTGGGATAAAATTAAAAGGAGAGGAGTAAGGGTGAAATCTCTATCGTCTGTTCTGAAATATCAGTTTTTCTATCACTTAGATGCCAGATACCTGGGATTATATCTTTGTACCTTTTCAAGCAATCTTGGCTCTATACCTTTTATTCTTCTGACTTACAACAGAAAAATATTTAACTGGGGGAAAAGAAGGCCTTTGTTAGATGAAAATTTCTAGTGGCTTCCACATTATTTACAAATTCTAAACTGCAACAAGTTGTTTTTGCAGTGTTATAACCACAAAAGCAAACTCAGAAAAGTAATTTGTCAGCACATCATTGGTTTCCATGTAGGCACAAACAGAAATTAGTTTCAGTGGATTGTCATCTGGTAGAACCTAAATATTTGTAAAGAACAGAAAAGATCTGATTAAGCTTTCCAAAATGACAGCAAACTGGTCGTGCAGTTATTTGCCATAAAATGCCTATTTAGAAACTATTGGAGTCTCTGATTTACCAACACTAAAAGAAATGTAGAGTTGAAACAATAATGTGAGACACAGTACCCACATTATTAAGATCCAGCATTACAATTATATCTTTTGCTTCCATCATTGACTTTTAAGCTAGAAAAAGTCTTTATCCCAAAGGATTCTTCTGTAGCTGTCTCATTAACACACACACACAGTTTTCCTAATCAGCCTTTCGGAATCCTAATCAATAAACAGAGGTGGTTAAAGTGCTTGTCATTTTCTCAATGGAATCCATGCCACCATATTCATTTCCTTTTCTGACCATGCTATTTCAATGCTGAGGCTGAAGACAAAAGTTCCCCTCACAAACAAACAAGCAAACCCCAAAATCCCAAGCTAAATCAATCTTAAATTTCTTCAAATCATTTGGAAAAGATGAAATTGCATCATTTTCCATAGGCCATGACATGTAGCACCAGTTTGGCAGAAAATAGTGTTCTGCAAACAAAATGGCTATTCGCAGAAATCTGAGCTGACCATATGATATACAATGGTCTCGGTTTTGGAGACAAAACTTCAGGAGGAAACACTCTGGAATGAGTGTCCCCTCTGAAGGGAAAAGGGCCTCGCCTTTTCCTCCACCAATAAGACAAGTGGGTCACAGCAAGTGAAAGTGGAAAAAACAAACTGTTTATTAACACCAAACAAAACAGGGTAGAACAGGGAAAAAAAACCCCTCAAAATACAACAAATTCCTGGAGAGGGAACAGAGATGTGGGCTCGGACCAGCCAGGGCCACCCCGTGGGCCCACCAGGGCAAACCCGCAGGCTCCCTGGGCAGGCAAGGAGGGAAGGGAGGCAGTGACGCAAGAGGGGAGGGAAGGGAAAAAAGAACAAGACAAACCAACAGAACCTTTTCCCAGCTATCTGGAACACAAAAGAAACCCAAAAACCAGCACAGCACTCCCAGCGCACTCTCTCCCGAGTCCCGCCGAGACCCTGGAGCCCCTGAGCTGCTGGGCCCAGCTGTTGAACTGCCCCGCACTCGGGTCCATCTTAAAGGCACAGCGTCCTTGGGCATTAAGCAGACAGTTAAGGAATAAAGCAGCTTCACATCACTCCAGGACAACAATATAGTATTTAAAATTTGTATTTATCTTATTACCAAGATCACAGCCCAAATAAACAGGGTCAATCCCTTTTACATTTTCTTCTTTAGGAGCCCTGCATAAGAATGCAAAATATCCATAAATTATAGAGCTGTCAGCGGCTCATGACTTTTTTTCACTTTCTCCTTGATGGTCTTCTAACAAGCCTTCACAATATGTTTTCCCTGCATCCCTTTTCCAAAGCAAATGGCAACTCGTACTTCTATTATACCACTGACAACTCCTCATTCAAGTACCATTCAGTTTATTCAGTTTAGCAAATCACATATGTAAGACTGACTCCTTCAATACATCGCAAGGGTATGCAACAGCATGGGAATGGAGGGTCAGTTTTTACTGACATATGGTATCAAAAGAAGGCATTAAATGAACAAATACTGTGTGTAGATCCTGCCTTAAATCCTCCAGTTGTTTTGAGGGTGTGAAGGGGAAATCCAAACACAAAATATTTCCCCAGTATCTTGATAAGTAAAACACTTGCTCACCAGATATGTGGGGACTGTGTATATAAGATGGATGACCTAGCCAAATCTTTAAAAGCTTTGTTCCTTTCATGACAATCCTCAGCAAAACCACAAGTGATGCCCCAACTGGATAAGCTACTCTTCATTAAATGATTCATTCTAAAAGGACTGAGCTTTGGGGAAGAAGGAAGTTTTCTTATCTATATTTTTTTGAACAGAAAACTGGTGAAGTACTTCTACCACAGAATTTCCTAAATGTCTGTCACAGATTCCAGGTAGACACCACTCTACTGCATTTCCTGAGAATGAATTAGTGTTAGGATATTTCTGATTGTAAAGAAAGTGTACAAATTTGACACACTTCTGAATTTAGTTAGCTACTGTTTAATGACCTGTGATAAGGAGAGTCAAATATGTTGAAGGGCTGGATAAAAGAGACTGGAATAGCATAGAGAAAGACAAGGATTTTGAGAAATAATATCCTCAGAAAAACAGACTGGATTTCAAGAAGGCAAATGGCAAGCTCTTATGCTACGGAATGAAAGCAAGGCGGGGGAGGGGGGGATGAACTGTGTTAAGACAGACCAGATATTTGGGGAGAAGATATTTGGCAAAATGACCAATGGGAAACTATCCTTGAAAGTATTTATGATTAATATTAGGAGGTTTCAGCCCTCAGAAAAACATGTTAGAACAGCTTTCCAACAGGAATAGTGTGGGGGAAAAAATGAGCTAGTTTCAAACTTGATCATTTTGGGAAATGGATTGTATACCCAAGCTGCCAGAAGTAGCAGCAGGTGGAACTGAGGAACCAAATGCTTCCTTTCCAATTATGCTCCACAGAGTAAATCTGGCTCAAACAACTGGCATTTTTACTTAGTAAAGTGAATGGAAGGAAACTTAGTTCCTAAGAGAGACTTGGAATTAAAACAATTTTGTTATACAAGACAAGACAAAGACACAGAAGGATTTTAACCATATCACCTAGGAAAGAAATGTATAAATCATTTAAGTAGGTTTCATCTAGCTCAACTTAGAAGCCTTAAATTTATGTTCTTGAATCTGTTTCAGGTAGCTTTTTAACCAAGGGAGAGAAAATGCTAGAAAGTGATTTATTAGATATATCTTAAAAGTAAATCTTAGCACAAATTCTAATTTTAATCACCTTTTTTAGGCACCAGCTTGTCATTGTAACAATTTTACTTAAAAACTATATTTTTCACTTTATAGAGCAACATGTCATTTAAGGTAAATTTTATTGATCTCATACAAGTTTATTTAAGAGGGGAAAATAGGTTAACCTTCTCCTATTAAATATAAATTAATACACAATAAAATTAACAAAAAACCTCCAGATTTGCCATTATAATAATGAAAATCATGATTCAAAAAAGGCCCGCATGATTTCTTTATTAGTAAGGAAGAAACCATGTATTCTCATAATGATTTGACATTGGTAAAATAATTTTCTTCAAAATAAAAGCAAATGAGAAACATTAAAAGTACAGAAGGGTGTGAAATGGTTGTTCTGCTACCCTTGGGTATGGTGGTACATCTGTTATATCAGATTAAGAACACATTAATTTATAGACAGGCAGAGGACTTCACTGACTAGTCATGTCAGATTATGAACTTGTGAACTGGTGATGAAGTAAGTTCAGTACACGGCTTTTCTCTTTGCTTCAGTGACAGAATCCAGTTAATAGCACCAAATATACAGCCAGTGCTTAATGCATTGATAAAACATGCCTTTAAAATTCAAAATATGCATTTACCTTAATTTAAGTGAACTCTGCATTTAGTAAAAGCACAACTTAACACAGAAAATAAGAAATCATCCTAGTATTTCTTCTTTTTGAAGACTTTCTGCACTAAGTGAATGTGAATTCCAATAGAAAGAAGGAAGGAAGGAAGGAAGGAAGGAAGGAAGGAAGGAAGGAAGGAAGGAAGGAAGGAAGGAAGGAAGGAAGGAAGGAAGGAAGGCAAAGAAAGACAGAAGACTAGATAGGACTCAGAGAAAAATATTAGCTGACAGCAAGAAAACCAAATTCCTGACAATGTCTGATGTATTCCAGCACTAACATGCTGCATTTTTTTTCCAGACAGCCTGTTTATGGTAGCAAAAGTAACTTGCTTAATTAGCCAGATGATCCAGGTATGCTGGTGGCTATTGATCAGACATGTGGCAAATTAAAGTCTTAAGTTGCTTAGCCTTCACTGGCAACTCATGAAGTTATTTGCATAGGTAGCTCAGTTGAATTATTTAGGATTCTTTATGTGAACCAGAGTTGTAAGAGATTACTTTCTTATCTGAGGTAGATTTTTGTTACCTGGAGAGTATTCATGCTCTGCTGTACCCTCTGCAGCAGGCACTGTGTCTTGGGAGAAGAAGGGGAAACCATGGCACATCATTCCTGAGACTTCTGCAAGCAGAATAGTCAGCTTGAACTATTTGGGCTCGTCTCATGTGGCTTTCACACATGGACACCTATCCTAAGAGGATAAGAGGGCCTTTTGAATCACAGCACCTTGGAATCACTATGTACAACCGGTTGAGAGGCTCCAGTCCATAAGTTACAACAATATTCTCATCATTTGCTGCTGAGAATATTGTTGTTGGTTTTGACAAGTCACAGGGCATCATTTTGCTTTTTTTTTGCAATATTATTTATCAATCTTTAACTGTTACCTCTTTGCTCTTTATACTGTCTTCTTTTCACTCCAGGCAAGTACTCAGATTTATTCCTGATATTATTTGTATGTTGTGTTTATGAGATTTTAGAGAAGAATTTTAGAGAAGAATCTAGATCCAGCCCCTACCAAACAAATGAAGACTTTACATTTTTCTTGTCAGAGGGATTAGTCCCTTAACTCAGGGATTTCTACTGGAAGGCTTTAAACACTTTCCACAAGGCTAGGCCCTGCATTCCACTGATATCAACAGGAAATCTGCAACCCAGGCCCCTCCAGTATTAAATTGGATGTTTTACTTGATGAGTTGCATGTTTTTCACAAGCCTCAAAACTTAATTAATATTTGGAGTGCTGGTATTCAAGCAACACAGATTAATTAGTTCTTTTCTTGTATTGATTCTTAGGAAGATTTAAACATACAGGTTCCAGTAATACTAACAGGAGGTGCATTTCTTAATCCTTAGATCTTCAGTGGGAGAATAAGGCACTAGGAGAGCAAAAGGTACTATGAAGCATTAGAGGAAGCTAAGTGATTCTAAATGAAAATTCAAGCAGCACAATATAGTCTTCCTGATAACATTTGCTTGCCTAGAACATTCTCAATCATGGATTTTAATAGTCATCACTGAAATAATAAAAGGAGTAAGTAGTAGGAATTAAATAATGGCCTGTTATTAACCTCGAAATAAACATTTTAAATACCACAAAGAACTAAAAATATTGCCATTCCTAATGTAGTCAGCAAAAAAGCACATACTTTTCAATGTTATATCAACTGAGGCTTCCAGGAAGAGCTCTTATCACTGTACTGTAAAGAAAAAAAGCTGGAGGGCTGGCGAATCTCACAGCTTCCCATATTTCTAGATTAGACTTGCTAATTATGGTTCAGCTCTCTTATAGTCAGTTCAGTTATATTTTGTATAACAAAAGGCTGAGGGCAAAATTGTAGTAGTAGCAGAGATGCGGTACCAAGTTGTTGAGATAACAGAACAACACATTGATATGTTGACTGACACAGATGGTTTTAAAATTAATAAGAACAAATAGATAGTCTTATCTTCTTTGGCACATCTCTGATTATACCTTCTGTTTTTCTTGCTACTGCTGGTTGTTTAATCTGTTATAAATATTTATTTTACTCTTCAAAGGGAATTGCTTTCTGAGAAATTTACTGGACATTTATTTCACTTTACTAACTAAAAAATCCATTTAGAAATAGAGCTCTCAGTGAGATTGTGTTTGATAAAGACATGTTGGTCTAGACTCTGTCCTGAGATACTATTTGAATTCAGTGGGGTTACAAAGGCATAACTGAGGCTTGAATGCAGTCCTGCATATAATTTCAAGAACATGAGATCCAACTGTTAAAAATACAATTGTGAAAGCTAACAGAAAATAAAAGTACCCAGGTTTTTCTCATGCTGCCAATGGCTAGAATAGGTACATTAATTTCAGCTCCCTGTCAGCATATAGAAAACCACTGTCTCAGTGGGGCTGTCTCACACACTCCATACCTGACTGGGTCCCTGGATTCTGGTAGAAGTTTATACAGACTCTCTCGCCTCATCTCTGAGGTTTTCTATGGGTACTTTCAGCACTCCACCGGTAAAAAAGCTAAGCACATAATTATTGATGACTTCCTGTTTCTCCATTAGTCCGCATTTGCCTTCTTCGTACTTTATCTCTAATGTGATTTTGATGAGAAAACTCTTATACAGTCTGTACCTGGCATGTTATTTGCCTGTAACCATGTGAAATATGGGCTTCATGCAGCTTCACTATGCTTTCTTTCTTAAACAGGGCTAAAAAAGGACACATTTGGGTCCCAGTGTTTTATCACATACCTATGTACTATTCCATGTCACAGCAGTATTAATCACTATGGTAAAATATATTGGAACATAAGCATCCATTCTCTTCTCCCTTCCCTTTTTTTTTTTTTTTTTTTTTTTTTTTTTTTTTTTTTTTTTTTTTTTGTGCCAGTGTGATGCTGGCCAGGAAAAGGGATAGAAGATATTGAGAAGCAGAATAGGCTCTCATGGAGCAGTTAAGTGAGACTGTGAGTTGAACACAACACACAAATCTGGCCAGGCACTGAAAGACACTGGCACTAAAATTGTTTCTGTATTGCCATATTTCCTATAGCCTGGTGTTAAACCTGGAATTTCAGGTGATAGCTGGCACATGATACTATAGATGTTAGGGTTTTCTGTAGTACTTAAGGAAGCCCAAGTGAGTTATCTTCATTAACTCTCAAATTCATATGCCATAATGTTCTTTGTCATCATTTCTCAGGAGAGAAGATATTGCAGCTGTCTGTAGAAAGGATGAGTATATTGTAGCCCTTTGCTAGCACAGTTAAACACAGTTCAGAATACAGCTGTCACAAATCAGAAGTAAAAATAAAATTAAAATAATGTATTCACAAAAGTCTCATTCTGAGTGACATTATTTGAGGCTTATCCCTATTGCACTCTTCTTGCTTTTCAGATTCATTAGCATTGTAAAGCACAAAAAGGCTGCTTTTGTGTCCATATCAAAACTACTATCCCAATAAGCACTAATTAGCACCTTTGGGATCAATCATGTTCCTACTGCAGTCAATGCCAAAAATCTTCATTGATTTCAATAGAAAAACAATAGGGTCTTTTGTCAGTATCTTCAGAGAGGTCAGAGAGTCTAATTTACCTCTCTATATCTGGAATCTTCATTGTATGTATTGCTGACTTTCATTCAAATTGCCAACAGCAGCAAAGCTGAGGTCCCTAGAGGCTGAAACCTTACTGACATTTTAAGACTAGGAGTTAGCATTCTCAAATATGCTAAAATGTCTTTGGAATGTCAGCTCTGGTACCTTTCAAGCAGCTCAGTCTTCTATATGTCAGATTTTTACATGCATGTAAGTGACCAAAAACACTGCTTTGCCCAGGATTCCAAGTTAGGAACAGAGGCTTGTGCAGCTCAACCACTCATTATACTGAAATTTTCATCTGCAGTTGGTTTCCGCTCTAACCTTTAAACATCCAAAGAGTATAAAAGAAAATGGTACAGGAGGTCTGTATGTTTCTGTCTGGGTGGTTTAGATGAAACAGGGAAAGACCTAAGATCTTGTCATGGGTCTTTGAAAGAGTTATGCATTAGTGCTTCAGTAATGAAAACCAAAAATATCGCTAAGAATGGGACTTGGAAAAAAAGCCTGGAACTCTTTCCTGATATAAACACCTTTAATTTATTTGGAATTTAAATAAAAAAATAAATAAATAAATAAAAGCCCCCTTTCAACCTTCCTAAGTTCATAAACATGTGATTTGTCTATACTTTTAAAATTAACTTAGAAATCTAAGTTGCTTTAAAAACTGAGATATGGATTCTTGAGTCACACGGGCTCAAAGGAATCTGGTCCTACATTGGTTCTCTTTTCCTCTTATTTTCAATAAAAAATTCAGAACTTTGATGATTGTGAAAATTGTAGTAGGTATTCATTCAATTTTTTAACATGTCTAAAACTTCCCTGAAAGGTTTAGCTAACGTAATGCTTTAAAATGCTGGATCCCCTATGTAATGATATAAGAAATCTCCAAGAGCAGCTCTGTTACAGAGAACATCCACTTGTACAAATATGCAGCCCTTGTAATTGAGATGAAGAAGTTTGTACCTGTACTTTGGAAAATAAAAGTTCTTCAGTCAGTGTGAGTCAGTCAATTGCTGTAAAGCTGTGGTAATAGTTATATTATCTTTCTTGAGTCAAAAATTTGCTTTCTGACTCACATTTACTGCTAACCTTAATAACGTACAAATAAGGCAACATAAAATACTTCTGAATGTAAATCTATTCGCTTATGATATTGTATTGAATTATTCTGTTAAAGCCTCATGAATAGGTAACAATTCTGACATTATTCTCAGTTCCTTGGAATAAACAACAATAAAGTGTCCTTCTTTAAAGGTCTGATTCAAATAAGAACACAGATTTACAGTCTATTAAAATGCTGTAAGCATTAATATGGCGTTTCAGCTGGGTCTGCCCCTTTTTAATTGCACGACCTTAGTAGTTTCAGGTAAAAAGACAATTTAGTATTGAAATCACTGGTAGTATGAAGTATTTATTGATCAGTTAAATGATACTTTACTGCACTGTGCTTACATGAGTTGGACTTATTTCTAGGAAAGTCTACAACAGGCTTATGCACATTTTTTCTTGCTCATGATTTATAGACAGTTTTTTACGAATTTTCTCATCCTATGAAAATATGTGTTGGGCTCTTGGGACCATGTCTGTGTCATTTCACAGTTCTTGTGGTAGAAAGACTTGAAGTTTACTGTATTGTTGGAGTGTGAAGAAAAACATATTTCTGGTGCAAGTTAACTTCTTGCTCTCTAGCCTTGTCTCACTGCAAATCAGAAGGGAAAGGCCATTCACTGCTTTCCTGTCCATGTTTTTACCATGACCCAGTAAGAGACTATCTATGTTTTCAATAAATTTGGAAGGAACAGTTCAATTTAAGTCATTTAAGACAAGAAATTTCAGCTTTTAATGTGAAATCCTTAATCAGCTTCTATCTATTAAAGTGTTTGAGGTTTCCAGATGGCCAATATTCTCCCATTCTAATCTCACTTCACATGTTTGTTTATTCCAGCTCCAGCATATCTGCTGACATAGAAATACAACTGTGGAGCTGCTTCCTAGAGTAACTGACTGAAGGCTCTTGACATCACAAATAACTGACTCCTAAAATTTTCTTAATCAGATATTAAGTTCTACCTTTCACTACCCAGAGGTTTTTTTTGTTGTTGTTGAAAATTAGATCTAGAATTTAGCACTGCTGATGATAGTAAGGGAAAACTTCCTATTTAAAGAATTCACTTCTGATTTACATTTTCCTTGGGTTAATTGGTCTCTCTCTTCACATTTATTTCAACATAATATTTATACAGAGGATTATCATAACCAAAAATTCATTTCTGCTCTCTTCTTATGAAGTAGTTTGAAGTAGTTTCTCCATTACTCTGAATATTTCATGACATCTTTTACATGTGTGCTTCATTTTGTGCTCATCTCTCTTGAGTATGGGTGATGAGAACTGAACACTGTGTTTCCAGGCAGTGCCTTACTAATGCCTGGCAAGATGATGCTAATATTTACCTGTTTCTAGTGGAATTATTTTCTCTGATTGAGGGCCTCCAAAATCCTTCTGCAGCTGCTAGTGATTGATGGATGCACCCATATCTTTATCCTCTGTCATTTCCAGCTGATGAACTTGCAGTTCAGAGCATAAATTTGTGTTAGCTCTCAATTGAACAGCCTTACTTTCTGCATTATTACATTTCTTCCCAGAGCTATGGCTCCAGTTCTCAGGGTCAAACTACTTGTAGAATATTCCAATGTTCCTCTCTAGTAATAAAGCTTCCTACCTTACTGCCATCAAATTTCACTGGCCTACTCCTACATATGTGCCAAACTTGTTAGTGGACATATTAAATAAAGTTAACTTCCAGACCCATCCTCGGTGAACTCTTCTATCCCTGCATGAGATGCTCCTGCATCAGGTGATCTGAATTTTATCCATGGCTCTTTCCCCTTCACTTCTTCCTTAACATCTCCATTTACTTTACAATACTAAAAGAGCTATGAAATCCAAGGGAATTAAGTCTTGTAATACTAGAAAATCTGCTGTCTCATCAGGCAAAAATTTATGGTTAATCTGTTCCAATATAGCTTTTATAAAGAGTTTTCCTTACTTTCCAACAGAACAAAAAAAGACTTGTAGAAAGTGTCACCAAAAGTCTGTCTAGTTCATGAGCTCCTCACTGACAGACAAAAGCAGGTGTTTAGGAAAGAGCAAAAGAGTAGGACATGGAAGCAGTGATACTTCTGTATCTTGTTGCTTTAACTCACAAAATTTGTGAGTCAGGAATTTCCTGATGTACAGGGGATCCCAGTATTTATATGCCTTGGAAAAGTTATTGAAATATATCTGCTGTTTTCCTTTGACACTTCTGCTTTTTTTTCTTCCACTTATACATCACAACTCTTGAATAGAAATACAACATGCCCCATTTCCTCTATGTGTGACTGGTTCAAAATGTTTGTAAACTAGATTTCATGTACCAGATATCTTACAATACTCTGAGTCAAGATTATAAAATTTACCCTGATTTCAGAAGTTAATTATCTGAATTCTGCTTCCACAGTTTTTCCACCTTGCAATTTCATCTTTTCCATTTCTCACTGCACATTTGCTGCTGTGTTCAGCATCATTATTTGTACTGAAGCTTAAGGAGAATTCATTACATTTTGAGTCCTATTTGGATAGCTACACCCTGCTTGTTTTTACTGTAGTTTTAGTTGCTAGTTATAGGTGAGAATATCTCTCTCAATTTGCCATTCTCACCTTTTCCGTAAAGTTTGAGTTCTGAGACAGAGATTTTTTTGATGGCAAATCCTCTATTAAATTCCACACAAATGCTTAGTTTCCTCCTAACACCCTTTGTGAAATCATTCCTCCAGTCCGGGCTGGAGGAATGTTGCCCACAAGTTTTTCCTATGTCTTTTTGGGATAGCAGGTCCAGATACTTTTCACATCTTTGATTTAATGACATTTCAGAGTCCACTCAGAACACCCATCTTTGCAAACTGCATCTATTGGTTTCTAAAATTCTCAAAGACACAGAAATCAAGAATCTTAATAACAGGCAAATTTATATATGTATTTTGTATAGCCTGAAGCTTGAGACACGTCACCTCCTAGCTGAAATGGTATCAGAGAAATGGTTATCATTGCCTTTGCTTTCTCAGTTGTTTATAACTGCCTGCTTCTCAAAAATTTCTATCCTTTTGAGAATTTTCAAGTGATTGCTCTATTTGGGACAAAACAAGATGGACTAATTTAAACAGTCTCAAAGGTGATCTTTGCTAACATGGAATTTTTTGTTTGAAATCATTTAGAAAGTGATTGCAGAAACATCTCATCCAGTAAAAGCCATAAAGGAGCAATCTTCAAGATGATGTGGCAGTGGCAGTGCAGGATGAACTAGAGCAGTAGACTTTTGTCCAGCACACCTACAGGCAGAAGATGATGTACATGTGCAACTTAACTCTCTCACAATGCAAAGTCAAACAGGTTGCTTCAGAGCATCTTTCACAGTAGTTGTAATGCACTTTTTTTTCAAAATATTGCAACATTATGAAATACTATATCTGCATATTCCTGAATGAGATTAGAGTTTCAAGGGTAGCTCATGTTTAGATGTGATTTTTCTACACTAAATTTCAAGGTTACCTAGGAGACAGTTACTATTAAAGAAATTATTTTCTGACACCACAGCTATTCACAATCCCTTCTGAACAGACTGAGGTGAGGCAGGACAAGCAGCAGCGGCAACAGTGACTGAGGTAAGTCCAGGAGTGAGCTTTAGATCAAGCTGTACAGAAGGAAGATCTGGGGAAATGCAGGCTGGCTACAGGCCTTGGTGATCAACAGTGTTGTGAAAGGGATCATCTTCAGTGTGATCACATAGAGGATCACAAGGCATCAGGTCCAGCCAGCACAGGTTTAGGAAGGGCAGCTCCTGCCTGACCAACCTGATCTCCTTTTATAACCAAATGACCCACCTGGTGGATGAGGGAAAGGCTAAGAATGTAGCCTACATGGACTTCAGCAAACCCTTTCATACTGTCTTTCATGGCATTCTCTTGGTAAAACTGCCAGCCCACAGCTTTCACAGGGGCACTGTTCACTGGGTTACACACCTGCTGGATGGGTAGGCTCAGAGAGTGGTGCTGAATGGCTCTGCATCCAGTTGTTGTCCAGTCACTATTGCAGTTCCCCAGGGCTCAGTGTTTGGGCCCTGTAGAGGGATTCCTTGTGGAATAAAGGATACCCCAGGAGGGCTTGGGCATCCCAGGGCTGTTGCAGAAGTACCCCTGAGGGTGCCTCAGGCTGAAAACAGGCTTGCAAGGCACCTGCTAGCTGGCAGCCTCGAACAGCCTTGGGAAAAGGTATACACTGGTCAGCTCCCCCGCTGCTTAGAGGATTTCTCATGGGAAAGGGGCGTGAACTTTGGAAAAAAGTATAACTTGGTGTAACGGAATAAAAAAACAGGAGCACGATGCTCAAATCAGATCGGTGTTCATATCGTGACTCTGGCTGGATTCCCCTGCTCCCGGGACTGCCCCCCCCGCTACAGGGCCCAGTCTTGTTTAATATCTTTATTGGTGATCTGAATGAGGGGATTGAATGTACCCTCAGTAAATTTGGAGATGACACCAAGCTAGGGGGTGTTGATCTGCTGGATGTTAGGAAGGGTCTGTAGAGGGATCTGGACAGTCTGAATCGAGGGGCCAGGACCAACAGCCTGAGGTTCAACAAAGCCAAGTGCCAGATCCTGCCCTTGCATCACAACAACCCCAAGCAGCACTACAGGCTGGGGACAGAGTGGCTGGAAAGCTGCCCAATGGAAGAGGACCTCAGGTAGCCGGTTAAGAGCTGGCTGAACATGAGCCACTGTATGCCTAGGTGGTCAAAAAGGCCAATGGTAACCTGGTTTGTATTATCCTGGTCAGCAGCACCAGGGAAGTGATTGTCCCCATGTACGCAGCACTGTTGAGGCCACTCCTCAAGTACTGTGCCCAGTTCTGGGCACCTCAATTCAAGAACAACATTGAGGTACTGGAGTGTGTCCAGAGAAGGGTAACAAATCTGATGTAGTATCTAGAAGGTAAATCCACTGAGGAGTGGCTGAGGGAGCTGAAGTTGTTTAGCCTGGAGAGAAGGAGGCTCAGGGGAGACCTTATCACTCTCTACAGCTGCCTGAAAGGAGGGTGTAGCCAGTAGGAATTGGTCTCTTCTCCCAGGCAAATAGAGGCAAAACAAGTTCCTTTTTTTTTTTTCCCCTCAATAATCATAGTTTATATGCTGTTCCTTTTTGGAACAGTAATGGGATGCAATGCATAATGATCAGGCATAGGCATTTTGCAAAGTGTGTTGTACATATATCTTCCTTAAATTAATCCGAAGTGTCCTCAAAGTGTTTGTAAAGCAGACAACTTACTCGAGGCTCAAACATACTAAGATTTCTGAATGTGCTTAAATTTGGCATGGGACAAATTACTTTGAACCTTAAGAAACCAGTCATTTTTTTTGTATACAAAGAAGTGTGTAACATTATCATGATTATCTAAACTACAGGTGCTTAACTCCACATTTTATTTCAATGGAAATTAGATGCCAAAATGAGAAAGATCTTCTGCACATTATGAAGCTGTTAAACTGTAAACTACAGTGTCATATTGTAAGATGGTTATGATACTCTACTGTGTTAGTTCTTTCCTGTTTTGTGTAGGAAGATATCCTTGTACAGAGACCAACAACTCTCATAAAAGTGCCTTGTGAAATACAGAGTTGGTATTGAATATAATCTTCCTAACAGGGAAGAGTGAAGTTGATCCATTATCTTTTTGTCTTAATTATGAGTAAAATTTTTCTTTAAATGAGTTTATCACTAGAAAATCATCTCTCCTCTCCCTCCCTCTCTTGATATTTTGTTTTGACTAGTTCATGGATTTTAGGAATGGATTTTTTTTTTTTTTAAATTCTTTGATTGTAAAGTTTTTGTACTACATTTTTATGTAGTTTATAAGAAACAAGCAAATAAATATAATGGAGGGGGGAGTAATGGGCTAGCTACAGCACTAATAAGCACCAGGACTGATGAAAATCAGATATCAGGAGGTAATTGATGTTGTTCAATGGAGTTAAAGCCTCCTTTAAGTTTTACAGAAGAAGAACTTGCTAAAATCATATAATTGTCTTATTCAAAATCTAACAAGAGTCCCTAAAACAGAAAGCAGAACAGTGACATCTTATCTCTTGGAACATATGAAGAGTGTTGGCAATGTTTGTCTTGGTGATGACTTGCATTGCTTCCTATTCAGACACTTTTCACTGAAGCTCAAAGACACATACTGTTTGCTACTTACTGGAAAATTAGACTGGATGAAGTCCAGAATCAATTTAGTTTCTTAGTGTGAAAGTGCAGTAGAATAGAAATGGTGATAAAGATTTTAGAGCAGGTGATAATTGTTTTAGAAGGTTTTTGCTTCAATGAAATACACAACCAAAATACTACTAAAAATATTCTGAGTTTACCCATGGAGTAGAACTGTCTAGTTTTCTTAATGTTCTTACTATTAAAAGTTAAAAAGGAAGAAAAACTCCCAAGCAAATAATAATAGTAATATACAGTTAATGCAGTAACTAAACTTCTAATCTTTTGATCCTCTTATTTTTGTAGTTATATAGACCAAAATAGAGTCTAATGGTTAAGAAACAGAGATGCAAAGGAAAACACCAAATAGAGCTGAAATGAATCTGGATATGTCTCTCTCCCACATCACATAAATGACTAAATGGCGAGGCAGACATCACATTATTGTGCTAGAAGGCTATCCTTCCTGCACTCCCACTGGAATCAACAAGGACTTTTAGCAGATGAGGAATCCTGGTTATGACAGTGCTATATAATGTGAACAGCAATCCTTGGTACCAAGGTGATACTATAAGTCTGATTGCAGACACAGGTTTTGGAAAAAGAACTGCCTGAAATGCAGTGCTTACTAAACAGCTTTCTGAGCCACATGAAACTATTTGACAGAAAGGAATACTGACACACAGGTTTCTTTTTTTAAATTTTAGTTATTTGTCCAAATTTTCCAGAGCAATTCTCATTTTCTAAGCAATCAAATAAAAGGATTTTCTGACATATGCCTTTTGTTTAAGTCAGGGAAAGGTATATATACCTGTCCTTTATTTCTGACATTTTTCAGAAAATTCTAAGTTGCTATTTTTTTTTTATACAAAACACCATATTACATTAAAAGCAAATAATGATGAGTAGTTACTTCCCTCAAAGTAAAAAGAAGATTCTAAAGTGGAGTTGTGAATTTGCAGTGGATCTTATTGCTGCAGTGAAAGTTTATGCACTGTACTAATTGGGAATGTTTTGTACACTGCTCAGGTAATCCATTTCCAGTCCTGGGCAACAGACCAAAATCTGCTACAGACCTCAGCCCAATGCCCTTGGCCAGAGCCATTTATCTTTTTTCACACAAATAAGACCTGCATCCACTAGGAAGAAGAAGCAGGAAATAGGTAGAAAACTGCACTAATAAAGTTAGCATTTAAAACACATGAAAGGTTTTTCATAAATGGAAAAAAACCCCACTGAGCTTGCTGATCCTGAATTTTTATTTTATCTAGCAATTCTGAACAGAGAAGAAAAATTAATGGTGAAGTTTTCCAAGCAGCTTAAAGAAATTAGACACTCACTTCCAGCAACTTCCTGCTTTAGACATATACAGATTTGGTTTTAATTATTCATTTAGAATTAACAGTTATTATGTAGACAAAAACATGGGTGAACCAAATTCCATTTTTCTCCTTCCCACTTTTATTCACTGGCTGTCCGTATTGTTGCTGGAATACCAAGTTTGTCAATCCATTGCAAAAGCATGAAGTACTCAGCATTTTCAGGTTCAATAAAGGCCTCCAAGCCAAACCAAGTAATTGAAACCTGAGTAGTATTAAAACAGACCTCACTTCTGATTGAGACTACTTCAGCCTGTCAAAAATGACTATGAATGCACCGAACATTTACTAACCAACACATTCCTTTCTTTCATCAAACATCTGAAAGTTTTAGTGGGCCATCCATAAAAATCTTGGTCTTTAAAGCTGTATAGAAAGGACACATCAATTTGAATTTTTTTGTGCGTAACTTTAAAAATCGAGGCAGTTTCAAGGTGGGCTAAGAGCATGACATGTAAGCATATCACATTTAGAGTCAATTCTAGGGAATAGTATAGGTAGAGGTGATCTTTCTGGGTGTTTTCAAAAGCATCTAAAACATCAATCTTCAAAAAAATGGAAGTAATTTAATTCAGTGCAAGTTTACCTACTTTAATACTCATGAGAATCTGGGTCAAAGAAACTTAGGAGCACAATTCCTGTGGAAAGTTATTATGAAAATCCCTTTTTCCCCTTCTGAGCTTTACTCAAATTTCTTATTGTTAATCTATGTGTTTAGACAAAAAAATAAAAAGTTATATATTGCTAATAATAATACACAATTAAATGAATGTTAATACGTACATAATTTACCGCCTTCTATTTATTTGTATTATTTATGCATATTTCTCTCCCAACTAGGAATATATAAAAACTGAACACATAATTCTGTCTCAGAATCCTAGTTCTAACATATTAGATGACCATCCAAGGTGCACACTTTTTTTCAAAGGCACTCTGAGAACTTCTTGAAATGTGTGTTCACCTATAATTTTGTAGCTTGCAGTTATGGATACTGCACACCCCATAGAAGGAATGAAATATCTTTTGGACTATATGCTACCTCTTTACCAAAAGTATGCTTTGAAAATAGGTAAAGGGTCCATGTGATAATTCTAGTCTCCAGTTTTGATTGTGCTCTTGTAGACATAACAGCGTGGAAGTTGTTGACACTGGTCCTAATTATTCAAAAAATTTAACATGAACTAAAATGAAACATCCAGAAAGTGGATTTCCCTTTGAAAAATGTTAAAAATAACAATTTAGGGAGGTGCTCTGTAGAGACACTGTCCTACTGCTAGTTCCATATGATGAGAATTTGAAAAAAAATTAAAAATCACATTTTTACCAAGAAAATATTTTGGTTTTCATTCAGTTTGAAAAACTCCACCTACATTTCTCACTGCCAAAGGACTTTTTGGAACTATCTCTGTCTTTTTTTGATAGAACTTAGATTGGCTTGATGTTCTCATGCTCCAGTATCCAAACATAAGTGAAAATATGAGGACCATATTTCAGAAAGAAACAGCTGGTCACAGAATTGATTTTTCTTCCTTGAAAGTGGAAAACTGTCATCGAAGTAACACCTTTCAATTATAATTATTGGTGCTAACATTCAGTTTCTCTCATGCCAACTTCTCACCCTACCAAGCTGTTTTCATTCTTAGGGAAAAGAAATCTACTCCAGAAGGGTTATGAATAGGGCAATTTAGGGCAAGGAGATAAAATTCCTGTATTGGATGTGATAAAAATATACCAAGTAGAAATATATCACTACTTAACTTTCTTTAGATTAGGGAAAGTCAAGGATAATGGTCTTGACTTGAAAATGTCAAGGACAAAATATGATAGTACAGGGTGGTTCTGTGGTCATTTCTTGGTAGGCCATCTTGAAAAGTCTATAAAGGTGACTAAATCTCTTACCTTAGATGGGAAAGCTCAAAAGCAGATGGAATAGGATCGAAAATTTTCTCCTGTTGCCCTAAGATTGAAACATAATGAGGCTTTTTAAAGATCTATTGTTCATCTCTTCAGCATTTGTGCCTGCTTATAATACATGTAATATAAATGAACATTTAATTACTTAATAAATGTGCCCTTGCTTTAACCTAATCTTTCAATTTATTAATCTTTAAAACACACCTATATCAGGAAATATCTTTTCATACTTCTCTTAGTTTTTCCTGAATAATAGTTATGTTATATAATGTAGCATAAAAATACATTTAAAGTTTTATCATATTTTTCTGGAAAGTCTATATTAGACATTCAGTACTGGATCGTCCTTTGTCTCCTTAGGCTGAATAAATCTGTGTAAGTTTTCTCCTATTGACTGATTACATCGCTATGACACTGAATGAAACAAACAATCTTGCTAAGGTTATTTATAATTGTAAAACTGCATAAATGTTATGCTACGGTGATTTTATGGTCTTCTTAATATCTGGTGTTTGCAGTTTGTAGAAAGAGCACATTCTGATATAATGGCTACCTAGCCATCTGTGGGAAGTTGAGGGGCTTGGGTTTTCTTTCATTTTGTTTGTTTGTGGTTTCTGGCTTTGGTTTCTAGGAGTGTGTTTCTTGGGGGAAATTTGGCCCTTGGGGCTGCCAAAGTACATTTCCTTAATATGTGTTTTATAGCAGTTCCATTTCCTTTTCACTTACCATTTTATTTGGCTTTTTATGTTGTTGGCCTATTCTCTTTATTTGTTTCCTAATGGCAGCTGGCATAAGATTGAGGAAATCCAACTTAAGTGGTCTAGATATGTGTCTAATTCAAACAAGTAACTTTGCTCCTTAACTTCCTTTTTCCATTGCATTCTTTAACTCCTATTGGGAATTAAGTGACTGGAATAATAAAGACTTGACTGTAAATTGTCATTTGAGTGGCATAGCAAGAAGGGAGGGAAGGATTACAATGATTTTTCCTTTTTGTTTTGGAATCAAAACAAGTCATATTGGATACTTAAGCTATGAGTAATTTCTTGAAGCTCAGTGATCAATCTGCTGCATGCAATAAATTACATATCCTATTGAGAATTACAGTTCAAAAATATAATTTTAACAATAAAAATATTGCTAAATTACAACAATAAAAACCGATTCTTTTCACAGACAAAGGTGTGTCAGCCTGAAAGGGAATGAAGTTCAATTCCACTGCAAATTCATTTTCCAGGTTGGAGTTTAGTGTTCAAAGCTCACAAAGATCAGATATTTATAGTTAAAAATTACTTGAAGCAATATTTACACCTTTACTAAGAGAGGATATATATTGTTAGAGAGATTTAATAGATTTTCCTTTGTGGTGTAAATACATTTCCCCCCATTTCATATAATAAAAGAAATACGTGAATATAAATGGGAGTTGCAAACATGTAATAATTAATATTGGAAGTTTGTAAACATGCTACACGAGTTGCACTCACATGGACGAGAAGTTGATCTGTGTGTCTAAAATTTTTCATTCAAAGACCTCTCCTGAATTCTGTTTATGCTGTTGTGCTGTTCTCCTTCAAATTACAGACAAGAAAAGTCCTTGAGTTTGTGACTACTTCTGTGCTTTCCTGTTTAATTTGAACCTACTCTTTCAAGCAGCTCTGAAAGTTATCCAGAGATGGCATTTTATTCTGAGTCCAATTCTAGTATTAGCATACATTTAGGCACATTTTGTACCAATGGAATTCCTTTTAATTTTATTTTAAAATTATTTTTCAGTCTGTAATTATGGCCCTGCTCCAGCAAAGGATTAAGTCACATGCTTACCTTTACCAACCTGACCAGTCCCTAAAATTCATGAAAAGACTGTTCAGATCTTCAGTACTAGCTCTGCTTTTTAAACACTTTACCAAGCCATGGGTAGATTGCTCAGATCACAGACACATTACAGAAGAAGTCCAATTCTTGATGAAGACAAGCAGAAAACTGTCCGGGATAGCAGGCTGCTCTAGGAGACTGCTAGGGAGGCTGAAAAGTAACCTTACTGTTCTTCAATTACTCTACAGATAATAGGTCTAGGAAGGTCATTCTTGCTGCTACTGCCACATATATATGGGATGAACACTGCAGAAGACATCCTTCCCATATGTTTTTCCCTCCTGCTAACTGGAGCCAGGGGTCTCACCCAGGGGCTCACCCTTCATTGTACTGATTTAATTGGATCCATTTGAAAGTAAGCCAACTTCAACAGAAAGCATATATGTCTCTTGAAGAGGAGTGTTGATACATAAAGCTAGATCCAGAAAACCGGCTTAATTCACAACCTTTGATCCAAACAGAAAACTGAAATGTTGAGTTCTATGAGCTCTATCCATAATGCTTGCTCCAACCCGACTAACTAAGGCATTCTTCTGGCCCTTACTTATGAGTGATGGAAAGGTGAAAACATCTTTTCCTGAAAAATCTTGTCTACACTTCAATCTCCTCTGGCCTGAGAAACCATGCTCACAACAGGCTTTGGACTGACCCAGGCAGAGATTTGTACTAGTGCAAAGAATCTGACTCTGCCTACACCAAAGATGAAAGACTTCACAGAAATACCACCGTTAACTGTGTTTCAGTGATTCCAACAAAATAATTTAGAAGTTCAATCACCAAACACTTACTTCCTCATGAGGGGCTGCAGAGGGACAGGCACTGATCTTTTCTTTGTGGTGACCAGCGACAAAACCTGAATGAATGGCCTGAAGCTGGTCAGAGGAGGCTTAGGAGGATATTAGAAAAAGGTTCTTTACCCAGAGAGTGGTTGGGCACTGTAGCAGGCTCCCCAGGGAAGTGGTCACAGCACCAAGCCTGACAGAGCTCAAGAAGAACTTGGACAATGCTCTTGGGCACATGGTGTGACTTGTGGGGATAGTGCTGTGCAGGGCCAGGAGTTGGACTTGATGATCCTTGTGGGTCCCTTCCAGCTCATCTTATTCTGTGATATCGTGATTCTGTGAAACCATGTATGGTACTGAAGTCATCCCAGCTCCTGGGAAGTGAGCTCTTTGAAATGCAGCCTGCCGTCTGGTTTCCTGAATCCACAATGAGTAAGGAGAGTTGTAGTTTGCCATTTGCAATGCAGGTTGTTTGAATGAGGACAAAATGTATGGTCTACTACAGCTATACTGTACAACATTGAGAAAGAAGGAGGCAACAATCTGTAGAATCATAGAAAGGCATTTCTTTTCCCATGCTTCCCTTGTCTGAAGAACAGTCCAACAACCTTTATTTATCTAAATTAAAGGTAAACAGCCTTTCTTTCCTCTCTTCCAAATTCAGGCAAACACTTGCTTTACTACTCTTACCAGTGCATCCAGCTTTCTGTTGTCCATTACGCACTTTCCCAAGAGCTCAAAATAATGCCAAACACACAATTCTTGACATCTTAACTGAAATAAAATTGAGTTTTCATCTGTTTGTTTTGATTTTACTGATAATATTATCTCTGTGCATGGCCCTGGAAAGCTGGTCTAGATTTTGAAATGTTGAAAGCGGTCATGGCTTAGATGAATTAGTGAACTGAGGACAGGAGAAACAATCAATAACAGGTGATTAATACAATTTATCACACTGCAACCTCCATGGTGCTGTTGGGACGTAATTGCATGTATCAAGACACACTGCATTCCTCCTTTCAGCTTTCTTTTTCCCTATGTCACACTTTTTAGATCCTGTTTCTGTTGCGATTTCTCTTAAAATGATTAAAATTATCATAACTAATTGATTTCTTCCTCTCTTAAGCATGCATCTCTCAGGCTTGAGGGCCAAAATATTCAGTTAAATAGATTCCTGAAAATTAAGCAGTCCTTTGTCTTCCATTATCAGCCATCTTACTATGAGTTACTCATGTCCAATTGAACTGCCCCCACATTTTTAACTATCAAATTCTATGTCATCACCAAACTAAACACTTCATTAAAAAGGAAAAAAAAAAAGTGAATGGCTCTGTAGATCCAGAAATCCTTTGTATAGCTACTTTATATATAGGCACAATATATATGCCCATATATACTTCTCCAACAGCACAATTAACTCTGAAAAGTGGGAGCAGACTAGTGGTACCAATCTTTAAAGAGAGGGAGAAGGAAAAATTCCCATCCAATAAGACCAGACAAGCATCTAATCCCTAACTGACACATTTCGTGTATACCTAGGAAAATTATTCTGTGATTTGAATTTCTAAAAGTTTACATGAAAAATACAATATGTTCAACTTAAATTTCATTGAACAGTCTGTTACTTCTCAGTCACACAAACCACCTTTGAAATAAACTTTTAAAATTATTATGAAAGATAGAGTGTGATTCTAGTGTATATTACTGTTGTTATTTAATTCCTTTCTTTGGATAACACTTTTATATATGCATAAAAAGTGTCCTGTTTATATTACTCTAGGCATAGTCTTTTAAAATATCTTGGCTTATTGTTGGCAAGGGAACATTACAGTGTGGATAATGATGGGATAATAACTTTGATTTTGAACTTCTATTACTTAAAATTTTGCAGCATTCTCTGAACATGATGTACACTGGGGCTTGTTAGCTCTGTAATTGCAATTCTTACCTTGAAGGCATCTTTGTGTGCCCAGCATCCAAATGGACAGCCCAGGGAATTGAAGTCTAAAGATATATTGTTCATCCTTTTGATTATTCTCAGAATGGCTGGATTCAGTGAGGATCTTAGAGGCTTCTTATCTGAAAACTTTTGTGAGGACTTTCCTAGAGGACAGCTAATTCATGTTCAGGGTTCATATCTGAAATCTGAACCTTCAGAAGAAATAGGCAACTAATGCAGCTCCATTGTACCAGAGTCTAATTACAGGTGGTTCTATGCAACAGAATAAGGAATCTTCCACTGCCAGTTATCCCAATGGAATTAGCACAATGGAATTCACCCACGACAACCTATCTTGATATAACCACATATGCACCCATTCATGAAAACCATGAAGACTTAAGTGAGTTTCACATTACGTTGAACTTTTCTTCAATAATGTTTTGTACTGATTTAACATCCTCAGGCTGGATTGATGGGCCAAGGTCAGAGATATGAGGTTCAACAAGATCAAGTGGCAGGTCCTGCACTTGGGTAACAAGAACCGTTGTAGTGCTACAGGCTGGGGGCAGAGTGGCTAGAAAGTTGCCCAGAGGAGAAGAACTTGTGGGTGCTGGTCGACCACTGGCTGAACATGAGCCAGTGTGTGAGCAGGTGGCCAAGAAGCCCAAGGGCAACCTGGCTTGTATCAGGAATCGTGTGGCCAGCAGGACTGTTGCTGAGAAGTGATTGTCCCCCTGTACTCATCACTGTTGAGGCCACACCTCGAGTCTTGTGTTCAGTTTTGGGTGCCTCCATTCAAGAAAGACATTGAGGAGCTGGAGTGTGTCCAGAGAAGGGCAGTGGAGCTGGAGAAGGTCTGAGCAGTAAACCCTATGAGGAGCAGCTGAGGGAGCTGGGGTTGTTTAGCCAGGAGAAAAGGAAGCTCAGGGTGACCTTATATCTCTCTTTACATCTACCTGAAAGGAGGCTGTAGCAAGGTGAGGGTCAGCCCTCTACCAGGCAACCACCAACAGGACAAGAGAACATAGCATCAAACTGTGCCTGGGGAGGCTCAGGCTGGACACCAGGAGGAATTTCTGCATGGAAAGGGTAGTCAAACTTTGGAAAGGGCTGCCCAGAGAGGTGGAGAAATCATCAACCCTGAAGGTGTCCAAGACACAATCAGACATGGGATTTAGTGTCATGGTCTAGTTGACAAGGTAGATGATCATTAAAAGATTGGACTAAATGATCTTAGAGGTCTTTTCCAACCTAAATGTTTCTGTGATTCTGTGAACATTGTCTGCACACATAATCCACCCAGAAAAACATCATTAACTGCTCATACATATATGCTTGGTCCTGTTAATTCTGTTTTAATGGAAACATGCTCATAAAACTGGGATGAAAAAGCATTTCCAATTGCCTGGTGATTACCTGGTGACATATTATGGGTATTCCGTTACTCCTGACAGAAATGGTAGGGATCTTTCAGTTTGGCTTTCTTGGTGAGAAATTTCTGTCAGACCACCTCATTTATCCTATTGCATTTAACAGAACATTTCACTTACTTTTAGCTGCTAAACCGCCTAGGCATATACCCTGCTGAGGTTTCGTATCCTTTAGAGGCTAATTCATATTTGGGCTAGGTTGGTTCTGCAAATTCTTTAAGCCCCTCTCTGCTGGAGGAACAAGTTCAGAGATGTGGTAGGTGGCACTCTTCCCTGAGGCAGAGGTGACTTGTTCCTGAGAGGAGAGGAAAAACTTGTTGATAATATGCAGTAACAAAATTTTAGTTTCTCTGTAATTAAAAAAATGCACTGAAGTCAATATTAATGCAGTCTGTTATGTTCACTACTAAAACAGTTTATACAGGGGGAAAAAAATGCAATGCCAGTAAGTAGGCAGCTGCAATATTCTGAAGCTAAGAAATATTGAGATCCCTAGAGCAGATCCCTCTAAAACTTTGAGTGTCTGTAATGAATGGATAATATTACCTCCGCACTGGTCCTGAGAATAGAAAACGTTGTGGGAGTACTGCAGATACTGAGGTAATAATATCTCTTTACAGAAAATCTCTATTTCTCTATTTTATCTTTTATAGAGAATCTCACAGGAAAAGTATACCTCAAAGGTACAGGCTTTCAGGGGTTAGCTCAGACACCTGCAGACCGGGACAGTGGATGTATGAGGGGAGAGGTACACTTAGGCTGAAGAAAGGTCTTAAAAGCGCTTTCCTGCATCTGTATTGTTAAGCAAGGCTCTCCAGCCCAGGTCTTTGTGACATCTTTCATTCACAAGGTGATACAAAGTTCATTGCCACAGGGCGCCTGATATACTAACCCTGGAGAAATGGCTGTTTTTTCAGTTTTTTAACATACAAGTACAGATATAAACAAATTCAGTAATATGTTTGAATGGATCCAGATCAACCAATTAGTATGATCAATACTAATTAGTATGTTTCAATATTTTTCTCCGTCTAGTGACTAAATGTAGTAGCAATTCCAATACTGCCATTGTTCCATGTGTTCCTCCATAAGACACATACAAGATCTTACTGTCACTTTTGTGCTTAAATGGCATAGATGCAATTATTAAAAACAATGACAGTTCAAGGATTATTACTGAGCCTCATGTGGTAGTAATTCTGAACAGCACTACTAAATCACCCGGCAAAGTCTTTATTGTTAGGAATGCACTTGAACATAGGTCTCTAATATTTATTTGTAATAGCCAATATGCTTACATATCAAACAGAAAACTGCCTATAGATAGAAGAATAGCATAGCCAGAAAATGGGAACTGTAAGCAGGGAGTAGAAGGTGATGAAAGAGAGATTGAAATAGAAATAGGAAAACTATTAGATAGATATAGATATATTTAGATATATATAAAAAGAGATTTATTAGCCAGCACTCTTTTTTTTTGTCTGAAAAGGTTAGAAGCCAAAAGAGACTTGTCGGAGATGCTCTAGGTCTGAAGCTATACAATAGGAACATATTAGCCTCTCTTTTTAACCTGTAGCATGTAGCAACAGTTAATTAAATTAAGGGCAATAAAGCTAGAAGGAATGAAAGGATAAGTCTTCTTTCCACAGTGCATAATCAATTTGTGGCATTTACAACCACTGCAGGTCGTGTAGACAGACATTGTGGCTGGATAATTTTATGACTAGCAATAACATTTGCAGCTCTGTCAACTTAGACAGTGATAGAAAGATAATCAAAGACACTCTTGGAAGAACACTGCCCCAAGAACTCAAAGGTCTGTTATATTATGAAGGACTTAGCACCAGCTCCAAATGTCACATCATTTTTCAGTGTGTGAGTGCATAACATGCAGAGAATTAAAGATTATTACAACCAATTTTTAATACTCAGTAAATAAATGGTCAAGGAATAGATAAAAATCCTGTTCTCTTCTTGATCAGCGAGCTTCCAAATTATGTTAGACAAGTTTCCTCAAGTATACTCTCTTTTCTCACTCCCTGCAAATGTCAGTGTGCCATTGGGGCCTGATTTTCTCCCAGGAGTTCTGGTGTTGGATTATAAATCATCAGATCCACTGAGATGCTAATTTAGAAGGGGTTTGGGTTGTTTTTTTTTTTCTTGTTTTTGTATTTCTGGCTTTCAAGTTTATTTTTTTCAAGACTTTTGTCAAGGTTGAATCCTACAACCAAGAAGGCAAAAATTGATTCTCTTCATCATCACTGTTAATACCTTGTGCCCATCATCCAAAAGCTTCTTCCATGGTAAGATACAAGGATAAATATCAATAGCTGCAACATCCACCACAAAATTGACCATGAGTAGATAACATCTGGTCAGTGTTCACCTCCAAAAGAAACTGAAGAGGAAATGTTTACATAATCTTTTATGCACTTGTTTCATACCATCACTGATCAAGGCTGGCCTGCCTAGCTTTGTCTATCCCTTGAAACACAAGACAATGTTTCAAGCAATAGTGTTATCTTCTCAAGACTGTTTTATCTTCAGAAATAGTGTGGTTCCATTTTATAACTTATGTAAACCAGGTTATCTATTCTCTTATGAATCTAGACAATGTGCAGCTTAAAATAAATAGGCTTTCCAGATCAACATTCTTTCCAGCAGCAACTTGCTAGGATGATTTCAGAATTGTCACGTCAGGCACTGTCAAAAAATCCTCAGATAATAAAGTATATTAGCCAATTTTCTATACTGCTTGAAACAGATACAGTTTTTAAACATGTTCCCTCCTGTAACCAAATGAAAATTAAAGTGTTTTTTAATCAAGACACAGATTTAGGTCTGAGCTGCCAGAACAGTCTATATGAAGTCAGGTAGCAGAGCAGCTCACCTAATAAACACATCAAAGGAGAAGGCTGCCACTTCTTCATCTTTGCCTGCATTCACAAGAGTCTACCTATGGCTCTACTGATCATTTTAAAATATATATTGCATCTAACTACCACAATTTTCTTCTTGAAAAGGAAATCAAAGTGGAAAACAGACTATTTAGTCAGTGTATAATGAAAAATATGAACCTAGAAAAAACTCTGCATATTTTATGTAAAATAACATATGCATATTGAATGTGAAATCTGACCCCCTTTTGAAAACAGAGTCAGCAGAGTATTCAAAATATATTTTTATATAATAAAAACTGTGAGAAAGCAATTAAGAGGGTAATATACATGATAATGGCAGGAAGACAACGAGATAGGGAATATATTTGGATCTCTTTGTGCATATTCAGTCTAGTGATCTCTGAGTACTGTAACGGTCATCTCTTCAAAAGGAAGTTCGGAAGTTCATAGGCCCAATTGTTGATTCATATAATTGCCAAAGAGAAGAATTGAAAAAAAAAATTAAATTAGGCATAATTTGGACCAGTCTTTTACATCATGTTTTCTGTTAAATATTGGCTTATTTGCTACTACTGATCTCAAAAGGCACTATTTCCTCAAGTACTGCTGAGTATGAGGTAGCAGAGCGTGAGCCAGCTTCCCCAATAACTTACCTACCATTTGTCATTTCTAGTAAGACATCTTAATGTCACACTCATGCAGCTTTATACCATTTTGCATCAGATTTGAACATAAAAGTCAAATCCCCATCTCAGATAGACACAGATTTTGCATAAGTAAGGCTCTCTCTTTGAACAGACCTGACACCTACACAAGCCCTGAATGAGAAAGCACTGAAGGAAAAGGTCTACTTTTAAAATGTGACATCTCAAAATCTCCTCACAACTACTGTTAAACAGCTTGTAATGGGACCAATTAGTTCATGGCAAAGTTGAAGGCAGTGTGGGGAGATCTTGAATTTCATGTATTTATGCAGTAACACAGAGCATGAACTGCCTTTAAATGCTGAACACCGTGCATGTGTCAGTTTAGACATCTTAAAAGTGCATAAACAGGAATTCAACTGTTCATTTAGTGCAGAAGGTATCTATTTTCCCATCAGATGGTGTCGCTGAAAACAAAAAGTAACACAGAAAATCAATTCAAACTACAGTTAAAAGTAAGAAAATAATTTCAGATTCTTTACAACACCTGTATTTCATAATTTTATTCTGTGAAAGACACATTAATTGATACAAACCACTGTGATACTTTTTGAAATATGTTTTTAGTTTTAACTGTTCTAGTCTCATTCTGCGATTTGACATTTACACTCATTTCCATCATGTTTGCTCTGAAAAACCCATGCTGACAGGCAACAGTACAGGTAGTGCTGTACCAATTCATCCTGAAGCCTGCTGCATTCGCATGCACGTTTGTGTGTACAAACTACCAAATTGTCCCTGATTTGAAGTTATCATAAGAAGAAAGTGCTTCATGTATAGCCAATAACTAGATTTGCATAAGCACAAATTTCACAGAGAACATTTACCACAACCTTATTAAGGACCTAGTAAGCATATGTTCAGATTGATACCGTAAAAGCTAAAATCCGTGCTACACTCAATTAAGCAGGACTGTCATGGGTTAGCAAGTGTAGTCCCGGAAGTGATGTTCTTGCAAAGGGGTGCTTACAGCTTCCTCTGGGACCTGACAGAACCTATCAGCTGGCCAGTTTGAATATGGACAATTCTTTAAGCCACTTAAAATTGTGACCGCCTCTGTGATACACACTGAAGAATAGAAACTCTGAGGCAGAGCTCTCTGTCTCATTTCCGGTGCTGGGACAGGTGGCTGCAGGCCCCGTGTGGGGGCCAGTGGGCACGGCCCAGGCCCTGCTCGGGCTAAGCCAGGCCGGCCCACGGCCATCATGGAGCCGATGGGCCCTGTTCCACCTGTGGAACCCCCCCCCCCACCCACACTATGGACACGCCGAGCGG
>NW_008239054.1:517407-554309 GCF_000691975.1 Corvus brachyrhynchos | reverse complement strand
GGAAAAGCTGCAAGTCGGGGGAAGGGACTCACATGGGAGCAGAGAGACTCCTCTTCCTAAATGGACTGAACAAAGTTATTTGGAAGTGGGCGGCTGTCTCGTTGTGATAATGTGTTCATAGCATGAACAAGAGAGACTCCTCTTCCTAAATGGACACAACAAGGTTATTATGGAAGTGGTAAACAGACTGAACATCTCAAGGGTTGTCTTTTTACATTGTCAGTGGGAGAAGGGAGAAAGGTGGGGGGGAGGAGAAGTGTTCTGAAGGTGTGGTATGATTTTTTTTTTCTTCTTTTAGGTCTGTTAATAAACTTCTTTCTATTCTTTCAAGATTGGTGCCTGCTTTGTGTTTCTCCTAATTCTTATCTCACAGAAGGTAAACAGTAATGAGTATTTTGGACCAAACCACTACACAGAATTGGTGTTTCTGCCCAGTTACAAACCCAACCCGCTACAAGCATATAAAATAGAAACTGTGAACTTTTTGAAAGTTTTTTGTTGGTGGTTTTGGGGGGGGGTTGGAGGGGCATGTGTGTGTGTTTGGGTTGTGTGGGGTTTTTTGTTGGTTTTTTAAAGTTTGTTTTCATTACTTTTAGCATTATTGGAAAAACATCAAGGTGGATATTGGAATGCTCTTTCTCTGTGTACTCCCTAGAGACTTGCCACATCATTGGCTTCATGTCTTAATAGCTCTGATGTAAAATTGGCCAATCATTGGCCTCAATCCTCCATGCTTCCAAGCTATTTCTTTTCTTCTCTCTCAACACTTAGAGAGATTCTAGACTTGTACTTAAGTGGGATTTTAACATGCTCTGTCCTTCTGAAGTATTTTTTTATTTAAAGCTACCTTGCCAGTCTGAACTACTTTCCATTGCATAATACTTCGACTGCACAACTTCAGTTATGATTCCCCAGGAACGCAGTTTATAAATGAAATTGTTAGTTAGAATAAGATTAAGAGGAATGTTATCTTCCCATCACAAAATTTCTGATCACATGAGTCTGTCCAAGGAGAAAGAGAAAAGTTGTGGTATGATGGTCTTGGAGTCTGGCCACTGAGGAATCAGAAGTGGGTCACAGGGTTCCCATTGCTGTGCTTAGTTGAGTCACAGGCTGTCAGGCGTGGCAGATTATTTGAAAACCCTTCAGGTAATCCTTGAATGCCACCAAGGTGTGACTCAGCAGAGCACTTAAGCAGCTTCTTGTTTTTAAACTGACACACTTAGGTCTTGGAATTTGAATATCTGAATAGAAATAAAAGGAGTGAGCAGCTTGCTTGTACTATTTAACAGTACATGATTTCTACTTGCTATTGAAACACATACAGTGAAAGACTAGACTCCAAAACATCTATGAAAGAGACATATGGAAAGCAGGTTCAAATTTTTATAGTACTAGAAGATTAATCCCACTGAGATTTCATATGAATTTTTATGTATTATTTAAACCTAGGAAACTGAGAGCCCAGGGGACACAAAAGAAATTCTTCTGATTAAAGCAGAATATGTGTGGTTGGAAGACTCAGCTCAATTCCCAGGTTTGCAGCAATGTGTGACCTTTAGGCTTTGGGATAAAAAAATAGACAGGCATTTTTTCTTTTTGTAGTCTGGCATGGTTGTAATTCCAGAGCAAGCACATGTAGGGAGTAAGGATCTGTCCTTCTCTTTCTCCCTTCCTCCCTCCATCATGATTTAACAAGTGAAGATGCTCATGGTGAAGACCAAAACAGGACAAACTGCATGATCTCTGGTTCTACCTATTCTCTTGCTTCCAGTGTAAATTTCTAATGCAGTAAACTAGCACAACACAGATCCAATAGCTCTTGGTATTTCAACAGAGAAACAGAAGACTTTCTTAATGGATTTGTGTGGAAAGATAAAGCTCTGTTTGCTTTGGTGCCCTCTCTACTCTCCCAGTAAATTCAAGTCTGTCCATAAAGGCAGAAAAATATTAAGTATTTAACAAAATAATCTCAACATTTCTTTGAGAGCTACAGAGGAAAAAGTATCCACATATGTGGAGATCTAAATTTTTTAAGGTGCAGTAAAATCTATTACTGCCCTTATATAAGTACTGGCTGGAGTCTCAGAGTAGTACAAAATAAAGATGAGTGTGCATTCTAATTTTTTGCTCACATGGTATTTCATAACATTGGTTTCAATGGAATTACTTCAGAGAGTGAAAGCACCTGTATTCATCAAAAAATTACAACCTGGCACTAGAGGGCTATCTGTTCACTGGTTATGAACTCATTAGCCTTTAATATTATACATCATTTGCATGAAAGAGTGGATTGAAATCTAAGATTTATGTGGTAGTTATTAATAGGAAAATGCATTTGACTCTAAACAATAATCAGAATTGGATTCCTTGGGTTTTATTTTTGAATATTTGAATGAAACCAAAGAAACTGTATTTGTGAAAAGGACAACTAAGCCATGTAACTCTTTGCAATGCAATACATGAAGGCTGACCAAATCAGGAGTCTAAAAACAAGAACAGTGATAAATTCATGAAGACTAGGTCATTAGTAGCTGTCCAAATGCAAGCCAGGTCAGAAATCCTTGAGCAATTGGAGATCACACCAGAGGCATCCACCCATTTACAGCACTGCCTCTGCAGGCACAAGCCAAAGACAGAGACATCTTGAAAAAAAACAAGGGAATGGCAGCCCTTACATGTTTTAGGAACAAGCAGTACAAAGGCAGGGAGGGCAACATCATGTCTTATGAAATCCAAGCACAGAGAGGCCTTCAGTCAGCATCAAGAAGGCACCAAGCCCTCAGTCATGTGACTTCATATTCCCATGCAGACTGCAGTAGCACATACTCAGTGAGCAGTCCTCACTGCTCTGATATTTATTAATCTTCAGCCACCCAGAATCCCTGAAAACTATCATTGTCTGACTCATCAGTGCAGCTTTTAAGCTTCTTTAATCCTACCTGGCATCAGGATCTAAGCTCAGCATGATCAAATCACCAGCTCCATGTCTACCCTGCCTCTGATTTTCAAGTATGAAATCTGAGCTCCTGCATTTACGCAGTATACCTTGTGTTGCAGGTCAGCTTTGAAGGTTGTAGACTTCATCCCACCTGCTGACCCTGCCACCAAAGTTTTGTGTTGAAATCCAGCAGCAGGCCTTTCAAGTGCTTACCTCTTTTATAAGAAAATAACCATTCTAAAAATAGAGCACTAAGTCCTAGGGCTGAGCAAAACCTGCTAAGTCAGAGAAAGAAAAAGTCAGCTAGATAAAAAAATCTGGTGCTGGTGGAAAAAATAAGTAAATAAGAAAAGCATTAGTCCTGCCAAAGGTTGTGTTGGACCTGATGTCATTATGATTTTCTGGATTCACTTTATCTGTGCTAAAAAAAAGTAGTTAATATGTTACAACAAGGTAATACTTATATTGGTGTGTCTTGTATTTCAATGTACACAAGTTATTGACACAGTTTAATAATCAAATATTTAAGAAATGAGAAGATTATATTTGTGTGTGGGTGTGATTTTATGCAAATGTCTACACATATCTAATCTTTCTTGCTCTCTTCAGGGCTGAACTCATTCTTCTGGTCAGATCATGGTAAACCCAGATAAATCTGATGGTTATTGACATGCTTCCTTACAGCCTGTTCTGTGGTAATTTAGAGAATTTGGTTTACAGGGAAAGGAAAAATGACAAATGTGGCTTCAGCATCACGTTTCACTTTCTAAACTGTTTCTTTTTATTACATATTGTGTGGGACCACAGGAGGATTTACAGCCCACCAAGAAGTGCTTCTAGTGACTGGCACCGTAGAGTAGGCAACACTACCAACTGTGTTGGTGTCATGGTGCTCTGACTCCACGTTAGTTTCAAGGGCTGGGTTAAAGAAATGTGATTAACTGGTGTAGCCAAATGCAAAGCACTGATACCTTTATGCCATTGGCCATCTTATCTAACATCCTGAGTGTTTTGCTCTTGCCCATCTCATCTTTCTGCAGCATCTGGAAGGCTGAAGTGGAGCACCCAGATAGATTTGGGAATAAATGTCACAGTGTTAACCTCAATGAGATATTTTTGTATGCTTAACTTCAATAAAACCTACTACTTCAGTCAAGCTTTTTTAGAGGGCCCTGCTAGATAACCAACTCTGACTACACAGCTGGAGTCCTTAATTCAGAGGTTTTTTTCCTTAGTAAGTTGTACTGCCAGCTTTTCAGCAAAGTTTTCCCCACATTAACAGAGGTTAGGCAAAATCTAACTACAAAGGAATAAAATCTCCCTGCCTCCAGGCTTCAGGGAATATTTAGACTACATTTTGTGTTCATTTCTTCCCTTGATTTTTCTTATGATCAATATAACCGCAGAGCATTTTTAATTAAAATATCCCCATCTTTCGTTACCAAAGTTATATCTTCATTTCTTGCGCCAGGTTCCCTGGAAAAGCAGCTCAGGACCAGATGGCCACCAGAGGGAGCTCGCGGAGCCTCCAAAGTGTAAAGAGGTCTCAATGTTGGGAGCAAAAAGGATCGCAAATACAAACTGCTCCTGTGCGCCGTGTTTCACCCGTGGGGGTGGGCAGTCAGGCTGGGATAAGAACACACAATGTGGCACCTGAGATGATCACAACCCAGCTGACAAAAGAGATAGAATTATATATATACATATAAAATAAAATTTATATATATATAAAAGAAAATACCATGAGCCCAGCTATACTGGCAGTTCTGACAACAGGATTACTCTGGTTTATGTTAGCTAGAAGTCAGGTCTGGAAAAAGTTGAAGGATTCAGTGGTTATGTGCTTCTTCTTAGCAGTCCCAATGTCTTTCAAAGATCAAACTGAAGCCAATTAGCTAATACTGTTTCTTGAAGAGGAGAGCACTTGAAATTATTTCATCAAAACCTTAATGTTTTTTATCAGGCAGGGATGGTCCTCTCAGATATAGACTTCTTCCCCCATCTGTAGTCACATAATAGCCTGACCTCAGGAGGGAAAAATTAATTTTACCTTTTTGTCTAACCCAGGAAAAAAAAAAAGAGCGGCTGTGCAGGGAGACTTGAAGAACTGCTGCAACTAGCTTTGTGACAATCCTTTCCATGCCCACATGTACATGAGGGGCTGTCACGGCTGTGGTTTCTCAATCACTTCAAGATTAACTCTGTAGCCAACCTCAAAATGGGCAAACCTTTTCATAACTTCAACCCCTGTCACGACTTACATAATAGTAACAAAATACATACACACATGCACATATATACACATATGTACACTTGTATAATACTTCTTTATCTCCTTGTTAGTAACATCTACCTAATTATAGATGTGTATAGTAGTAACTGATCTTTTAAATTCAATATCATTTGGTTCTCCTTGGGCTAACACATAAAAGTGACTCACGGGCACAGCCTTCTGCTGCTTCTGCTACCATCAGTCTTCCTGCTCCCAGAAACAGATGTGTGTGTGCATACAAATTTGAGCTAGAGTTAGTGCTCTTGAAAGCTTATTTTCTGGCTAAAAGCAATAGGGACTTTTTTCCTGTTTTTCATAGAGGTCGTCTGTCAGTACTGTGAAAAGGCTGGTGGTGATTCCGACCAGGAGCTGGAAAGGTATGTTGTGGCAATGCAGTGCTAAAACTGATGTGCTCTTTGGGAGCAGAGGAGTCCATATACTTTTGAATGAAAGGCTACTTCCCTGCCTATGCTTGAAGATAGCTCATCTTCTGCACTGAACACTATTTTTTTGTTTGGCTAAAATTATGCCTCTGCTGAGGAGTGACATGTTCTGGAAGTGTCAGGTATTATATATCTATAGTTAGAGAACAAGGTTCTCCATCAATGATACATTCTGAAGATGCTTAAAGTCTTTGTGTGTGTGTGTGTCTAAAGTCAATCAAATTAGTGACAGTCCTTTCTTTCAGAGCTTTAAATGAATCAGTAAAGCCCCACATTCAAAGTTAATCTTGTTAAAAGCATCAATTTGATTTAGAATATAGAAGGCAGGTAGCAAATTTTGCTGCTTTTAATATCTCCCTGAGTACAGCATTAATGTCTAAACAATGGGAATACTGTTAGGAGGGAAAAGTGTGAAAGTCCTGCTTCTTACTGTTCTGTCTCTATGCTACATGATTTGTTGCTAAAAATACAGTTAACAAGAAAACATGTGTTCAATTTCCTCTGAAAACTTCATAATAGTTTTTGTCTAAAAAAAGAAAAAAAATGAAAAAGGCTGAAAATTGACACCATGGATATCAGAATATTTAGCAAACAATTCTATTAAGCATTAATAAATCAAGTGCAAGGAAAAACAAGACAATACGCACTGTCATTAAAATGCAACAAAACTTGAAGCAGACAGTTGTATTGGGGTTTTTTGGGGGTTTTGTTTGGGTTGGGTTTTTTTGCTTGATTGGTTTTTGGGTTGATGGCATTTTTTGATTGGTTCATTGGTGGGGTTTTGGGGAGTTTAGGTTGGTTTTTGTTCTGTTTTGTTGGGGTTTTGTGTACGTGTCGGGGGGGGGGCAGTTTATAAGAGTAGAATATAACAGTAGAAAGGAAATAAAAAGAGTACTTTTATAAAATGGTGTCATGAGTTGTTCCTGAACTTGGGGCACAGACAGCAAGTTTGAAGCAGATTTTAATTGCAGAGTATAAAAATCTCAAAGATATCTATTCAAATATAAGTGGTTTGTATATCTGAAGTCCAGAGCATATTTTCACCAGCAAGTGAGGAAGCTTCTAGAGAGAATTCGTGCACCCTGACCACCCATGACCACAGTAGAAGTAGGTGGAAATTACAAGTGCCCTTGAAAGGTTTTCAAATCAGGTTCCTGAGTTTCACAGTAGATGATGGGATCAGCTGCCCTCTGAAACTTCCTTTTTACTCTCTTGACAAAAAAAAGAGCACTTAGATGATTAGCCTTCAAGGTCTGAAGCAATTTGTAGTGGTGAGTTGGATGATTAGTGGGTTTAGACGGGATATACTTACCCCAAAGCTTTGCATGCCTCTAATTTGAATTGCCAAGCCACTTCCACATCAAAGAGACACAGATCTGCACATCAATTGCTTTCACTAAATATTCTCTTTGACTCAGTATATATTCCCACTGTAATCAAGAACTCATTGTACCAAACTTTCTTGAGGATAAAGGGAAGAATAAACAGCTATTCAACACAAACTTTCTATTCTTTCCTAGTATTGAACATTTACTGATGTTTTAGATTTGACCAAAGATTCTATCTCTTGCTCTTTCAGTGATTATTTCATCAGACACATATTGCCTATCACATTCAGGAATAATAGATCATGGGTAAAAATATCAGTATTTTCCTTCAGTCTTACCTGAAATGCTAACATACTCCTAAAGCCACATTTGTCCCTTACTTTTATTCTAGTAGAATTAAACAGATCATGCCTGGAGATCAATAAGAGATCCTCTTAGCTACCCCAAGAGATTCTGCTGATACCTGCTATAGAGCTTTCCATAGGATGACCTCCTCCTAATTTTTAAACTCAACTTAATCATGAATACATTTATTATGACAACAGGTTAACATCTTACTAATTTTCACATCAAGGTTCAAACAAATTATCAACCCGTCACTGGCTATTCTTTTACTATTTTTACGCTTTGCAGACACTGTATGATTAGATGTCACATCTGTGTACAAAGAGCAGGTGTAATGGAAAAGAAGTAGTAAATTCCAACTTCAATGAATATGGTCTTGTCTTCTGGATACTGGAGTCCTCCATCTTAACATCAGTGTCCAGAAACAATGAGAGGCTCAGGCAGAAGCTCATATGTTCAGACAGAAACTTTCAATCTGGAACACGAAAGTTTAATTGTGGGTTTCATGCACAAAGCTGCCATCTGGTATTTATGAGAAAAAGAACAAAAAATTGTTAAACAATAAAGCGACTCAACGTACATTTGCTGACGGAATTCTGTAGTCATTATCATCAAGGTTTTTTGCAGTGTGTTAGAAGCTTGAAAAACTCCTGTTACAACCTAAAAATTACTTCCCAAAACACATAATTTATAAGACATTTTGAGTTTAAGGCAACAAGAGCAAAGTGACTCTTCCCTCCAATGGTGAGCTGAAATGGAGGGAATGGGTTTTGGAAATAATTAATTTATTTTAGTTACAGGTTTGGCTTTCTGTTTCAATTATAAATATGAAATTTGTACTATATTGTAGTGGTTTGGTCCCAAATACTCATTACTGTTTACCTTCTGTGAGATAAGAATTAGGGGAAAAGCAAAGCAGGCACCAAACTTGAAAGAATATAAAGAAGTTTATTAATAGACCTAAAATAAGGAAAAAGGAAAGAGAAAAAAAAATCCATACCACACCTTCAGAACACTTCTCCTCCCTCCCCACCTTTCTCCCTTCTCCCACTGACAATGTAAAAAGACAACCCTTGAGATGTTCAGTCTGTTTGCCACTTCCATAATAACCTTGTTCAGTCCATTTAGGAAGAGAAGTCTCTCTTGCCCATGCTATGAAAACATTATCACAACGAGACAGCCGCCCACTTCCAAATAACTTTGTTCAGTCCATTTAGGAAGAGGAGTCTCTCTGCTCCCATGTGAGTCCCTTCCCCCGACTTGCAGCTTTTCCCACAACTGCTTTCGAGGGTCCACTCTTGAATTACTGGGGTACAGTTTTAAGGTTGAGCCGTTCAGAAACAAAAGTTCTCTTCACCCATCTCTGGGAGCATTTCATCTCTAAGAATAGAGGCCCTTCTCCTTCCCTGGGAGCAAAGGGTCTTCCTCATCTTCATCTTTAGGACTATCTCTGGGAGCATCTCTAGGAACTGAGGTCTTCTCCTTTTCCATTTGGAGCAAAAGTCCTCATCGCTTCCATCGCTCCCTATTCAAACTTCTCATGAAATTACAGCTGCTTCAGCATCTGCCTATCTCAGCGCAGGTGCTTTTGCTCTCAAGCACAAGTTGAATGCTCCACCCCCCATGCCTTCATGAAATTACAACGGGTGCTCTGATACATCATAGCTTTCCAACAGAATTTCAGCTTTAAGCATCTCCTCTTTCTCTTCCCTCAGGTTTTCAGCTCTTCACAGCACTAAAAGGGTTAATCTCACCTAGGTCTTGCAGCTGGAATGTTGCTTATTGCTGTTGCTCACATGATCTTTTGTCAGACAGCAGTGCAGCTTCAGGTCAATCTTGGCCGCACTGGAGAGGGGGAGCCGAGCCACTCTGTCTGCACGTAGCAGGCCTGTGGGGGGGAGGAAGTGGTTCCACAGGTGGAACAGGGCCCATCAGCTCCATGATGGCCATGCCCCAGCCCTGCCTGGCCCAAGCGGGGCCTGGGCCGGGCCCGCTGGCCCCCACACGGGGCCCGCAGCCACCTGTCCCAGCGCCGGAAATGAGACAGAGAGGCTCTGCCCGGTGTTTGTCTATTCTTCAGTGTGGATCACAGAGGCGGTCACAATTTTAAGTGGCTTAAAGAATTGTCCATATACAAATTGGCCTGCTGATAGGTTCTGTGAGGTCATAGAGGAGCTGTAAGCATCCCTTTGCAAGAACATCACTTCCGAGACTATGCTTGCTAACCCATGACATATATTCAGGATGAAAATACATCTTATGAATACCAGTAAGAACTCCCGTCCCGGACTTGAATGGTATGAACAGTTTTTCTTGCTCTTCTGGAATGCTGTAGAATGGTTGTCTGGGCATGTGGTCCAAATCTTAGTGGAATGTCCCTTACCTACAGCCTTCCTTCATGTCAGTTCTCCACCTGCAGATGGAAGATCAAAGCTACATAAGCACTTTCTCCCACCATCTTTTTACAACAGAAAAGCATGAAGTAAGGGAACAAATGCTGGATGCTGGTTGGGTTGTCTCAGCTGGAAAGGAAAAAGGAGAGGGAAATGGGGGCTGAAAGCAATTCCATGTGTGTCTATGCATCACTTTCCTGGCAAAGATTCAGTTCCTTTATTTCTAGATACTTAAATAAACCCAAAAACCCACAAAAAATGAAACATGGCACACCTGGAATCTATTGTGCTCCCATCTAATTCCAAAAATATTATATTATTAAATTAAAGCTAGAGTATACTCTGATAAAAATTCAAAACACAAAGAGCAAATTTCAAGGTAATCCGTCTTCCAAGACTTCTCAAAGATTTTATGCTGGCATTCCTCTGACAGCATCATAACATTCATGAAATCTCTCCAGGCAGACAGAGCTCTTCAATTGGCTATTTTTATAAAGGACAAACACTGCAATAGTGAAAACAATTCTTCTATTTTTACATGAGAAATAGACTGTGACAGAGAATCCTTACTATTAAAAATTACAATTAAAACAAGAAACCAAGAAAATAAAAAACTTGCCATGTGAACCCCAAGTATGAGCAATAATTTCAAAATTAGCGACCACTTCAAAAAATATCAACTTTCTACATTTTTTGTCGACTTCAGTTAAAGCACATTCTGCTTTTTTCCACTATTTTTATAAGGTTTTTATCACCCACTTCTTATTTCCTCAGGAAAAGTGTGGTTTTAAGTCCTAGATAACCTTATCAACTTCACTTTGTAGTATAGTTTGGTATGAAAACCTTATCTATGATATAATCAGTCCAAACAATAATATCCAGGAAAAAAATGGAATGTAAAAAGAAGAAAAGAAAAAAACCCAAAAGAATAATATTTCTGCAATAGAAATTAAAATTAGCATAACATCCCTGTGTCATCATATTTGAACTTATGAAAAAGTATGTTTCCATTGAAGTGTGATCTTTGTATTTCTCCAGGATAGAGTCTGGCTGAGATGGAGTTAATTTTCTGGACTTGCTCCAAGGGGTCCATGTCCTTAGGTAGGGGACACCAGAGGTGGATGCAGCACTCCAGGTGGGGTCTCACCAGAGCAGAGCAGAGGAGCAGAATCCCATCCCTCACCCTGCTGGCCATGTTGCTTTGGATGCAGCCCAGGATACAGCTGGCTTTCTGGGCTACAAACACACATTGCTGAGACACACTGAATTTCTCATTAACCTACACCCCTGAGTCTTTCTCCTAAAAGCTGCTCTTAATCCATTCCCTGCCCATCCTGTATTTGTGCTTTCTCTTCTTCCTCCCCTGTAGCAGCTCAGAGGGACAGGGAATGGGGGCTGTGGTCAGTTCATCATCCCTTGCCTCTGCCACTCCTTTCTCCTCAGGGGAGGACTCCTCACACTTTTCACATGCTTCAGCTTGAGGTCCCTCCCACAGGAGACAGTCCTCCACAAACTTCTCCCACGTGAGTCCTCCCCATGGGGTGCAGTTCTTCATGAACTGCTCCGGCACAGGTCTCTTCCATGGGGTGCAGTCCTTCAGAAACAAACTGCTCCAGAGGTAGATCCCCAATAGGGTCACAGGTCCTGCCAGAAAACCTGCTCTAGTGTTTGCTCCTATCTCCGTGGGGCTCCTGCCAGGAGCCTGATCCAGCACGGACTTCCTAAGGGGTCATAGCCTCCTTTGGGCAACCAACTTCTCTGGCGTGGGGTCCTCCAGGGTCTGCAGGGGAATCTCTGCTCTGGCACCTGAAGCACCTCCTTTCCCTCGTTCTACACTGACCTTGGTGTCTGCACAGCTGTTCCTCTCACATATTCTCACGCCTCTCTCCAGCTGCAGTTGCACAGGTGATTTTCCTCTCTTGAATATGTTATCCCACCCATTTTGGAGCTGTCTGGCATTGGCTCTGTCAGACATGGGGGGAACTTCTGGAAGCTTCTCACAGAAGCCCTGCCACACAAATCCAGTATATCTCCTCAAACTACCAAATAATAGAAAAAATAATATAAAATTTAAATTATTTCAACAATTCTGTATGTGCACGTATATGCTTCATTACACTTTCTGCTAAAATGTGCTATTTGTATTTCTTCTTCTAAGCTGCTAAGCAAACTTAACATTGCACTGCAGAGGTGTTTAAATTTTATTTGTAGACTAAAAAGTATAAGTGACTATAAATACAAGACTTATGCAGTGGAAAAAGGCATTCTGATAATTCTACCAGGGAAAAATATTGTGTGGGTTTAAAGGGAATTGGAAAGGAATTGCAGAAGAAATTACAGTCATCCGACTGCCAAATATTCAAGGCATATTTGAGCAGTGAAGGGATAAGGTTGCAAATGATAGGTCACAAAAATCTGTGTGTGCATAATACTAACAGAAGAGCTAATTTTTTCTATGGAAGGAATGAGATTATTTGTATTTTTAAACAGCCACGAAAGTAGATGAATTTCTCTAACCTTGGGCAATTAAGCTGAGGTGTCTCAGGTCCTCACACCAGAGTGAAAAGATCCTCAAGAAAACAAATTACTTTTCCAGATGCTTAGAGTCAGAAATGAATTTGAGTCACACTGCCTGACTGACAAAATGGTGTTTCCTGACCCAGATTGCTTACTGCCTACAGGTTTTCCTAAAATGATAGCCAGTACAAAACACTATTGCCAGGGTTCCATCATCTTATATGACAGAATTAGGCATAGCCCCAAAACAGAAACTTTTAAGTTAACCCTTTTTATTAATTGATGTGTATTTAGTGTGTTCTTTGTCACAGAATTCTCTCATCATCAGTGAGATAACAGCATGTGCTACGGAGTTCACATCGGATAATAGATGCAAAAATAAGCAAAACTCCTATGACAGACATTGTTTCTTACAAAAAAAACCCAAAAATGGAGGAAGTGCTGGCATTATTTTCAGGGTCTTCATGGAACTAATACACACGTGCTGAAGGCAACTGCATTTTGAAAAAAGAAGAATCACAGAGGATACTTAGCTGAAGCCTGGAAAACACACGTTTCTGCACTGCAGTAAAAATTCTGTGCTGACTCAACCAACAAGAAAGTTTTTTCTCCTTATCTCCTAGCTGCATGGTTAAAGCAATGCTGATTCTTAGTTTGATTGATCTGTACCATGACAAGCTTTCAAGCATGGCAGAAGTCTTGCAGGAAATCTGCCTCTGACAGAGACACACAAAAGTGGGATGTGGTAAGCAGCACACACGAAGCACTCACGTGTATGTGTGTACACACACACAGTAGCAGCCTCTATTGGTTTGGCTTTCTGGCTTGCAAATGCAACAAAATATAAATTACTCTTTAATACGTGATTGCTGGACTCCACATCCAAACATACTTGGAAAACGATTTTCCAGGAAAACCTTATCTAATTTTACCATAACAGTAAGATAGTACTTTTTAGTTCTGTTAGTTTCTTTTTTTAGTAGAATAGCAATTTCATCCCTGATTGACCATCAATGGATATTTGGACAATTTTAACTTAATTAGAGTTATTTTAAACTTTGATCTGTTCCCCATTGTTGACTTTCTTAGCTGCACGCGGCAGACAAGTTGGAGACAACTGCAGTCAAATAACTAAGATAACAAAAATAACTATTTGAAAATGTTTTCCAAGCTGTTTGCTACCAGTGTTCTCCTGGACTGACATGTCCTTTCTCAGTTAGCTTATTAAACTTCGAACACAGAAATCAGATTTGTATCTGTGTCTTTTGTAAGATTTAGTATTTAGTAGAATTTAAGACAATTAATATAATATGAGCCCAGAGGAAAGTTTCTGGGATTCTTTTTAGTGCTTAGCACTATATTTTAAATTATATACTTTGGCACTCAATTGCAAGTAATGGTACACTGGGGCAAAATTTTAAGCTATATTTAGAAAAGTTTCCAGGCTCTTAAATCAAGGAGATGCTTCTGAAAATGTTACTGAAATATTTGACATATTTCTCTCAAAACAGCCAGCAGGAGTCCTAGATCTCCATGCACATAAACTCAAAATCACATAAAATTTCATGTGCAACTTTGAACTTGTTGCTTTACTTTATTTGATATTTCATAGTTATTACACACAAAAAAGAAATTGCTTATATGACTAATAAATCATAATGGCTAAAAAACCCTATCTACATCCAGAAAGGGCTTAATGCCTGTTTTCTTTGCTTAAGGTGTGTACACACCTTAGAAAAAACAGGTGTTAAACCAAATAACTATTTGTAATGTCTATATGTAGATTTCTCTCTTTATCCAGTCACACACTTTTGACAGTTCTATGACCATAAAAAATGGTCCTAGTCATCATATACACGTATGCCGGTTTAAAGCCACCTGAATCTACTCAATTTCACAACTGCACTATTCACAAAATAGTCTATACGCAATTGTAGCATTGAGAAAAGCCTAACCAACAAACCTGTCTTATTTGCAATAAAACAAACCAAAACAAACAAAACCAAAGCAAATAAACAAAGACTCAGAAGACTCAGAATTGGGTTCCTCACTTCTATCCAGAACACAATTATTTGCATCTTGCCTTAAGTGATAAGTACCCTTCATACCACAGTCTCCCGAAGAAGAGCTACTCCGTTGTGTTGATCTTCGGTGCCATATTAAGATTTAGAATTGTTCCAGAGTATGTATATTTGTTTTCAATAGACAAAAAAGATTAAATAGGTACATATAACAAATATATGGACAATTGCAGAAAATACAGACATTGATAACAGGTTTCTGAGATACTCTGTTCTGCAGTTTATCAGTATTTATCCTAAAATATTGAGAAACCATTAAATGCCAAAAAACGAAAGAATCATGATGTTACGCATCTCAAATGTCAAAGCATAGCAGCATCAATTTGGCTATTTTTTTTTGTTTAGTTTTTTTTCATTTTTACCCCACTAATAAGTAACTTCATATTTCAGGGTTCTCAGGGTATGAAGAGATAAAGTATTCTCATTTAATCACAGCATTTCTATACATCAGAGCAATATAGTTTCATTTTCTGTTATTTGCTACACAGCCCCAAACTCTTAGTTCTTTGGGTGCCTGTAGATACAAATAGCCTGTAGCTACAGAACCCCTGACCTTTGATTATTCAAAGCTCCTATTAATATTATCAGAAGGCAGGAGTTTGTAAGGAAAGCAGATCTGAGTCTTGTAAACAACAATGTAATTATTTTTTTCTCTGCCATCTTCATCTTCCTCTCATACAAACAGGCCTTTTACTAAGCTTTTCCACCTGTCATCTTCAAAAATATCTATTTCCTTATAAAAGAAAAGAAAACAAAACTCATTCTAGATTGAAACTGACACAGAATAGATGGTGCACTATTGGTCCTGGAAGCACAAACTATGAAGATCACTGGAGAATCCTGAGAGACCACTAAAATGCGATTCCCTGACTTTAAAAGTTGGAGAAATCTATTTCTCCCATGTCAGGCCATGAGAACACTGCAAGTGCTTTCTGGTTCATCTGAGAGGCCCCACTCGCCTGTATGGTTCAAGATGCCCAGCTTTATGCCCCATGCTAATTTACGCCAAAGGTCAACGCACACTAGGAAAAGGGCTTGGCCGCCACACTGTGGGCTATTCTGCCTATACACTGTTCTACCAAGCACCACTTCCTTGGTCTGTCTTTTCTGCTGGCTGGGACGCATTAGCAGAGGCAGTGCAGGGGCTGTGGAATGAGGGGGTGACTTGTTCCCAATTAACGATTCTGGGGAAGGGGCCCCTTTTTCCCCCCTGCTGCTTCAGGAATAAAGTGAGAAAGGAGGGAAACCTGCAATCCCTCTGTTCTCTATGGCAGCAAAGAGCTAACTCTCCTCTTTAAAAAACAATTGAATGTCCAGCCAGGACCCTCAGTGCTCGCTGCAGGCTGTGTGCAAGGGCTAGGAGACAGCTTGGAAGCTACTCTAGTGTCCACATATTTGTGTTCCACCTTCCTGATGCTTACCCAAGTCCCTACAAAATTCACGTTTTTAAAGTCCAACCATTTCTTGCCAGTCTTCTTCCAAATTCTTACCTGGCTTTTAGTTTTGTTTTCAGAAATGCTAGTAAGTCATACATATCAGCTCCAGTGACCAGGCTGATGTATAAGACTGACATTTCAAGTTAATGTCAGAATATTAGAAGTGGTTTGCAGATGGCTGTTTTTAGGGACTGAAAAGGCTGCACAGCCTTTTCAGAGCATGTGACGCTGCTCACATTAGAAGCCACTAACAATATTATCAAAAGTCTCCTACAGCATAAATGAATGGCTGCATACATGATGTAACTGCCACAAGTTGGTTGTGTTTCCTTTTCCTTAGTTTCTGACTGCAATATGTAATAATAATCTTCCTAAAGAAAATTACTCCAACGAACCACAACTACATGCAATATTTCCACTACTCCTATTTTGCAAGATAGTGTTCTGATACAGTGACTGCCTTTTGTGCTCTCTCTCAGAACAAATCAGAGCTTAATAATAGAGCAAGCATAGAGATCTACAGAGTGTATTAAAGTCACCTCCACTTTCCCTAAAAAACACATTGCTATCTGTCATCTCCATAACAGTGCGTGAAGGCAAAAAAAATTCAGCTTGAAGAAATGATCTAGAAAGAACCAGTCACTGCACTTGCTTAGATTACTACAAACGTGCTTCTGTAAGGGCAAACCTGTTTGGGAGTCTGAGCTCTTATAATCTCTCACAAAAGGTACAGAGGGGAAAATGGGAACCCAGGGAAAAGCATAATTATAGTGTCTTCCTGTCAAATGGTTGGAGGGATAAAATGTCACGTTCCTGAATAATAAATAAATTAGAATTTCAATATTTAAGTCCTTGTCAGAGAGAAGATCTATCACAGAATAACCATTAATTTCTATGCTGCCTCTAGGGTAATTTTTCTCCATTGAGGGCATTTGACTGTTAAATGCTAATATGAATTAAATAAATGCTTATGAAGTCTAAGATATCTAATCAAGAAAACCCAGAAAAGATTAAAATTACTTCCCCCCCCCTCCCCCTGCTACTTACAACAGCTACTGGTTGTGATATCCAGATGTGAAGCATCTAATGAACATAATGGCATCTATTTTAGGAACTACTGTAGCGTCAATATTACTTTGCAGATCACGACACATTAGAAAAAAATTAAAGACAAGGAAATTGTGGTGTCCCTGTCAGTTGACTTCATCAGTGGCACTTTGTATTTTATCCTTGAAACCTGTCAGACTCTCAGTAAACAACATTACTTCAGTGCCATCTATATTCACCAGAAGATCCTAATAGCTGCTGAGGTAACCTTGACTGTCAATCATGAATGGCAACCAGTAGTGACCACATTTAGGGCTCTGGTCACATCAGTCTTATCCAGACAGTATTTGTTTTTCCTTTTTTCTTACTGCATTTTTTTGCATCAACACATCACTTCTTTATTGGATCCTCTACAATGGATCCTATTTCCTTATCCCTAGAAAAGCGGTACAAAAATATTAACCTTGATAGTTTTTCTCAGTGTTAAATATTATCACAATGAGATACCAAGATATATTATTCCATATATAATCAAAATCTGTGTAAAGGAAAAATGGGGGTTAACACATTTTTAAACATTTTTCTTATCTAGGAAAAGTTAAAAGTTAAATGGTTTGGGTTTGTTTTAACTAACTTGGCATTTCCCAAAAGAAATGGCTAATTTAAAAACCCACCATTTTTTAATCTGATTTTTAAAGTGAAGCCATTTGCAGTCCCACTTTTGACAAATTTACTGTTCAGAAAATTCAAGTAGCTTACCCCTTCTACTGGAATCCTCTTTCCATGTACTTGTCTCCCTTCCTGTGGCAGCCTCAGTGCCCTTATGTGCCCTGGAAGACAGTGTAATTAGGAGCAGCCAGAGTTCAGGAAGCAGAGTAGCAGCAGATGAATACCAAGACCACTGCAGGAATCCTTGGATTTGTGAGAAAGCCCTAAAGTAATGGGGGATTGTTACCGGAGGCAGATTTTTGGAGAACATCCCTCAGATGTTGCCTGAACTGCCCGCCAGGTTTGACCTTGACCTTTTAAGGAATGTATATCAGGAACTCAAGGGATATACTCGATTTTATCAGGAACATAATTAGGAAAGCTTCAGAGTCAAAATTGATATAGGTGCACCAAAGGCCAGAGCCGCAGATGCAGAGGCATCTCTCCTCAACTTCCATCTTGGTCAGCATTACCTTTGATGTCTACTTAGCAGAGAATTTTCCTTACCTGCAAACAAATGATCATTATTCCACCCAGTTTTGGCTGGTTAGCTATTATCTAGATGCCTAAGGTGTTTTTTTCCCGTTTGTTACTATAGAGATGGGAAGCACAAGGTGAGAGCACAGTGATGGCTTGTTCTTAAAGCAGGGATCACCTGCTAGACTTGCAGGAAGAGTTTTTAAAGCAAGCCCCTTCACTGAAAAAAATGGAAAGCCTCTTTTTTATGATGGCACTTGAGTGTCTTTATAGTCATTGTGCCTCAAATTGCTTCCTGAAAGACTATTTGAAAAATTTCATGACCCTAAATAGATTTTTTTTCAATGTTTCCGGCATCATCATCATCATCAATAAGAATAAGCCTGGAGGGCAAATCTGGTTTTCAGCTATATCTGCAAAAACTCATGGTTTTCAAATCAAGGTCGCAATGCCGTGTGCTTGGAAGTGAAATTGCACAGTTGTAGGTCAAGGTAGAAACTGCCCAGAAAGTCTTAGTTAACGCTGCTGTCAGGTGGAAACTCAGCTTAATTTTTAAAGCCCAGAGTGAGCTTTGAGGCTGGAAGCCTACACAAGAAAAGGATCTTGTGAAAATTTGTAGCAATGGGGAATAAAGACGACAGACCCCCTTGTATGACCAAAGAAGATCCATTTATTGCCAAAAAAAAATTGCTCCCTCTTTATACCCTTAATCTCAACCGAACACAACCGAAACCAAACCAAACTTAACAGCAGAAGGGCACCCATTGGCTGGGACAGCTGCAGTGCTGCTGTCCACACATCTGGTCACCCAATCAGCTTGCTGCTCGTATGCTGTCCGCGCGCTCCTCCAGCCAATCACAATCTCACTGCCAACTGTCTCTCAACCGACTCTCCTCACTCGCAACTGCCTCTCACCCCTCAGCCCGTTCCAACAGTGCAGCCCGCAGCCGGGCCTTTCCCACAGGGCCTTCTGGTGAGCATGAGCCTTAACTATTTTAGGAAATATAACCCCATATTCCACAAAAACTGTTGCAGAATAATGTGAAGATGTAACTTAAATAATCACACCCATAGAAACTAGGATTGTTCATGCAGGGTACAAATAATTAATCCTAATTAATGAGTTCCCTGTAAAAACCCATCTGTACTCAGGAAACCTATGGTCTTTAAATCTTTAGCAGCCATCATCTCTAAGTCATAGAGAATATCACTTCCAGCAGACATGACCTCAATCTAAAACATTGCCAAGAGCAGGAAAAGAGGAGCTTTTACATTGAAAAGCATGTGGTGAACTAGAGGCTAGAATTGCTATTGCTGCATAAGATACTGATAAATAGTAGTCATGTGCAATTTCCACACACAAATTAATGTGTAGCTGACTAATGGCATGTTTTGCTCATTTAGTTGCTGGATTACTCAAAAGCAAGACTTGCTTCTACAATTTCTGCAGGTACATAGAAGACTGGGACAAAAAGTTCTCCTATTCAAGGATTGCAGCCAGGCTCACGGCTTTATAGTTAGAAATCTGATGCAATTTTACATCTGAAATTGATGACTTTTTTGAATCATTGTCTAAATAAAATTTAATGCATATTCCCTCCTTACAGAATCTAAACTTTACCACTCTTCAAGAAATAACAACTCCATCATTTGGGGAGCGGTGTTCCCCTTCCTATTTGTTCCCCTTCCTATTTGTTCTGTACATGACTGCATTCACTCCTGAGTGCAAAGCACACTTTTTATTGTAGTGCAAGTCTGCAGCAGTAAACTTGTGACAAGTTACAAGGACAGTTCTCCTGTCATTAAATATCTACCATTTTATTCCAGTCAGAGGTTAAGAAAATAAGTAAAACCAAATTTGTAGAAAATATTCTGAATGGGACAGAGAAACATTTAATTATTGTAGCTGCATCACGCTGTTTTACTAGTTCCTTTAAAGTAGTGCTATGTAAGTATTGTTAAAGTGGAAAGGATGCGCTAGAGACCAAGCTCCACAAAAACAGCTCTAGAGCGGTAAAAACAACAAATTATTTTATACAGGTATATTCTTTTATAAAGCATGATGGTATGCAAGACTTAGGAAGTGCAAAGGAGAAAAAATAATTTAATTTTCTTATACTGTGCTCAAGAATACAGGAAAATTGAACTCTCTCAGCTGACACTGGACTTACTTCAAATATCTGCTGCCAGTCAGAATGTTCCTTCTGACAGGATTCCACTTACCAAGTCCTTTGCAATCCAAGGACTGTACCGGTTTTCAATCAAAGGGAAGTGAACATAACACAAAAGCTATCATCTTTTACAGATGACTACAACCTTAGCATGCCTGTGGAAAGTTTTGGAGAAGAAAGCTGCTTGCAGAGTATTTTTTTGGTGAAATTACTTTAGACTGATCTTAACAGTGAATACTGTCATAGATTAAAGGGAAGAAAGAAAGAAGAATAGAACACATTTAGGAGGAGTGAAAGATATTCTATTAATTAGTATAAGGGGTTTTTTTTCAATTCAAACTATTTCAGTTACCCTCACAAGTAGACAGAATCAATCAGCAGTGAGTAACCCTGTTAAAAGCACTAGGAATAGTTGTTTTATTGTGAATCTTTGAGATTATTTTATGGCCTCATAGCTTCCAGAACAATCAAGGCCAGAGAAATAGCAATTAAGATTCATGTTTCAGTTCTCAAAATATATTCCAGTGGGATTCCAAAAAATAAATTTTTATTCTATCATTTTTTCGTCACTTCATTGAACACTTATGTCCCACTACAGTAGAAGAGAGAATACAGTTTCTGGAGAACTATAATATTATATTCAGCTAGCAGGCGATAAATAGAGTTGACATGGAATGAATGGCATGAGGATAACCAGTGCATCAGAGTCATCAGGAGATACCCTGAATATTGCTGTTTCAAGGTATTTTTATCATTTCTCACAGCATGCATAACATAAAATCTGTTAGAAATTAAAATTGTGTTTTCACAGCTGTGACCTGTGTCAGAGTAGAAGGAAAATGCATGGTCACAGTGGTTCAGAGCTCTACAACGAGAAGATGGTGCACACTACAGCCAGTACATCTCGATGGTCTCTCTGGCACAAGCATCTAGCAGGGAAGGCAGTAAAAATGACAGATTATTCCCCCATAGACCTTGACACATCTAGTAGTCATGTTAACAAATTCCACTGCAAAAAATATACTACCTGGTTGTTGTTTTAAATGTAGTTTGTGGATATCATCCAGAGTGCAAATGTGTCTGTTGGGCTGAGTGTCAGACCTCCGGGATCTCCAGTGACCTCGTCATTTACCCACACAACACCCACATCCATCTAACGCACATTAGAATGCACTGTGCCTCCTGTGCTCGGAGCAATCAGCCGTTGCTGAATCCTCACACTGTGACACTTGTCTGTGACTTAATTCTGGATAGTCTCAGCAATCAAACAGCCAAGTGGAGGGCAAACATTATCTTGCACTTACATTGTAACTTTTTGCATATTCAATTTTGTGGAATAATAATATATGGCCAAAGGATATTCTATAACATTATAAGTTCGAAGCTGCAGTTAGTATTTAATGTGACTAGTGATGCATGTCTTACACATATATGCTTAAAGACAGAGAATCTATTCTCTTATGCCTTTGAAAATAGCATTTCTCTGATAGATGTTCATGCAATGAATTTACATAACACTTTACACTCTAAAATTGGGCTGGTGCCCAACACTGCAGCAGACAAACCTGATCATTTATAGAAGAGCCTCTCTCCTAAATGTCACCTAGCATCTCTAGATACTAATAGTGAGTCTCTGTAAGAAGACAGTAACAAAGGAGATGAAAAGAACTGTAAAACAGACAAGACTTACAATTAAAGAGATTGGCAGAATCTGTACTCCTGGTTAACTCACAGGGTTATCAGTATATGTGTTCAAATGCAAACTTTGACCCATTTCCAGGAGAAGCTGAAAGTCTGAAAGATAACACACATACAAAAAGATTGCTTGATACATTAAGGCAGCAGTTTCAGATTTTATGGGTGAATATTCTCTTTGATAATGTGAACTGTCACAGAAGCTGGTGTTAAAGCAGGCCCCAGATGATCAGTGCTTCATTTGCAATGGTTCAGGGCCATTCTTGAGACTGACAGAGGCAATACTTAGACCATCTACCCACTCAAAGTGAAGTTTAGTAACTGATACCTTGATTGTAAAAAAGAAAAAAAAAAAAAGTCAATCATTTCCAGACTTAGAGTTTTCAATTGTTTCTACTCATGCAGACTTTTCTCACTGCTGGTGATTGCGAGGGCCTTAGTGCTTTATGATATAGAAGGAGCATATTCACATCATCCCAATCTATCTGGGATGTGGGCACAATCTTGCAGAATGACTGGACCCTAGTGTCAGGGGAGAGTGACTGGAAAGGAGCAAAAAGCAAAAGAAGGTTTTTGCAAGGGAGAGCTGGCTCATCCTAAAGCCTCATTTCAATAAAAACATCATGGAAAAAAGAAGTCCCTACCTCAGGCTATGTCTACAGCCTAATATACAGAAAGCATGGCTGCAAGCCCTTTTTTTTGTTAAAAATAGCCTTGAGTCTCATCAAGAAATACCAAGAAACAAGTGCATGAGATTTCTGCCATATCTGATTCTTTGGAAAAAAGTTATCCCTTAAAGGACCATAAACTCTTTGCCTATGATACCAGTCACAATCAGTGATTCATTAATTGTTATTTCTATTTTGATCCCATTATTGATGGTATTTGTACAGTTACCTAAAGTTTTTTATTTATGATTCCAGTTACTCTGTTCTAGTGGTGTTTTGGTTTCAAATAAAAAGCTCCTGAAGTTCTTCAACATCTATACTTTTAGGTTTTATGCTTTTTACCTTCTCAAAAGCTCAGAAGTAGAGGGAGATGGGCTAGTCTTGTTATAGCACAGCTTTCAGGAAGATACTTTATATAATAAATAATGATACATAATTACAATAAAATAATGATATTTGATTATAATAAAATTAAATATTTATAAAATATTGTATAATAATGAAATACTTTTATCACTTGCAGATCCAAATATGTTCATTTTTCATTCAATATATTTTCAAGGCCAGGTTTATAAGCATCTTACTTTTATCACTTAGCTTGCTTGCCTTTGTTCTACTTTATTCTTTTGGCTTCATAAACTTTTTAATTCAAAGATATTCAAAAAGGGATTCTAACCTGACTAAGAAGATGTCTGTCTCTAAAGGCACAGAAGCTTTGCAATGCAATACAACTTCAATAAAATATTAGTTTTGCCCTTACAATTTAGTATGTCAGTGTTTGCAGTGCTATTTGAGTGAGCTTTTCAAGTGTATGCTGCTTGAGGCAGAAATGCCTAATTTTGTGTCTGTACCACTAGTTTAATTGTTCCAACCTCCAGTTGGAATATTTAAATAAATAGTGAAATAGTAAAAGAACAATATCTCTAAGAGCTTAAAATGAAGACCACAAGCAGCTTGAAAGAAATGACACCATTTAAAATGTTAATTTTCCAATTTCAATATTTTCCACTTAACATACTGCTAACAGTAAGACAAACAGCATGTTCAGATTGCATTTTATTGCCTCATCAATGGACTTATCTGCTCTGCTGAGTTTAATTTAGCCTAGATACATAACACAAACGACATAAAATATGAATTTTCTAATCTTTAGCCGAACAATGCAAGTTTTAAATTCCTGGTTACTTCATTGTTGCATTTAATTGTCAACATGATTTTTGTATTACCTCAAATTCACGTACAGTGCATTCTCTTTAAAAAAAAAAAAATTCTAAATGCTATTGAATTTCATCAAAATAAAAAGGCTTTATGGAAATGTAAATAAGATCCTGAGAGAGTGTTGACAACAAACAAGCATCTTCATAAGCAAGGAATGTAAAATCATGTACATGTTATATGAGCATCCTGTAGTATGAGACTGTGACACTAATCAGAACAAAAATTTAACCAGTTATCTCTTCAAGATTTCTCCAGATAACAGAACTTCATTTATCTCCCAATATATGCTATGCAATACAGTCAAGCTTCCATCTGACTTCCATAATTTTGATTATCCCAATAAAATATATGTTTAGTAAAAGACTCTAGAACTCTGAAAATACATCCAGTGGTAACATCTGAACAGTTGCAGACTAATAGACTATTTATTCTATAGTTATTTACTTGCATGTATATGTAGCTATAAATACGATTACTACAATTTGGAACTTTTTATCTTCAAAAAAATTGACAGATTCCATCAAATTAGGCTTATAATTGTACTTATATATTATCTTAGGAAGAAAAATGAGTAGCAAACTCCAGGTGAATTCTGCATATTATCTCAGTAAAGGTATTATGAAATCTTTGGTAAAGGTTTTCTATAGCAAGAAAAGTAAATGAATTTTAAACATAAGATAGCAGCAGCAATTAAACACTCTTCTACACAATAATGAAGTTTGTTCCAAGTCTGTAGAGCTTCATGAAACATTTGGGCAAACACACTATTAGAAATATTATTTTTATAAGACTCACAGCAGCAAATATACCATGTAGGAATTTCAGCAGCAGACCCCAAAGAGGGAACACTACCACCGAGGAGAAAAGCTGCCTCCTGTTCTCTATTTCATAATGTGAAGAAACCGTGAAGATTTTACTGCATAATGGCTTTAAGTTGCAGGCAAAGTCAGCAGTCATCATTCCAAGAGCTCATTTGTTTGGGCCAAGCAGAGAAAATTGTCAAACAGTTATAAACAAGGCTATAGAGACAAGGCAAATGATGCAGTTATGCCATCTTCCTGACTGTTTTACACTCAAACTGACATCGCTCCTGCGTGGTGACAAAGTGGGAGGAAAAGGGTACTCTGAGGACTTCCCTTATTTTGAACTTTCTGTTGTTCCTATTCAAGGTATCAAAAAATCTCACATAACTGAATAGCAAAAGGAATAGAATTCAACCAGCTATACTATTTAAAAAAAGCCCACAACTCTATTTTGGAAATAGAGTAAAAAGAAAAAGCGGTCCACAGTTACAAGCAAAATTAACATTTTTCATTGCATGCATTTTTTTATTCTTTTTTCCTAAATTTTCTCCAAAAAGCAGTACACCTCTGTAGTGCGAAGACAAGCTGCAGAGAGATGTCATAGGCTTTCAGTCTAAATCCAGGCAGTGGCTTCCAAGCACCATTTTTGCTACCAAGCATCCAGCTGCATCAGTCTCAGCAAACACGGTTAACAAAATAAAGCCTTTGAGATCTGTGTCAATAATTGCTAATATTCCTATAAAAATATGACCTTCAGCATCTAATAACTTTACTTTGCAAGAAACCTTGACATTTTCAGCATGTAAATCCCACAGATTTTATGTCAAATGACCATAGGCATGAAAAAACATGACAAAAAATGATCTCCCTACTAATTCGTTTCAAGAAGACAGCAAGAATCAATGTCACAATATTATGATCAACACCATTTCTATATGTAGCCTGATACCCATAAAAATCCTGCTTGTAGATAAAGAACATCAGTAATATTCTATAGGGTTAAAGATAATGAGAATACAGACTGTTTCTTCTTTTTGTCAACTTCTGTTTGTTTAGGTTTTTTTTGTTCTGAAGAGAGGCAACCAGGGAACTTCAGACTCTCTGATCAGTCTAGCAAACTTGTAGCTTCCTGGGACCTGCAGTCAAATCCAAACTCTGGTAAAGCATCAAGGCTCCTTACATTTCAAGAGGAGAACACAGAAAACAAACTAATTGCTTAGAGCTTGCTACTTATAAGTACTGGCTGCAGCAGTAAAGATGAAATCCTGTTTCCCCCTCAGGGCTAAAATGCAGACAAGGTTCAGTGAAGATACCAAACTTTTGATGTCAAGTCAGTCACCGACTATAAATAAACCGTCCTCAGTGCTCTATAGAAGCCACAGTTTCACTGTCAGTTTCAAACTCAAGCTGCTGTGCCTTGTGCCTGAGCAACAGTGGAGGTCTCATCCTTCACATCTCGGTCTTGACAGGAGGAGCAAAAGATACCTGACTCCAATGGCCTCCTGCCTTGAGCCTGTACAAATGCCTTTTCGCTCTTCCTGTTCTTCTAGAGTGCCCATTCAAACAGTATTATTCCACAGCTCTCACATCTTTGAAGAAAAAAAAAAAGAGAATGAAAGGAAATTCATATAAATTGACATGCAGCCAAACCAAGAAGCAACTGAAATGATAATATTTTTTTTTCTTGGAGTTGATATATGCATGACCTATACAGACATGCTTAGGAAGAAACAGATTTTGAATGCATCTATAAGGATCAGTCTTGCATAGACTATAAAAGGTGAGCTACTGAATTTAACTGATAAAAGCGGGGCCTATAACTATTAACACTGATTTCATTTTTATATTTATTAAAAACAATAAAAAGCCACTATGAATATTGCACAACATATCATATAATAATTTCTGCTAAATGGAATAGCCCTCTTTACAGCATAACATTATACTCTTTGACTTTCTGCAAAATGTAAGCCACAGCACTTGTGACTTGCTGCTGGCATACAATCAATTATTAGTGATCAAACAGGGGCATAGCTCTACAAAGTCATCCTGTCCCAGCAAGCATTTCCAGGAACAGAGAATATACTTACCACAACAGGTAAATCTTCTTAGTGTTAATGGCTTTTACATTAATTTTTTTTTCTCTCTCCACAGTCTTTAAATACTGGATCATTTAATCTTTTTTTTTTTTCCTTTTTCCCTTTCAGCTAAGAAAATACCTGGTTCATAGTACATGTGTGTCACTGGAAACTCTCTCTGGAAATATCCCAAGAAGTTTCTCGGTTTCTGACATTCATAGTGTTTTCTCAATATGTATGTATCAATAATAAACAAGCCTCCTAACAGATTGACTAACAGAATATTCAAACATAAAATTATAGGTTTAAGGAGAAAAAAGGAGGAAATATTTAATATTTCAAGCCTATTCATTTTCCTAGATCCTAAGTGAAACCACTCTAATTATGTTCTCAAAGCAAATATTAATTGTAAATCAAAGCATCTGAGAGAAGCCTAAATGAAATATATTTTTAAATAAAGGCATTATTAAGCCATCATAAAAATATATACAACTCTGCAAGCCCACATCAGCTATTTAGTGTTGTTTAGAAAAAAATGACTGAGCCCTTTGGTCTGGCTCAAATACAAGATCAATTCCAGCAGAGTGCCTGAGCCATTACATTGGCTGGAAACTGTTGGGAAGGAGAAACCAAACTTCAAACTGTCTTGTTTCTCTCTGGGATAAAAGCTCTTGTGTACACCTAGAGCAGAGCACAGGGAGACAATGGCAGGAAGGGGAGCCCAAATAACACCTTACTCTGGCTCCTCCCAGGCTTGCCCACCCATGCAGTACACAAGATCAGTGCAGTCTGCCATGTCTGCTCACTCAACTCCTTTTTAATTCTCTCTCGGGTGAGGGACTCCCTGTTCTAAGTGCATGTGTGCTCTTTATTCAATCCAGCTCTTTGCTCTCCTCCCACTTTACTCGGTACAGTGTTCATTGCTTCAGCCAGCCCAACAGCACATGGATGGGCTATAAACTGCAACAAAGTTAAGCATTTTAAATTAAAACAAACAAAAATTAATAAAGAATTTGCAAAAAATCGGTGATGTCATAAAATGAGGCTTCTCTGCAGCGGGACAGAATGGAACAGTTGAAGTTTGGAAGAGGCAGACACATGTAAAGTTATACCAGCTGCAGTGGAAAGGTGTGTGAAGCTACAACCTCACATAGATGGATGGCATACATTCTTAGCCTAATGAGAATTCATTTTGCCCTCTTTGGCAACTTCTGCAAAGAAAGCTGTTAGACACAAATTTTACTTTGCCAGAAAAATTTAATAAACACTGAAATATAAAAAAATCAAATTTAAGGAGTAGACCTAAACCAACCACATGCACTCTTCTCTGATAGTCTGTTTTTCTTCTCATCATAAAGAGCACCTCTGCCTATCACCAAAAAGATTCCAGTTATTTGCCAATTCCCTTTTAGATTTCTGGTTATTGGGGATCTATTCTCCATGATCACTGCCCATCAGTCTAAATTATTTGTATATCTAGTGGAGTAAAACACTAACATTTATATGCATCACCTGAATTAGAATTAGTTTTGATATTTGGTTTATGACGTAAAATAGACCTAAGTATCACATATTAGTATCTTTAAATTTGGATATAATTGTGGTACTGCCTCTATTGCTTTAAAGTACTGTCTGCTAATAATACTCTACAAAATGATGACTCCAAATAATATGTGGGGATCTTTATGGTCATTGAAATGTCAATGGTAGTCTGTTTATTATATTAAAAACCAAAAGTGATTTTATTCTGAATACTTTTTCATCGACATTTAGGGAAATATCTGAAATTCCAGCAAACTAGAAAGTAAAATAACATTTTTTTTTCTTAATTTCATTTTCAAAGGCAGTCCATGCACCTGGAAAATATCTAAATTATGTTCTCTAAGCACCTTTAGAATCACAAACCAATTTGATGCAGTTTCTGAATTCTTATATTATTCTACTGTTGCCACAACAAATAAATGTATTCATACAAAGCAATTTGATTTTAAATGTGAAATGTACTTTATATACAACATCACTCCATTAGCAATAAATACATAATCAATATCTTCTTTGAGACATGACAAAAATATTGAATATTATAAGTAGGTCTATAGAAAATACTGCATATGTGAGAGAAGGTAAAACTGACATAAACCCTCACTAGAAAGAGAAACATCATCAAGTCCAGGTGGAGATAGTATTCAAGCTTTGCTGAAAAGCTCACAGACAACTTTTCTGTGAATTCTTCTTGCCAATTCAAGGCTCTGACTTTATATGAATATTAATCTTATTGTATTGTTTAAACTATAATTAGAAAAGACATATATAAACAACTTTTAAAATGTTCCAAACATAGAAGTGCCTCCTATGTATTCTAACTGGTTTTGCCACCCCTTTAAAATTCAGACACAATAAAGCACTTAAAGTACTTGACTTTAAACATATGGATAAGCCCATTAACTTCATTAAGTGTTAAATATGTCCCCAAAGCTGAATTTTTAGTGAATATAAATTTCCAAGAATAAATAAAAAACAATCTAAGAAGCAAGTCTAGTAAATGGAATGTTTATTAAAGCAGATGGTCATAATGCCATAATTACTATTTGCAAAAAAAAAAAATTTTTGAAAGCATAAACACAACATTTACATGAGGGGTCTTCTCTAGTCATGACATAATGTGAGCTAGATGAAACCATAGGACTTGTGCTCAGTCAAAAATCAACCAGAAGCTAATGACACAGTCTGAATTTTGATCCCACATATGACTAATTATTTGCTCTGCTTGGTAGAATGTGTTCATCTGTGAATAAAATATGACAGAATTTCTCAAAGCATAAATTACACTTGGACTAAAACAATTAATGTAGTTTAATTTGGGGAGGATGTTGGTTAGGATTAGAGGATTATAATTGTTTTATTATTCATCATAAAAAATCATTATAGAAATCACAGAGGTATCCTGAACTTGCTTAATTCTTTTTTTTTTTTTTTTTTTTTTTTTTTTTTAAATCTAGTAGTGTCCCAATTTGAGACAAATTCGGAGGAACATCCGAAATGAATGTCCTCTGATAGAAGGCAGGTTACTGCCACCCTCCCCCACGAGGTTCAGGAAGAAACTCCTCAGAGGAAAGTGAAAGGAAAAGAACTATTTATTTAACAAGTAAAGCACACGCAAGCACGTGAAAAGAATAATGTTAAATAATAAAACCTCTCGCTGTGGAGAGAACCTGGTAAATTTTCAGAGTCCTTTCTGTGGGTGTGGTCTCTCTCTTTGAAGCTGGCCGTTCGGCCTGGGCCCCTCCAGGCCAACCAGTGTAGGGTCTCCCAGTGTGTTCTGGTATTGTTGAACAGTCCAGAAGAGAAGAAGAAACCAAAGTCCCAGGGAAGCAAAGGAGTTTAACTCTCTGTCTCTCTCTTCTGAGAAAAGGAGCCAAGAGATGGGAAAAGCAGGAAGGTGCTTGCCTCTGCTCTGCAGCAGCTATCTCTGTGTCCTTGAACACAAAATTGCTTTGAAAAGTTCACCTCTCAGACCCAGTTTTGAAGGCAGGAAAGAAAGGTACGGGATTCATGTCTGGGCATAGAGCAGGCGACAGGGGATACACATCATAAAGTCACCCCAAGACAAACAGCTTTTACACAGGATGAATTTCCTTTTCATTATTGAATAGTTTTTTAAAAAAGAAGAAGCTATATGCAAATGACTATGAAAATGGCTCTTAAAAATAGCCTTGAGGTCTCAGTCTGTTTATCTACTGGTATTTAAATCACGTCAGTGTTGGGATTTTAAGATGAGGGGCAAAAAAGAGCCTCCATATTTGGAACATAGCATAGTCAGTTATGGTGTCTAATTTTATTTAACATATTTTCTAGGCTACCCAGTGACTGAAGTTTCATTTTTCTATCAGGATGCAAAACAAAAGGCCTGTCTATTGTACCATTTCTTAACCATGGCCTTTCCTACATTATTATCCTATATATAGAGTGAGTAATTTCATCTATAGAGCACCTGACAACATCTGTTAATCAAATATTTTTTCCATGTGGAATCTATGAATGCAGGTCTGTTGGCTTTGGGGGGTGGAAGGTTGTTTGGAGATTTTTTTCCTATTTGTTTTTCCCTTATTAACTATGACCTTGCCTTGTAAATTTAGTCCCAGTGAATTTCACTACTGAGTAAGATTCACTCACTCTCCCATGAACTTCCTGCAACACAACTTCATGACCAAAATAAAAAAATGGAGTTTGTTGTCTTGGCAAAGATTCAAAGCAGTGAACCACTGAAAGATGCAGGGAGGAAGCCATGAGTTAATAAATCTGTAAATATGACAGCTTTTCTTCAGGGCACCCAACTGCAGCATAGAAAATTACACAGAACCAGCCCTAGTCCTCTCCACCTCCTTCCCCAGCTTTCCAAGATACAGAGGGAAAGCAACATGAGTTTCAACTTGACAGTGAGGCGAGAGAAGGTTTAAAAAGCCTAGATCCATGGTGCTGAGCTACATGATAGCTGTTTCTTATAGTGGGAATGGCTGTGTTCTGGCAAAAGATGCAGCAATTAAGACAGCCACAACATCTGATTTTCTGCCTAGACTTTCAGTGGAAAGACTGGTTTTGCAGAGAAGTAGCAACAGGCTACAGTGGCCAAAATGCGTATTTGGTTGCAGTTTAGGTTTCTATGAATGATCATAGAATTTAGGGATTTCCTCTGTTTAATTAGGAGCAAGTTGCTCATAAACTGGTAAGTATGTTGATTAATTGGCAGCAAATATCTGTTGACTTGGGATCCTTTGAATTAAAACATAAAAAGGTCAAATATGAACAGAAAAGGAATTACTCTAGAAGGACTGATCATCAACGGCAACAAGTCAGTCAATACCCCTGTGAAATCCAAATGGGACTACATAGGTCAGTTCAGGTTTAGTTACCCCAAGACATTACTCTGACACCTCTTTCTTGTCCTGATGTTAAAATGCTGCAAAGTAGGGAGGAGACAGAATACATATATGCTTTCTAAAGATATTTTTATGCACTAAAAGTACTGAAAAGTAAAACCTTAATACAAATGTTTCATCTTCTACTCAATTTGTGACAATGTAACTTCTGTGCTGATGAAGGATGACATTAGCAAAATAAACTGTCATTTTGCCATGGTAGTGTCCATGACTACATCATCCTTTCATTCTTTTTTTTACCCACCTGTTATGATCCGGTTTAAAGTCAGAAAAGCAAAGCAAGCTAAGTCTCTGAGCATAAACCGGAAAGAACTTAGAAGGTTCAAAATATTCCCAGAAATGAGATTAAAACCAAACGAGGTTAGATGTTGATGCCAAAAAATGGATGTATTTTATTTAATAGTAAATGAGGCAAAGAGAAGGGAAGACAAAAGAGAGAGAGAAAGAAAAAAGAAGTGTGCATGGGGGGTGGGGGAACAAGGAGAGGTGACAGGGGTTAAGGTGGAAGCATATCACCCATCCGAGGGTCCCAACGACGTCTCGTTGCTCCCCTCAATCTGGTCTGCTGGTGGTGAGGGTCCCCCCTTGTCGCCGCCACACACCACAGGAATACAGAATTCTGTGGATTAATATACACTTTGGGCCAGGTGGGAACGCCCATGTGCCTCTCTTGCACGCGCCAACTTGACACACTGTCCCTTGCAACACAAGGGGCTGTTGCATCATCTCTGGGGCTCTGATGCAGGGTCTGGGGACCCCTGTGATGGGCCATGTCACCCCCTTCTGCTGTGGATAAGCTTCCTACCCCCCCATGAGGACCCCTCAGCTGGGCTCCTCTGCACAGTGGAGGATGGGCAGTCACTGCGCCTCTGACCAGAGGTTTTTCCAAGATGCCCAGAGCCTCTCTTCCCCCACCCTTTGGTGCAGGGGGTCTGTGGGAGCCCGGCAGCTGATAGCCCTGGAGCGGTGGTCTCCACCTTGGAAGTGTTCCTGTGCTCCGTGAATGTCCCCAGCCCTGAGTTGTTACTTTATCTTATCTTCATCAGTGAGCAGTGTAAGGCCTCAGTCAGGGTGCAGTAGTCTTCTCTTCAGCTTTTGTAATACAGTTTTAAAAGTCCTTTAAGAAAATGTTTAAGTCATAAACTATAATATTTCAGTCTCTGACACCACCTCACTTGAATTTTTTTGTTTAGTTAAAGGAGCCTAAATATTTGCTTTTATTTTCCCCCAAGTTCTTAGGAAGAGAACAATTCTGCTGACTACCCTATTTGTAACATTGCTTATATCTTGGAGAAGCATTAGAAAATATTGGAATTTGACCCAATATTTCACTTCCAAAATTCCCCGAAACAAAATATGGAAGGAGAGAAAATAAGGAAGGATGTGTCTCAAATATAAAGATCTAAACCAAACGAAGTATTTCCTTGTTCTGCTTACAGGTGTGTGCTACAATCTGATCTAATATTCTTCAGATTATAAAATATGGACTTGTGCATGCAATTTCTGTTGCAGAAGGAAATTGTTCACAGAACATTAAATGAAAATACATCAAGAAAAACAATGAAACAGATAGATGAGAGGGAAAATATTTGAGCATTAGGTAGATATGTACAGGAAGGATCTAGAATACTGCTCCTTAATAGATGCTTTATAATTATTTACCACCACCAGTACTACCACCAATTCAATCCTTAAATAGATGAATTTGCCTCAGAATGGATTCAACAAAGCAGGCATTGTAGGCAGGGTCTCATGATAGGAAGAATAGTTAGTTTCACTTTCCCATTCCCTTTCCTTTCCTTATAATCAACTTCCTCATGCACCCAATCTCCATTTCAAGGTTCAGTGACTCAAAAATATTCTGTAGTTGCATGCCTTCAATATTAAGCATATTTTAAGATCAAACACAGACAAAGGATTAAACAGTGAGGAATAAATAGAATTGAAAACCAGAAATTAATTTTTAATATTCAGTACATATTCTAGACCACAAATTAATTACCCCTGTGTATTGTAATACAAAATGATCATATATTGGTTTTAATGCATGGAGTAAATTTAGTGTGAAACATTTAAGATGAACCAAAATGCATCTTTCACCCAAATTATAAAATGAGCTTTGCATGCCCTATCAAATTAAATGTGTTTAAGATTTAAACCTCTTTCTCTATTTTATGAAATGATACAGGATGAGACTAAGGCACAAAACTGTGGAATTTATTCCATTATCCTTTTGGACTTTTACAGGTTTTGCTTTTCGTGATCATTGCATGCTGTCTTCCTTCTGAAGCTTAGAGGCATGAAAGTATTATTAAAATACATCACTGAAAATGAGAAAGAGACAAATTAATTGGCTTGGATGCCTAATTTATATTATTTAAACATTTATAAGAATGCTAAAATGAAAAAAGGAATATCTCTCCAAAAGAATCATTATCACCTTCATTGTAACTTTTTATGCTAACTTTCAAAAATCTCTTGGTATCTAATCACATGTTGTAAATATGCAGTGCTAATTAAAATTTGCCACAGGGTGATGTATCAAGTTCTGGAAGGCTTCCTTTAGTGAATTCATAGTATTAACAAGAAGCAAGACTACATTCATAAAGCCAGTAGAATATATGTTTGGGGTTTTGTTGGGGTTTGGTTTTGTGTTGGGGTTTCTTTTGTGTTTGTGTGTGTGGTTTTGGTTGCTTGGGTTTTTTAAGAAAATATTATTACTATCGAAAGTGTTAGACGCTTGAAAATAATTTATGAGTCCTAAGAATTTTTGGCTTCTTCATCATAAACTTGCTAGGCAAATTATTTTAAGCTGCAGTGTTTGAAAAAAAAAAAAAGCAATTATTGAAAGCCTCAGTTCTAATGAAATGCAGATGACCACAATTCAGGTTTGCCTCCACAAATAACTCCAGGGTAAGCTGGCACCTGCCCAGTCAGGAAGGGAGAATGTTGGCATCAGAAAGAGGCTAAGCAGGAATGGGAGCCTGCAGTTTTCAGTGCATACAGACAGGAAAAATTACAGGTGGGGAATGCCCAGCCTGCACAAAGATGGGCAGCATTGCTGGATCCAATATATTCATTTTCATTTCTCCACAGCACTGATGCTGGTCTTCACCAAATGGAGGTAAGGAAATGGCGTTGCACCTGTGGCCAGATGCACAGGGTTCCACGTGGCCATCACAGGATGGCCATGCAGTGTTCCCAAGCAGGATTATCTTCCAAAATATTTTTGCTAAAACAGACCAACATTCCGTTCAGAAGAGACAGAGGATGAGTCAACAGCTCTGGAGATGTGGGGATTTAGTGTGAGATGTAGCTACCTATCATTCTTTTCTTTTGGATTCTGCCTACACCACAGCAAAAGCCTCTGCCTAGCCAGAAGAAATCTGCATTTGGAAAATACAGAGAGTCTTGGACCTAATCCTGTGTGTCTGTCAAAGCCAGTTTTTTTTGCTGAACTGAGTTGAAGATATGAATGTGCTTCTTTTATAGCAGGGAGTACCATTTTATACCCACTCAGAAGAGGTATAAAACACACATGTATTTAGCAACACTTTTCCTGGTGTAAATAATTTGTTTTGTCTCTTTTAGTGCTTTGTAAACCTGGATAAGAAAATAAATGTAATATAGTTTGTCTCCATTCAGTTGAATTTGTTACTACAGGGCCACAAACATTTGCGGAAAAATTTCAAGTTTATAGACGTCTTCTTATATACTTCTTCCATTCATAAAAGGAATACTTTTCTGTCTAAAAGTTTTGCCCACCTTTTTTACTTTACTAAGGAATACAAATCACTATTTAAAACAATTTAGGAAGAAGAATGTAATGTTCAGTTTCTTTTTTATTGTCATCCATATTATTGTAGTGGACCTCAGCTTATGGAGGTATTTCCCCTTGGTTTTAGAGCGTCTTGAGATGGTCAACTATTTTTCAGTGCTTTGGCAAATAAGGCTACATTTGTATTAAAATCATTATTATAATAAATCTAATTCTATAAATATCTAGTCATTTTGATTGCTGTAGGAAATTTTTCTAAAACTTTCCTGCTCCTTGGCTTTCTTATAACATAATATTTTTTTTTGAAACTGGAACAAAATCAGATGTCATTTCAAATGAGCATACAGTATAGCTTTTTTCACACTGCTGTTTGTGCATACAAGACTTTATGTAAAACTAGCATTTTTTCTTTCCCTTCCTCATGAAGGAAAGATGGAAGCAAAAAGAAGCAAAATTGACTTTTATGATGAATAATGAGTGGATTTCGCTGTGCTAAGAGATGCAAACTTCTGCTTGAGAATTTTATGCAGTTGAAAATTATGTCAAAGAAAAATTAATTAGAATACTCTTTATTACTCTTGTTCAAATCATCTGAATCCCAGAAAAGTGCCATCTAACCTAATACTCTGTTTCTAAGAAAGATTTATAGATGCACTGAAGGTAATGGTATCACAGAGCAATTGAATGCTATTCTTTTACACCATTTTTTTTGAGAGTTCTAATTTAGAGATTATTCTTGGTCTCTCATGTGTAGTTAGTAAGCCTATGCCTGTCCTGTGGATTGTATAATATAACTTTCAAATTGTTTATGCTTTTAGTTACAGATCTCCAAATAGAAGATGTTTTAAAAGGTAAATATGCATTTCCTGAAAAATACTAGGGTCCTCTGTTGTTTTAGTTGGGACACTGGATAACTTCACTGACTTTCCTTATCTCCCTACAGTAGAAAAATGAATCAGTGATTAATTTTCTTGGCACCACTTATGTTTGAATTTAGTATGCCATATAATTCTGTAGTTTTCCTTTTTTCCTTTTTGTTTTGGTTTCTTCTTTTAATCAGTACAGGTTTCCTTCATTTAAAAAAATGTTTTGTTTTATCCCATTTCATTCCTCATGGGTGTCAGAACAATGGCTTCCTGGCTCTGGAGGCTAAGCAGCTGTACCGTAAATTATCTAGATGTCAATGTAATAGCACTTCTCTTTCTTACTCTCTTTCAATTGTACTCTCACACTTTTAGATCTGCTCTTCAAGCTTCTAATTTATTATTCATCATGTCCTGAGACTTTTTGTCCATCTTATGTTAAAGAGAATTTCTATTCTTCCCAAATCTCATAATTCTTCCCCTAGGCTAAGCAGCTGTACCGTAAATTATCTAGATGTCAATGTAATAGCACTTCTCTTTCTTACTCTCTTTCAATTGTACTCTCACACTTTTAGATCTGCTCTTCAAGCTTCTAATTTATTATTCATCATGTCCTGAGACTTTTTGTCCATCTTATGTTAAAGAGAATTTCTATTCTTCCCAAATCTCATAATTCTTCCCCTTTACTCTCCCCTTTTATTTT
>NW_008239054.1:490657-517268 GCF_000691975.1 Corvus brachyrhynchos | reverse complement strand
CCCCTTTTTTTTTTTTTTTTTTTTTTTAATATTAAGAGGCTTAGCATGAACAAATCCAGCAGCCGTCTTACTATTACCATATTTTGGATTTATGAATTGGTCATATTGAATCTGAGTATCTTGGTGACTGCTATTTTGAAAGTACTACAAAGTCTATATTTTTTCATATGATGAAGACATTATATGTAAATACTTAAGAAAAAAAAAGAAACCATTTCGCTGAACTTTTAATCACCTCTAGAGGTATTGCTCCCGACTGGTTTTAAATTGAAAATTATTTAATTATGGAGCACATGTGAGAATATGGCCAGGGCTTTAGCTATTTAATACCCTTTTTTAGCTATTATAGCTATTATTTTTACCCTTTCCTTTAGAGAAATACTGATTTTTATTTTACACTCCCTTTCTTAGATAATACAGGTAAAAAAGTCCCTACCCTGTTTTTAATTTGATGTGCCATCAATATCAGCATCACAACACAGGTCTATAAAGAGAAAATCCTATTTATACCTTTTCCTGTGCATGGAAAGATTACCTGAGCATATTTTAGATAATTATTAAAGAAATATTACTTTGAAAGACTAAATCCATCAGAGATTCAAATTTATAACAGAGAATTAATCAAGAAACTAAATAGATTACAAATATGCTTCTAAATATATTATTTTGTTCATAAGTTTGCATATTTAGGCAAAAATTAAGGGACAAGCTTGATAATATATACTTATAGGATTTATGTTGATTTAAAAAAGCATGTGTAGTAGGTTGAATTCCAAGGCTTTGTATGTATCCATTTTACGAGCCTAAATACCTAAAATTATACATATATGAGACAGTTTATCTGCACAGACAAATCTCCGTGGACTTATGTACAGTGACTGGCACATATATGATAGTCATAGAAGGTGCAAATATAATATATATAGTGACTTTGAAACTTGGCTTATCATCTCCCTAATCTTCTCCCACCTCTGTGTGCTGCTTAGCCAGATCTTAATTTGTACAATTTGGGGAAAAATATTGGGTCAGGGTAGAAAATCCTATTTTATTTGCAGAGGTACATTGTGTAGGAAAGTAGTACTGCGAGAAAAATCGTTATCGCATGAAAAATATATGCAGGTACCAGGACAATGAGAGAGGAGATTAATTTCAAATTTCAAATGGGAACTGATTTCTGCTGTACATGGTATCATAGTTCCGGTGGTACAAGGCAAAACATCACCTGGTGTTGGATCAGATATGCTATCAAGTGCAGTCTTTTGTCCTTGAAGTTAGAAATAGCTTTTGGACCTGAAGGAAAGCTATAGAGTTGGAGCTGGCAATTCCTTATAACAATAAAAGCCCCACTTCTTTTTAATTTGTGCTAATGTTGAAAAATGCAGAATAAGGGTAGCAGGAGCTTGTAGCCTGCATCACAAACATTGCAGACAGATAAATTGCAGCTCCTTATGTGTCTGAGGTCCCCATCAGTGACAAGCTACTTACAAACTCAGCAGAATTTGAACATTACAATTTATATTAGATGAGATTTTGCAAGAACAGAAGAAAAACTCTGCCGAACCCGGGAGAGCAGTTACAGCTTGAAGGGTCTCTGTTAAATAAAAAATTCCATTTGTACCACTTTCAAGCATCAATGATTTCAGCACAAGGTGATTTAAGGAAAAAACAACTATTCCTTGAAAAAACCCTACCTTAAAATTCAGAAGAATATCACAAACTAGAATAAGAATACTCTCCATTCCTGTTGAGAGATGGAGTTCAAATCTAGCATGGAATTATGGAAAATTATGGAAAATGTTAGGATAATCTTCAAATATCTTTGCTCAAATTTCAGGATTCTTTCTACCCTTCTATAAATAGCTTTTCAATTAAGAAAAATAACAATGAAAGAGAAATGCCATCATGGATTTTGCAAGGATTATGAAACAAAGTCTAGCCTGAATGTCTTCTAAAAATATATTAATTTATTTTCCATATGAAAAGTTTTGCAGTGAAGTAAAAAAAAAATTCTTTTATTTCTAGAACTTAAATATCTCACTAGGAAATCTCCAATAATTTACCACACCCAGTTACATCAGTATAGGGAGTGAAACACAGCTGAATATCTGCAGATAAAAGAGGAGGCTAGGTAGTAAAAGAGTGGGACATCAGGGAAAATTAAAAAGATATTATAGATTATATATACTATAGGGTTATGGGTCTTCCAGCCTGCCATTCTTAAAGAGGGATAAAATAGGACAATAATATTCAAGATTTGCAGTAATAGCTGAACTGCTGTATGTCCAGGGTAGGAAGTAAAAATACATTTATTCAGTATCCATATCTCATGCAACTCATGCTGTATGTCCTGTGCTAGGCAGTGATAATGGGCAGGTTTGTTGTTTCTTTAAGAAAACGCTAATTATTATTATTGCTTCTAAAACATTTTCAATAGATCCTCACCCTGGAAACACCGTATGTCATTGATTTCTGGTAAAGGCTACCCCATGCATGTCACTCCATACCAACTGTTGCCTTAGCTTTTCTTCTTCACTTACCATGGTTTGTATTCACAAGCCTCTGGCACACTAATTGCATTCATCTGGAGATCTACTGTTCCCTCCCGTCTGCATGATTTCACCTCAACCTGGTTTTCAACAATACTTATACTCTGGGCAGAGCTCACCTAATTATTTTCTTTGTTAGTTATTTTTCCTAGGGAAGCACTTTTTTCTGGTAGCAGATTGTTTCCCCTTCTTGTACTGAAAGCTTCCTTTTAAATAAAACCCGGTCATTTCCAATGCATATCACTTTTCCAGGTTACTTAAAATGCAGACGGCCAACCAAAGTAACAAGGTTGGAAACATTTCCTGGCCCAGGAATCAGAGTTTGGATGTTTTGTTTGTATCTATTCCCATACCTTGAGCATTACATAAAATAATGCAAAGAGACACAATCATAAAGAAAGCAGCAAAATTTAAAGTAGAGACAAGCTCTGCAGAACTGAAGAAGTCTTTTATCAAAGATCTAGACAAAAGCAAGTACACATGAAAGAGTTGTCTCCTCTACTGTCTTTTTTTCCCATGTTGATGAATCTTGCTCTCTGCACACCTGAACCCCCTGCCAAACTGTTGTACGTCTAAAGCCACGTTGTCAGCTATAACTAATGGTTCTTGCTATAGAGCTGTTGCTGACCTAAACTTTTTCTGCCAGTGATTTCACCCCATTCACATGACTGGTGTCTCCTAGAAAGTGGATCTGAGTGCTGCAGTAAGTTGATGCATGCATTTCAGCTGCTCATACAATTGGTCCTGTTCTTAACATGGATATTTCAGGAAAAGTTATGTTAGGTGTAAATCAAGCATTTAATTTACCAGGAATGTACACCTCTAACAAACATATCCAACTCTACATCCAGCCAGAGACACAATCAGTTTATTGTGGGTCTTCCTAAACTAGAGATATATTCAATTCAGTAGGAGATTTATTTGCTACTAAGAAGGATGTATGTGATGCTGTGGAGGATATAACTGACTTATAGTCAGTCCAGCGCCTGACAAATCCAATTCAGTAGGTGACACAAGGTACCATTTTTGCAGAAATATATTTGATGTACTAGGTTATGAATTAGATACAAATTAGGTCTTTTTCTTTGTTGAACAATAATTTCGTTTCTCCTAAAGTATTTGACAATAGAAAGTATGGGATATGCAATTTTTTTCACTTTAAATGCTAATAAATGGCATGTCCATTATACTCTGTAACATTTATCCAGCCTTTTGAATGCTGAAATGAACAATGGAAGTGACAGAAACATTGCTTTTAAAGAGTTTTTTGACACTACATCTGAAAGATGGGTAACAGATTAGCTAGAAGAGAAACATCCAATATCTGGTCTGTCAGCAACCAAACCCAAAAGCTTTTATGAAAGTTTTCAATGGGCTTTCAGTAAAACTGAGCTCTACCTCTAAACGTACTGTTTTGGTATTGTCTGTTAAGCGAGGAAAAAGTAGAGATCAGAGAATTTTTTTTAGTTTTGTCACAAGGCTTTTTCTAATACTTTGAAGACATCTTGGACCAGTATATGCACATATACTGAACTACTGATATAACATTTTGCTAAAAGACATGACCTTATTCAAGCTGTTCACTAACAGCAAAAGGAAAATACCAAAAAGACTACCAGAAAACCCCACCAAATAACTTCATCCAAACACCAACCAGTCAAAAGATTAAAAAAAAAAAAAGTAGGGGGAAAAAAGGAAAAAAATCCTTCCTCCAAATTACATTAGAGTTCTGACATTGCTATCATCAGCAAGAAGAAAGTATTAACAGAAATGAAAGCTAAAGATGTCATCTGGCATTTATAAAGACCTTGTATCTATAATGCATTCATTGCTGGCCATGCATAGAGAAATGCATAGAGCCTGGCTAAAACAGCTTATGTTTTAAAAAAGACAAGCAATACATGAAGGTCAGGGAAAAAGTAGATAATACAGAAATCACAGCTTACATTATAAAAAGAATAGAGAATATTGCTTACTGATGCACTTTTTAGCTAACCAATTTAGTTCATTTGATGTGTGCTTTGCCAAGTCCAGTGCAGAGAACTACCAAGCTCCAGAATTATGGATAGCATATTCCACTCAAGGGACAAGCACTTTTCACTAATAAATGCTTCCTAAGAATTTAATGCAGAGATGGGCAAACTATTTGTTTCAACTGAATCATACCAAATAAAGTAATTTCCTATTACAATGAATCCAAAGCATCCTGTCTGGTGCTTAGGGCAGTTCTGGAATGATCAGGTCAACTTTCAGCTACACAAGGAGTTCTTCAAGGCCACAAGACATCCATCTTTTTGCTTCTTGAATTGTGGAATGCCACCAGAGCAAAAGTAAATAGTAAGTTATGTGCGATACTCTAATATAAATCTCTTCACATCAAGAGTCAAAAAAAAAGGGATATTAAGTTTGAATTCTGATCCCTCAAATAAAGCATTGAAAGTAGGCCTGGGTTGCCAACTATGCATAGCTACATAAGGCAAAATTACTGCATCTTGAAGGCAACAATAATATCTTTGATTTTTTCCTTGGTAAGAGAAAATAATGCAACCTATGCAAGAAAATACGTGTAGATTATGGATATCTTTTCAAGAGGTCTCTTCCTTTACATATCTAGAGTTTTGATGATAAAAGCTAGGTTAGAAGTGCACAGGCAGTTAATTCATATCAATACCAAAACATTTGCTGTTATGTTATGTTATGTTATGTTATGTTATGTTATGTTATAAAATTTGGGTACCAGCAAGGGAGGTGGTTGTTGATTCAAAGGTACCCTCCACAATCTGGTAACTTTTTGTGTAATTTAGGCTGCTCTCTGCGTTTTTGAATAGACATTCAGTCACACCCTTGATGCTGGTGGTATCCTGAGGAGCAAAACCAGAGTAACACAAGTTTTCTAGAGGATGAACACCTGAGCCAAGATAATCAGAATATCTTGGCATGTGTCTTTAATTGTAAACACAAGAGGAAGTGTTGGACATGAAAAATTGTAAAAAAATCCTTGTTTTTAAAGACTATAAATCCTGGCTTAGACTGATGAATGGAGTTGCAGGTTAAACAGCAGAAATATTGAAAAAACCATGCAAGAGAAACTCCTGAATAAAGTCACTATCATGAAAATATGGCAAAATCTACTTGAAATCCACGAATTTTGAATCTAAAGATAGTACAGGGAAAGGAAGATTTTTTTTTTTTTTTCATTGGATATCACAGATCATGCTTCATATTTCTTTCTATGAAGGAATTCTTCTGGGCTTCTAGGATTAAAGCCGTATCCTTTTGAAACTAAAATAAAGAAATAAATAAATAAATAATCCCTTTACATTCAAAAACCAAATTTTATTAAAATTAGATGTGAAACTGTAATCTGTACTATTTTTAAATAGACATCATTGAAATAACTATGAAAGAAAACAGATGAAGAAGGATTTGGATGGGTTGCTATGCCTGTCTCCTGTTGTGCTTCTGCTGGACAAATTTTTCTGTTCAGACTTGTTTTCATTCAGCTCAAGGGCTTTCTGGTTTGCAGCAAATTCTATGTAAACCCAGATCTTCCATCTCCTCTGAGGCTTGACTGTACCTCTGTTCGTTGCTTTTCTCAACAGTCTGTTCAAAATGCAGTTTCCCAGATCTTTGCTGCAAGTCTCCCTCTGCCTCTTCTATCCTACCACATCATTTCTACCCTGTGTTTACAACAGTTTTTACCAAAGTCAGACCATTTCACTGACTTTTTTGTAAACTACAACAAAGAAATTAAAGAAAGGAATTATGACAGATCCTTTGATGCAGCATGGACAAAAATTCACTATTTATTCACTATTTATGATACAGTTTATTGGTTTAGGGCAGTGGCAGTGCTGGGTTGACGGTTGGACTTCTAATCTTAAAAGGTTTCTTCCAACCTTGGTCATTCTTTGATTCCATTATATATTTAGACTTCAGTACAATTCAGATATTAGAATTACTTGACTTAGGTCCATGTTGAAAAATATATTCTCACTTCAGCAAGAAAGAGAAGTGTGCTAATGCAGCCAGGGCAGTTTTGGTGCACAAATAGCATTATATATCCAAGCTCTCTGAAAAGAAGCACTTCCTATTTTGACAAATGCACCAGAGTTTGGAGTTCTCCAGAGCATCTGGATTCTGCAGTCATAACTCCAGAGCAGAAAGTGAGACAGGAGGCATAATCGAGACATTTATTACACAATACAGGGGAACAATTTCAAAGCAGTATTTTCTTAAAAATTGTTCTCAAAATATTAAAAAAACCACGATGAAACTCCACCAGGATTATGGTGAAAACAATCGAAACCAAATTCCAACTATATAGAAGCAACACTTGAACAGGAGTCTAGTGTCCCCCTTTTGCCTACAGTCTTATCAATCTCCTAGCACTTCAAAACACTGCAGTATCAAAAAGCCCCTATCTCCACTCAATTCATTCTCCTGTGAGAAGAGACCCACATTTTATCTATCAGCTCTCACTGACCTCGAAGGTAAGTGTCCCCACCTGACTTTGCACTTATAATAAGAGAAGTACAAGAAAAGAGAGCCCAGTATGATATACTCTGTTGCATGGTTTGTGCACTGTTCTCACTCAGGAGTATTCTATTCTGCAAATACAGACTAATTTGATCTTAAGTCATCTGAATTTTAAAGCAGCCTTCCATGTACATCAGAAGGTTTCAGTCCAGTCTTTTATCATTACAAGTGCAACCCGAAGGCAATTTTTCTGTCTTATTGCATCTGTTACTCAGTGTGCTTTTCACCCAACACAGGCTAGGCAATTATTATTTTTCCAGTATCTAAAACCAACCTTCTATTCAGCTACTACAAAATCTTACTTTATTTTCTTTGCCAAACCCTGAGAGGAAAGTCACTGTTACCACACTTTGATTACTGCATCACTTTCCCCAAGGAACTTCAAATGAAAGACTCAAGTTATTTTTAAAAGAAAATTATATCCCCACGAGAAGCCATAAAATACCAGTCACATAAGATTTATTATAAAGTATTGTACGAGAGATGAGTTTAGCCAAGAGATACACTTGAAAGTTTGCATATTTTCGTACATCTAGACCTGATAAAAATGTGCTCCTACATGTATGTGATAAGGTATTAACTTTGATAAGAGTAAAAGATAGTTCTAAAAATCTTGAGTTCTGCCATCAGCAGTTTATCATTGGCTGTAATGCAGGTTATAAACAGTGAAGATGGATCTAACAACTCATACAATTATCATCAATCCATTTTTGTACTATGTAAACTAAATTTGAGTTTCTAGAAAACTGCCTGTTAGATGTAGAATTTTCCTTTACAGACTCTGAAGACTATTTTATTTCTTTAAATCAGCTGTTACTTTAGAAACATTTGCCTCTAACAGTTAAGAAGCTCAATATCATATGATTTTAATCAGGTAAATGTATTCTAGAAATAAGATTTGCAGGTTGTGCTGAAACAAACTGAACAAGTTCTTGCCTTGTATTCATTATATACCCTGACAGAAGAAATCTTACATAACACAGGTCTTATTAGGAGAGGCATGATTTGAACATGTTTTGATTTTTTTTTTTTCTGTATGTTTATGGAGAAATAATGTAAGGTCGAAATTCAAAATACTTGCTAGTATTCCATAGAAGTGGAAGAGTATGGTAAGCACTCTCCAAACCTTTTACTTTCCACAGGGTTACAGGACACTGTGACCCCACTTTATTGAACAAACACTTGCTTATTATAGTTCTAGTCCACACCTCTGCTGGTGACAAAGGTTGAGATAGCCCTACAGTTTGAACTCAGCAGTGGTTAACAGGCAATTATAACAATGCTAATAACCAAATAACCATAGAGACCAAGCCTCTTGGACCATGGTCTTGGTGCTGCATTATTGTTCAGAACATGCATCATTCCATGTATTTGGGAAATTATATGATCCTTCCCATTTTAACAAAACAAATTAATATAGTCTCCTGAAGCTGAAGTTGGAATGTGACACAGGTGTGTCACCAAGAGCTTTAGTCATATTGATATCTAATTTGTACATTTTTAGATTATAAATAGTTCCTAGGTTTCATTTTGAAAATACTTTATGTAATAGCATGTTTCACTTGCTGAAAGCAAGTTTAGTGATATTCCATGTGTAAGTTCTCGAATGTGGGGGGTTTTTTTCAGTTTGATGACAGTCAAATAGTTTATTAAACAGAAAAAACACTAGTTTTTCTTTCTTTAGATTTTTATTTTATGAGATTTCCACACAAAGAATTATCATTTTACCTCATCTTTAGAAATTACAAAAATTCCTTTATATAAAATAAAATGAAATAATATTCAAACCAAAACATAACAAAAAACTTCCCCCTCTCTTTTGTCACCTAATTTTTAAGGAAAAAAATCCCTCAACAAAGTCCTGTTTAGCTATGCTTTTTAGCAGACTCTGAATATTTCTGTGTTTTTAACTCACTGGTAATATTTAACAGCCATTCAGATATATTTCTCTACACCAAGGGCATCTGACCCCATCTTGTTCTGCTGGATGTCTCTTGGAGTGTTTTAAGTTTCGAGTTGTATAACTTGCACCTCTTTTTATTTTTATTATTTGCCTTGAGAGCAAACTGTTCTTGCAGAGTCATAAACTTCCCTTTCTCTTCATATCCAGACTTGATTTGTATTCAGAGCAAAGCAGCATCTTGGCCCAATGTATTTGAAATGTTTCAATGGAAAGAAAATCCCATTCTCAGGTGTGTTTGAACTGAGGACCTGGAAAGGAAGCCCAGATTTAGCACTAAATGTACTTTTGTTTGCTATGTGAGGAATGAAATGATGCAATCGTGGGGTTTTTTATGTCAGTGTTGTGGTACCACAGAATTCATGCTGGGAGGGAGGACTTACACTGTAGCAAACTTTCCCATTTTTTTGTTTGTTCTTCTACCTAGACAGTGAGTTTAAGAGATTCTGTTAATCTCACAAGGATACTCATCTTCACTGTAGTGTGTAAGTGCCAAGTTGATGCTGAGAGCATTGTCCCATCCCAGGTTCGCTGAGAATGTCTGGCTGCAGTGTCCTTTTGGGAGAAAAGGTGTGGGAGAGAAGAGGTAGGCACACTGCATGATGCCATTAGCTTTTTGCAAGTTGATGTAATTCATGTACCTTCAGGAAACTTTAGCTGAGCATTTTCCAAGTTCCTTGGGAGAAAAACTTGACTGCTGAGAAAAGGCAACAAAACACATGAATCTGCAGAGTATTAACTGCCTAACCTGTTTTTATTTTTGGTCCACCATATTCCTACATCCTCCAACCATAACAAGTTCTGTGAAATAATACATATTGCACAGTCACCTAGCTGAAATAGTCAGAATGGCAGGTATTTGTATTTTGTCCTGCAGAATGATCAGTTAATCTACACAGTAATTGAATGTTGCAGTCATTGAAAACAAGATGAACACCAGAACAAATCACATAAAATGAAAAATCCTTAAATCTTCCATTTTCACAGAAAACATCCATTTGTAACATGATTGGTTTGCAGTAGAAATTCGAATAACACTCTAGAAAGATTGATATGAGGTACAGAAAATGCATCATGTTATTTTGTCATCACCATTATCAGAATATGAGATCTTGACTGCTATGAGGTAGGAGAAACAAGAAATTGTGTCAGCTGGACTTAAGGAGAGACTGTCAGCTAGAAGGAATTTGAATGTACTAGACAAGTTACTTCAAACTCTTACTATTTATGGCAAACTTCAGATCTAGGGTAAGTTATTAAGACAACTCACTTTGTCCTCTTTGGTTGCTGGTCACCTGCCACAGTGACATTCATTCAAATTAACCAGGAGTCATAATCACCGGGAGAAATAGGGTATTCTTGCATGCACCTTTTCTTGGAAATATCTATACAGAATGGGTTTGTTCTAAAGAATTCTTTATACTCCTGTAAGAAGTACAGGTAGCATAATTTTTGATTTTTTTCTTTTTTAATAAGGGGACAAGGGGACAGTGATTTATGGCCACATTCCCTGTGTGTTAGCACTGTACAAACAGTACAGAACCACTGAGTCAGGTTTTATCACAAGTCTTCCCTTCCTGGCTTTCGTGCAAACCCAAGTCATTTGATGGCTCTAATGACAATATATGATATGTTCTGTGTGCTGTCTATGCATATTCACAATTAAGAACAAAGTTATTTTCCTTCCATAGAGCGGGGAAAAACCACACTTTCATAGGGTTCCTAGTTGTTGTAGGGTTGAGCAGATTGAGGCTTTGTCTCTTACTTTTCTTTTTTACTCTTCATATTTTGATTAAAGTTTATTTGAAACCATCATGAAGCAGCCTTGGGCTTAAACTTGGTTGGATTTTTTGGTTCATTTCATTTGTTTTCCTGAGTTTTGCCTTTCAAATCTGGGAAATGTCTGATACAGAACCCAAATTAATTGCCAAATGCATAGATTATGTTTGTGCATCTTAGAAGAAAAATGCATTTTCAGATGCTTGCCCTTGATACTCAAAGTTCTATTAGCAGCTGTGAATTAAATATTTTTGAAACAGTTATGCAAATAAATTAGACATTTACAAACACAGATGTGCAGGTCTGTGCAGATCATCCCTTTCTTCTTACCAAAACCAAATACTAACTTGCATCCCTATATGTAAACAGACTTTTTTTTCAGCTTTTATTCTCAAGCTCTGGAATCTCAGAACAGAGTAATTAATTTTGTCATGAAAAAGTTATGAATTATTACAAAATGAGAGAGTGTATCAAGTAAAACTCTTCATAAAATGTATCAAAATATGCCCCTGCCTTGGATCACAGAGGGGGGAAAAAAGATGGGAGAAAAAATTTAATATTTGTACGTAAAAGTGGTATATTTTGGCATTGATTCGCTTCAGTAGTCATTACTACTAAAGGTTGCAGACTGATGTTTCACACCCCTTTTTCAGAGGCACCTCAATCTAACAGTCATTTGGGTTGTAAGGACATCCAAAGGAAAAGAGACCTTAATGTAGAAGTAATTTCTAGGAGTTACAGATGAAGCAGATTTCCAAAGTAACATGATGATTGCATTCCCCATTATGCTGATGTACTTTTAACAGGCGCGTGTCTAGGCGCTAAGCAAGGATTATCTTAATTTGTTTTGCCTGTTTGTTATATGTACATGCTCTTTCTACCGAGTTTATCCCTTCCACAATATTCTGAGCCAAGACTTCCATCCTCTTTTCTTCTTCATATCAAATTTTGATACACACACTGCAATCAGAACAACACTATCATGGTTCAGTGCTGTGCCAAGGCAAGAGTATAGTTTGTATGTTGGATTCAAGCTGATTCCTTTGCATTCTGCATTTATCTGGGACACCATTGATTTCAATAGACTAATTTCTGTAGAAACTGCTATATTTTTAAAAAATCCCCTTCACATGGATTTATGAAACACCATAGATATCATCCTTCATTCTGCTCCCTAAATCCCAGTTCATTAACGGTGTAACTTACTCCTTCCCATGGGTGAAGCTGAGACTGAAGAAAGAAGTCTGATTTTTAAGGTTTCTTTTTAATTCAAAATTCAAGTCACTTTCAGGTCAATCATAATTAGGCTGTATATTTATGTTCTATTAATTTACTAAAGCAATATTTGTATGCAAAGCATTAAACCATTCAGATAGTTCCACTTGATGCGAGACAGTGGGCTTTATGTTAAAAAAGTAAAGTAGTCATCAAATCAGCTTTCATTCTATTCCACACATTTTTCAATTTTTTGCTAAAAATCTTGGTAATTGCTGCTAGATTTAGCTAAATGCTTGCAACTTATTTCACACCACATTGAAGGGCATAGCAGAATACTCACTGACTGTAGCTAAGAACAGAAATTCACCACTTGCACCTAATCTTCTGTTTTCACATCTTTTTATACCCTTTATTTCCCTTATATCGTCCAGCAGTAAAGTGACCAACTCAGTCTGAAGATTCAGATTGACCCAAAAGGATTTGCATTTGATCTTCACATTCAGCTGTATACGCTCTGGATGAGTAGATATGCTCTCCAATGCAATTACATTTTCAAGGGGCATTTTGAGAGTCAGTCATACAGCATATTCCACTTTCCACATCCTGCAACTCTTTTCATCCTGGTAGATTCCTTTTTCCTTGTCTTCATTTATAAGGTTGACAATCTCTACAAACAGATGTCATTAATTGATATAGAAATGTGGATTGGTACCATATTCCTCTGAGAAATTCTTCTGAGAGTTCTGCTAAAACCAGGAATGAATGACAAACATACTGACACAGTTTTCTTTCCCTCAATTGTTTTAGCTTTAATTGAAGAATTTAGGTGGTAAGCATGTTTGAATCTGCTACCAGTGTAAATTTCAAATAGACAGCTCCCAGATGCTCTGTGGAAGGTGGCTCTTAACATTTCACAGCTTCTGTTGGGCAGTTCTTTACATTACTATGATGAAAGAAATAAGATTGAAAACATTTTCTTTCCTAACTTCTTGTAGTGGTTTAGTTTGAAATATCCATTACTTACTTATTTTTTCTTCTGTGAGATAAGAATTAGGAGAAAGCAAAGCAGGCAAAAAACTTAAAAGAATACAAAGAAGTTTATTAACAGAACTAAAAGGAAAAAAAATAAAGAAGTCTGAATCAGACTCAACCTTCAGAACACTTCTCTTCCCCCCACCTACCTCCCTTCTCCCACTGACAATGTAGAAAGACAATCCTTGATATTTTCAGTCAGGTTACCACCTCTATAGTAACCTTTTTTTAGTTCACTTAGGGAGAGGAGTCTCTCTTGCTCATGCTATGGAGACATCTCCACAAGAAACAGTTCTCTCGTGGCTTCAATGTCACAGTGAGACAGCTGCCTGAGATGGTTCTCTGCTCACATGTGAAAGTCCATTCCCTCGACTTACAGCTTTCCCCACAACTGCTTTCGAGGGTTCAGTCTTTAGCTAATTAATCCATTTTAAGGATGAGCTGTTCAGAAGCAAAAGGTTGTCTTCACCTATCTCTGGGAGCATCTTCATCTCTAGGAACAGAGGTCTTCTTCCCTGGGAGCAAGGGTCTTCATCAACACTTTCACCGCTCTCTGTTCAAGCTTCTCATCAAATCACAGATACTTCAGCATTTGCTTATTCCAGCACAGATACTTTTGCTCATGATTGCAGTTTGAATGCTCTACCCTCCCATGCTTTCATGAAATTACAACGGGTACTCTGATGTATCATAGTCCATCACCACCAATAGAATTTCAGCTTCTAGATTTGAAGCATCTCCTCTTTCTTCTCTCTCGGGGTTTCAGCTCTTCCTTCTTCACTGACTTTGGTGTCTTTATGGTGTTTTCTTCACATGCCTTCACCTTTCCCTTTCCTGTGACCTGGGAGGATTGATGTCTGCAGGCTTCATCTGTTCTGGAGGAATCTTACACCACTAAGGAAGTTAATCTCACCCGGGCCTTGCAGCTAGAATTCGCCCCTTGCTGTTGGTCACATGATCTTAAATGTGGATCACAGAGGCATGTCAAGCTTCTTAAGTGGCTTAACAAAGTTGCCAATATTCAAACTAGCCAGTTGATTGGTTCTGCCGAGTTTAGAGGAAGCTGTAAGCACTTTTTTGCAAAAGAATCACTTCTGTGGCTGATGGAGCCCTCCTTAACTAAAACTCAAGCTGTGTTAAACCATGACACTTGTCATACAAGATCTTCATTTGTGGATAAAATATGACTATAAGCAATGAAATGGTACAGTGAAACAGCCAATGTGACATTGCCAGCACACACTCATGTCTCATGTTCCATTTCAAGCTATTGCTTCTATGCTGTGGAGACCACAGCTGAGGACTGTCTTGCACAGTTAGCAGCTTATAACAATTGCACTTTGATGCTGCATGGTGTAATAAGTACCAGAGGAAAGCTGTATACAAAGGGAACCACACTTGTGACTTCTGCAGCTTTTAATTTTTATGAAAATTGGACCACTATGTTTTTGCAAGATTGTTTCATCACTTATGTCTGAGCAGTGGGGCGGAATATTAGTGCAATATGAGGAGAATTTGACCAAGCAGATTTCTTTGTCCAGTCTCAGAATATAGCTTTTTCTTTTTTCCCCTATATTGATGACCTTTTTCCTGCCCTCATGAAGTGAAACTTTTCTCTTTCCTCTTCTTCCAGCTCAAAAAGGATCCTTTTTCCTATCACGAAGAAACATCCTCTGTTGCCCAATACTCTCATAAAGCAGAAAGTATTCACTTGGTGAAAAATATAAGGGTTACATACTCTAATCATAGACACATAGTATAGTTTGGATTGGAAGGGACTTTTAAAGGCCATCTAGTCCAACCTCCCAGCAATGAGCAGGGACATCTTTAATTAGATCAGGTTGCTCAAAGCTCCATCCAATCCGACCTTAAATGTTTTGAGGGATGGGGCATCTACTCCCTTTCTGGGCAATCTGAGGTTTCATTTTCTTGCCACACTCATTGTAAAAAATATTCTTCCTTATTTGTAAATATATAAATATCATAACATATAATCTTCAAAACAGTATTGTTTATGGGTTTTGGTTTACATATCTTGGGGTAAATTTCTAAGAACAAGTGCATTTCTGAAAAAAATTCTACCAAAGATGAATCCTTATTTACAAGATCAGTATGGTGTATCAGCACACTTGCAATTGTTTGCCAGTCCTTATTGATTTATCTTTCTTTTCTAATTCCTGAATCTAAAATATGTATTATGAACTGGTTTATACAGGTCTTCTACAGAAGAGATACCACAGAATGTATCAATCTAAACCAATCTATAGCAAGACTCCTTTTTCCTTGTCAATTTTTCTATGCCAGCATAGATCATGCAGCAAAAAACTGATATAAGATTTCTTTTTCCTGACTATGATTACTAATGCATTTAGTGTGTTCTCTGTATGCCTAGCATAATGAAGGAGTTGCCCATTTGTTCAATGCTGAAAGAATTACAGCATTATTGAGGTAATTTATCAACCAGAAAAAGCATATTATATTGACTAAAACAGAGTCGTTAGCTACTTTTGTGACAGAAAGTAGAAAACCTGAGCTTGAAAGAGAAAATTATTCTTCTGCAGGTTATTTAAAATACAAAATTGACCTTAGTTCATTACACTATATAAGTCAAAGTACTCATTCCTCAACTTTTGACCTGACCTCACTGTCAAAAATCTTGGATGAATATTCAGAAGAAAATGTGATCATAAATCAGAAGGAAAGACTGCTTGGACAGGATCTGTGCATTGTTCATTACAATTCAGTTCACACTATTGTCGTAAAGATAAAACGTGCACATGTCAGAGCGGAAATAGTAACAGTGGGAGAAAAAGAAGTCAAAAGGACACAAAAAGATATAGGCCAGACTCTCAACTGATGTAAATTTGGCTATCTCCACTTGAACAACAGAGTTCATGCAGATTCCCACCACCTGAGGAGCTCATTTCATTATAGGCTTGGTGTCATGGCCACATAAGCTCCCACTAAACCCCTCTAGCAAAGATGTACAGTTGGACTATGATGGTAGATGCTGCATTTCTTGTTGAGGGTAATCTCAAGTAAAAGAATAAAATGGTTGCAATTTTACTTATATTAAAATTATATGAATTTTAAAGTGATAAAAAGTAGGCAACTATATTGACTAGAATTCCCTGTCTTTGCTGCTACTCAGGAAGAATGTAATTTTACGTGGGAATACAGGCTTTTTTGAATGAACTTTTCAAAACCAGTTGCTATTTAAAAATTGTAAATTTCTGACCTTTTTGAAATGATTTTCAGGTATTCCAAGAGCCTTGTTGAACATTCTGGGATACTTTCAGTCTGGAAGGAAGGCCTAAAGTAGGTCCTGGAAAGCTTGTATGATTCAGACTGAAATGCTAAAGGAAATGGATAACAGTGAAATAGCAGTGATTACTGGTCAGTGTTGCAGGCTTATGGGCTGTTACAGCTAAGATGTTTTTGCAACCCAAGAAAAAGACATAAAAACAATTAGTTTCTATTAAATTCTTCACGTAGTTAATTACTTGTCAGAAATACAAAATAAAAAGCTATGCTGAAAGAGCTTCTTTTTGGATAGAGACAGGAAAAATATTAGTACTTTGATGTACTAAAATATACAATACTACTGGGTTTTTTGATGTCTTATGAAGAAAAGTAGCTAAGTTATTTCATCTAGAAAAGTGGATCACTGTGTATGCCCACTACTTTTATCCTCTGCTTATTCTATAAGGAAACTATTCTTAATGTACCATAAATAGTAATTTCATTGACATGACAGAATATTACAGCACCACAGAAGTCATTATATTTCTTAGTGCCAATGATCTGAAAAGTAGGAAAAAAATTCTTTTTTTCTTCCATTGACATAAATGCCTGAAAATTCCAATATATTTAGTGAGATGACTCCTAAGGTTTATATGGGTAACTGAGATAAGAATAGGACTTGAAGTAGTAGATAGAAAGAAATACAGCTTAATAAGATGGGCCATATAGATATTAAATTAAAGAGCCTTTTATTCCCCGTACCTAGGGGCACCCCATAAGCTTCTGGTATATAAGTTGTGATGACCCCTGTATTATTGTACCTATCTAAGCAGGTTAAAAAATAACCTATGCAAGAGTCCCAATAAAGAAATAGACACAGTTAAAATTCCAACACGTCTATGGCAGGTAATGTCTCTCTTGTCTGTCAGTAAGGCAGGCAGTGAGAGGTTAAGGTCTAGTTAAAGAAAACCCTAGTAATTTGTAAATCTATAGGTTATAATACCTCCAATAGAGCCTTAAGATTTTTTTCTGTCAAACGACAGTGTATCTAATGTTTCCTTTTCCAATTTCAAAATGCCTGTTAATAGTATCTGTAACACAGATTAATAACCTTGGAAAGCATTATAATAATCTGCCAAAGAGCTCAACACTAAGTAGGCAAAATTCATATAGAAATATTGTTGAAGCATAAGGTTTCTCACTGGGGCAATGAGCTACATGGAATCATAACGAATTGTTCACTTTGTCTGTTGGTGTTACAGTCATGTTCTTTCTTTCTTTTTTTTTTTTACTTTTTTTAACTATAGATGTAACTATGCTAGCCTATGATCTGAAGTTCTAGTTCCTCTTGTTTTACCCATTTACATGTTTTGACCATGTACATAAAAACACAGATTAAAATGTCAACAGCTGCTATTAAAATAGAGTAAGGTCTTTTTCAGCCATTGAAAATAACATGTTCTTCTACTATCACTTCCAAATTCTTATCAAATTTTCCTTCCTGACTTTTCTGATTTATGGCTCATTTTGAGTGTGACAGATACTACACCTGTCTCAATAGCTATGTTTCATCGTAAGCACACTTTGTTTATTTATTTTTAAAAAAGGCTGTGACAGAGCAGCAGAAAGGAAGGATGCCTCATGTGGCTCCTGTCTCTTTCACATTCAAAACCTGTGGAAAGAGGAGGCCATTCTGTCCCTGAGACCTGGAGGTGTGTCAGATGTGATGGGTGGCCTTTAGGCCAAGCCAGAGCCAAAAAGGAGCAGAGACTCAGAGAGGCATGTAGTGCAGTCAGCCCTTAGGGCAGGAGACCCCACCAGGGTTTTGAATTATAAATGATTCATTGACTTTGCATGATATATTTTTACATCAACTTCTAAGAATGGTTTTGGGATATGTCTCTTTGCATATATGTGTCCAGATTGATCACACAGTGTTTATGCTAACAACCCATTACTACCATGTGATATCTGCACAGAGGTAGCAAGCAACACATCAGGATCAGAAGCTGAAAGAGTGCATGTGTAAGCAATGCATATCTAAAACCTGAGTACCTCAGCATTTCTTTGGCAGGGAAGAGTTTGTCAGCTACTTGCATCCCTGCACAAGTTGCTCAAGCCTCAGGGCTAATTCCCAATACCATATCTGTAGATCACTTCCCTAGCAGAGAGGGGATCCCTTTTAAATACCTGAGACAGCTAGATTTACACAGAAATTTCAGAAACTTATACAATTTTAACCCCAAAATCTAACTCCAAGAAAAATTAAATTGTGGAAAGAGCCATCAACAGTATCCGTGAGGGAAGTCCTGAAAAACAAAAGGGTTCTTGTGAACACTGCATCCTTAATTGGTGACTTCTATTGAGATTGTGAGAGGTGATAAGCAGCCAGACACATAATAAATTGTTAAGATTAGCTAAAACTGTATGCGAAATTGTGAAGTTTTGTTTATAGATGGTGCCCCAAATAACAAGCTCTAAGTCTAGCCACATTTTTTAAGGCCATGTTTTAAGATTCCATGTATTTGGTGTCCCCATATCCGTATGATCATGATCATATGCAGGGGGGATGCAGGGTTAGCCCAGAAGCATGACATTCCTTGCACCATGGGACACAGAGAACAACCTGTAGTGAACATATTGGGGGGAGAAGCAGTGTAGGTACTGGCTAACCCATCAAGCAAATTGACACCCGGCTCCATTTGAAGCTTTCCTGATCATGCTGACCATGAGACAAGCCCCAGCAGTTCCTCCAGACCTTTCTTCTCTGTAAAATGAACACGTATTCCCTTGAAGACTATTAGCATTTATATGTATATTCCACAGGCTGAAGAGTGAGCCACAAATAATTCATGTGGTCCTGTTGAACAGAAGTAAAGGGCACCACTGAGAAAGAAAAATTTGTACAAAATCCAGTGGGCAATGATGGCAGGTGGTCAGTGAGAAGAAATAAAACAGGCAAGCTTCCCCTTTATGTATAATTTGTGAGCAGAAAAGAAACAAAGTTAAATGATTTCATTTCAGTTCTTTGCTCATAATTGAGGAGACTTTCTAATAACTCAAACTATTGTGAAAATAACAATTTGGAGCACAGCATAGATTAATTAGTACTAGTACAAGTTGTATGCTATATATCTTTCTGGTACTTGCAAGGATGAAAATCTTTCAATTAAATTTTTACAGCAGGTTTATAAGTCTTAATGCATTTAATGGACATATTTGACACCCAAATGGGTCTATCACCTATTTACATTGCATGTGTTCTCAAAACCAATTTTATTTTCTGAACACATGGTTGATAGGTTTTATTTGTTTGATTTTATTCTGTAACCATTAAACATACCACAGATTACAGAAATTAAAGACAGTTGGAGGTTGTTACTGTAATTGCCAGCTGGGTAGGAGATGGTTTGAAATTCGTTTCTTATTTTCAAGAAAGAAGTACTAATTGTTTTAAGTTGCTGTCACTTTGATATAGGTTCACATAGCCGGTAATGATAAAGGCTGTCCATAGCACTGAAGAAAAATTAATGCATAGACTCAGTAATGGGGCAGCTGGAAAAAAATACACTCAAGAATAAAGAACAAGCTCCTAAGAGGTCCCCAGACTAGGGGAAGTAAAAATACAGCAAACTTATTGGCCAGCAATGGCAAGAAGTTACCAGAAAAAAAAAAAGAGTCTATAAAAATGTTTTATTGATCACAAAATCAGGGCTATTATTCTTGAAATGAATGCTCTGGCTTAAAATAGCTCCAGTATGTTTGTGAGTCAAAATGGAAAGGCAAAGAAAGACAACTACTGTTCCTAGTTGTATTTAGGATCTTCTGAACTTTGATTAATTGATAGGTATTCCTTCAAATAAGAGTGGACCATTTCTCCATGGCATAAGTAAAGCAGTGTTCTTTATACCAGAGTGATTGAACACAATGTTTTCATTAATTCTCCTGATGTTTGCTTCTGCTAATATATTTTTATATATATATTTATATATATATTTACTGAGTATTTTCCTTTATTTTTGTAAGATAATTCTGATGTTTGTAGTCTTTCTTGCATGTACATACGCAATATATACATATTTTTATATGTGTGTGTATATAAATATATCTGGAATATGAGTGGTAGAAATAAAAAGGAAATAAACAAGTCCCTTTTAAATTCATTGAAAAGGCCTCACTTTTTTATTTTGTAGAATGAGCAGCAAATGAAGGCTTCCATATTTGACTATTGTTTATTAAGTAGAACAACTTTAATGAAATAAATTAGCTCGGACAGGAGAAGTTATTACATTTCCCTTGATAGTGAGAAAATATCAGACATAATTTACTTATGTGAAAATATTTTTCTCTCTTTGTGTATTCATCATCAATGTGTAACATTGAATGAGCTTAGCAGGTAGAGTGAAAGTGGGAGCTGTGAGACAACATCTGGTCAGTAACTGAAAGCTGTTTCCTGATACTGAAAGAATTAAGGTTTTGCAGAAAAACCAAAATACAACAGATTCTCATTTGGTCTTCTTGACTTAATCTAATCTTTTCCAGTTTAAGCCTTTTAATATAGAGTTTTCAATGAGTTGAATTAAGGTGTTCATTAAGGAGAAGGGTTAAAAATAAACATGCATAATTTGTGTCTTCAACTTTTCAGACATTCAGACCTTGACTTGGATGAGGTTGTGAACAACCTGATTTAACTTTGAAGTTAGACCTGCCGTGAGCAGAGGGTTAAACCATATGACCTTCCAGCCTCAATTATGCTGTGTTGAGTGATAATAAACCCTGCCTTAATAACATCAAAGAAGTGAAGATCATCCTTCTTACCTCCATTTTATAGAAATTATTATCAGTTATAACCTCTACTTTGTTATTGGTAGTGTGTAAGGTAGAAGGACAAGATGCACCACTTCATTTAGCATTCAAATGAGTAATGAAGAGGAGATTACTTTTTCCCACTTTTATTCCCTGCCTTGTATTTGGTCCCAGTGCTTCCCTCCATGCCCTGTTTAAGGTTGTGAATTAGAACTGAAAGGCTGATCAGAGCCACTCAGCCTTCCTTCTTCCAGTCATCAATGTATTTCTAGTTCATCATTTGCCATTGTTGTTGTTGCCAGGTCATTGGCATCAGCCCAGCTCATAGATTAGGATGTTCATATTCAATTTATCTTGGTCAGTTTAGTACATCTTTCCAGAAAAAAACAAGGTACAAAAAAGAAATCTTGGCATTTAGCTGATTGTATCACAACCACACCTGAGCTTAATGGCAAAGACAAGACACCTCTCAAACCCCTGGGATTTTTCTACATCCAATTTCAGATACCAACGTCAACTTTAGAAATGTCAGAACTTCTCAAAAGATTCCTCAATAAAATTCATAACGAAACATGTCAGGGAAACTCATCAGAAAGCCACTACCAGATCACTTGATAATAAATAGACTAAGTAGGAAAGATACTTAACATCACTAAATAAGCCATGAGATGTCTAAACTGTGTTTGGAGTTGGACAGTCTTGAAATGTTCATACGTACATTTATACAAACATGCACGCACACAGACTTAAGTGGAAGAAAAATATAATATTCCCTAAACCTGAGGGAATAATTATTTTTGCAAGACTACTACATGGCTTTTTTACAAAATATGAACTAGTGGTAGAAATTAAAACAACAACAATAACAAAAACAACAACAACAACATCAATGCAAACAACCCAACAACAAAAATCCAGAACTAACAGAAGCTGAGAATGCAAATGGGAATTTACATAACACAGAACTTTCATATTGCAGCAAAAAAGAAGTGTGATTTCCTGCAAATTCCAGAATATTGCTTAAAGTATCATTGCACAATAAATTATCATCAGAATTCAAATATACAAAGCCAGATTTTTTTATACTCCTGAAACACACAAGGAAATTATAAAATTCCATGTGCTATTCTACAGAGGCTTTTCTGAGAAATCCAGTGATCTCTTTGGATTTAAGAAATATATAGCAATAACTTCAATAGCCATTAATATTAAAATTAATTACCTGTAAGTCTGTTTATCACTACTATTAGCAAAGGTAATTCATGATAACATATAGAAGTAAATATTATTTGTAAAGATAATTTAAAAAACCCGATACTTCCTACAGAAGCATACTTTATATCATCCCATGGTAATGAAACCCCTACCTGTTTTACACAGCTGGCTGAGCTCATGAGTTGTTCATGTATGGAAATTTACCAAATGATAAAATGTAGTTTGCTACAGAAAAATGTGCTACGGCATTGTGCAGCACAGGAACTGGTGAAATATTCCAGCATGGGTTTAACTGACTTCTTTAAATGAATTTACATATACCTTTACATATACTTATATCTATATATATCTATATATCTGCGTGTATGTATGCACACAAGCGGGAACATTAGACACCAAGATCCAGTGGTGTTCCCTCTAGTCTTTAGCCATCACTAACAGAAAAGCCCCTGCCAACTCAGCTTTCTGCATTTTATTAGTGAGTTACTGCTGTTTCCAGCTGCTTGCATAAGACTATCCCTTTTGTTATGTTCTGTGCTGTGGGGGACCTGAAAGCATTTTAATGTCTGGTAATTAAGCTGTATTGACTCAGGAGTCAGAGAAATTATTTACCATTTTTTGACTGGTTCGGTTTGGCTTGGTTTTCTTTTCCCGTATGGCCTGTTACAGCCAGTTGTGCAATCACATTTTCATTTGCACAAGATGTTAGTTTCAAAGTCTGCTATCATAAAAGGTTTTTCTAACAACTCTAGTTCCCCTCCCCCACAGTCTGAGAGGAAACTTTTTATATCATTCTTTAAAACAGAAGGTCACAATTAGGTCAACCTGGAAAATTAAAATAAAAACCAGTAAAAGCTATAAAATTCTTAATTTACTATTTTTTTGTGGTTCTTGACCTACTGCTACCTTCAGAAAATACTGCTAGAAAATATCCTGGAATAATTCTACTGATCTGGAAATTTTAGAGAATATGATTTTCTTGCATTCAGTAGCTCATTCTTAATTGCAAAAGGACTTTCAAATCCTCAGAATGAAAGCAATATAGAACTGCAAAACATTGTAATTAATAATACATGAGAAAATTAAATGTTCTGCAAAGCACAGGTAACAGTTTTTCTATATTTCTGTCTGTGCAACCCCTTTTTGCTAAGTTTCTTAAGGAAATTTGTGGAAGTGAAAAGTAATTAATATTACCAAGGTGTTTTCCTAGGCTTTTATGCTCTCTTTTCAATGAGCCACTTTTAGAAACTCACACTTTTAGAAAGGCTCATCTTCTGTCCTATAAATGGCTGTGCAATAATAACTGTGAAAAGTGTGGTTCATGAACAATTGACAAGTTGGTGAAGAATACCTGAAGCTTATTTTCATCTCCTGATTTATCTATGTTTTGATTTTTACTCCTTTCCAAGTAAAAATAAATAAAATTTAAAAGTTATTTACTTTTCTAAAATGTATCTTTCAGAAAAATATGGAATTAGCTTTCAGTTAACCAGTTAAGCAGAGGATTAAAAAATAATTCCACATTCATTATATTTCAACACATATCTTTATCATAAATGTCCACAGCCTTGCCTTACCATCCCTATATTTCATAAATTGAGAAATTCAGAAAAAAAGTAGTCAGGATGCCATACATAATTCTACCTCAGACTGAAATCTGGATTTCATTATGCATGTAGAATTGCCTTTATTCTACTTAAATCATTCTCATTCTTATTTGTTCAGAAATAACTTTTTTTTTAATATGCATTGCCTAATATGAAACAAAATGGTCTCTTTTGTTACAAAGTTGGATGTTGGTTTTAATTGTATTTTATTGAAGCCTAATTTGTTTTTAATGAGCTACTTTGAAAAACTGTATGGGAGGCAGAAAAAACCCGTATCTTATGCAAGTGTTCTCTAAATAAAAAAAAAACCTGTATGGATATCTCAAAGTAAATGAAAGTAAGAAGTCTCAGGAGAATGTATTTTCCTGTTTATAGAAAAAAAATCTAAGTTAAAAAATTCAATAATTTTAAAACCGTGTTATTGGAAGAGAGATATTTTTAGTATACATTGATATGTAAGATACATCTGTTCTCACTAAAAATTTAAAAGTTAGGTGCTTAGATCTGAACTAGGTTTTTTTGAGACCTGCTTTATAATCAGAGGAGAGAAACAGACATACTGTAGTGATCCATCTTATTGCAGAATAAAAATTAAATTTGTTTAGAAGTATTCCCTTGGTAGGTTCAAATCAATGTCTGCTTTTTGTTTTTCTTCCTTTTCTGTAACAGGAGACCACTTATTTTTATGACAACCCAAGACTTAGATATCTTACCCTCAGACATTTAAAGTTTCCTACCACTACTCCAACAGAATTTTGTGATATACATTTTTCTATTAATTATTTAAAATCCTAGAAAGGCATTGTGGTTTTGACTCTAACTCAGACATTTAAAAATGCCTTCTTGCTAAAGCAGAAGTTAATATGAGATTGTCATGAAATACAGTGTGTACTGTGTTTGTCATGTTAGCTCAGCATCATTAATGACCTAAAGAGAAAAGAAATAACTTCTTCAGTGAAAACACAAAGGCTTAGAACACGTGACATTCTTTTCACTAAAATATGGCATTGACTTCTTGCCACGTTAAAGTAATCACAGTTTCATCTTTAGAAAACACTACAACTTCTATTAAATTAGAACAAAAAGTATCTGAAATAAAATGTATATAGTATGCTGCAACATGAGTGTTCCGTTCTGTATTCACACTGTGTTGTTGCTCAAAGTTGCAGCATTTAATACTGGAGTTATTTACAAAGTGTGACATCAAGTCAGTCTGATTTTTCACAAACGCTTAAATGCAAATTTCCAGAGAGATATGGCTAAAATAATATATATAATGGATTTTTATCAATGTCATTGGAAGAATTTATTTAGGGAAATGTACTTCTATATTTAAATTTGATTTTCTGTATTTTTGACCATTTTAATATAAGGGATTTGTAAAAGTTAATGTGCAGTGCAAAATTCTGATACCTTATTCTGAAAATTCTTAATATTTGTTTCTTTATGAAAAAATTGAAAAATGCTTTCATCTATCAGTTTTAGATATAAAAGTTTACCATATGGAAGAGTTCCCACTTTCACTCAGCTTTATGAATAACAACAAATTCATCACAGAACTCAGTTGTAGGAATAAATATTGGGAAAAGTTGTTCATAACTAATTAAGTTTCACACTCTCTCCCGCCAGAGTTCAGCAGCTCTGGCAATAGGCATATTTTGGAATTATGCCAACTTTTGAAAAATACCACCTGTTTCTCTGCTGGAGACAAGGAGACAATCATCAGGCTTGATAGGCTGTGAATCCTCTAAACACAGTGAAAAGCTAAACTACAAGTTAAGCTTCCCTACTTTGTTGTAATGTCCATCCCAGTGTCTAATTCATAAACACACCATTCTAATGGTTTCCAGTAGATTCAAGTAGTGTGGATATCATCCACTGTTTTAATGAACTTGCTGAGTTCTCCTAGTCTAGCACCAGATTTCTCTGTAGCACCAAATTTTCTAAGTCTGCTGTTGTTTTCTTGTTCCTTTTTTATATCTTTAGCAAAACAACACCACAAATTTCCCTCAAGAAAGCTGCTCAGAAGTTGTTCAAAGGTCAGATCCCAAAAGGCCAAAAGAAAAAAACAAAAAGGAGAAAAAAATGGAAAAGAAAAAAGAGTTCTAATTCTGAATGCAAAGTAGAGATTTCTCATAGGAAAGAAAGTTTCAAATGACTTTCAACCCTTTGCCTACAGTTTATTCAACCTGACATCAACTGTGTAAGCTGTGAGTATTGCTGACAGAGAATTAGGATTAGCTTGAAGTGTCCTGGGAACTTTGCTGAAGGCAGCAGCAGAATTCCCTAGATTGGAACTGAGATCACTAAAAAGTCTGAAATCTCTGCAGAGTTCAAGATCTTCCAGTCTTCTCTCTTTTAATTTACTGAAGACCCTCACCGACTTGCAAGCAGAGGGGATCCTCCTTAGGTAACTTCCCCTAAGCAACAATCATTTCTCCCACATACAAAGCTATTAATGACACAGGCCAGTAAGGTTCCATCATCAAATGTGTTTTGCAAAAATGTAGACAGTCCCAGGAAAATGTTTCACATTTCTGTCCGAAAGTTCCACTAAATAAACCCAGCTTGAGGATTCAGATCATTATGTTAGATAAGTTGGTTCCTACCAGTGAGGATTTCTCTCTGATGCTGTACATCATGACAGATCTCCTTTGCAGGCACCT
>NW_008239054.1:463867-490622 GCF_000691975.1 Corvus brachyrhynchos | reverse complement strand
TATGAAATTTTAACAGAAATTCAGGTGCTCAGAAATAAATCTTTTGCTACCAAGAAAATACAAGCAGAATTATTTATGAGAGCTCTTTTTTTATCATAAATAGAATGATAAATAGAGGTTTTGTAGACATAAAGCTGTTTCAAGCAGGGTTTTCCCAATTCACCAACACAGGGAATAGAAAACATTCCTCCTGGGATGTTATTGTACATTACAGTAATTTTTTCTGAGGCATAATATATTCTGTTATTGTTCCACAGGTTTTAACAGGAGAGAGAAGAACATCTTGGCTGTAGCATTTTGACATATTGTAGTGGATTGCAGTTGTTTTTCTACGCAAGAAGCATATGAAAAATGTTTCTCCATTTTTAAATTTTTAGGGTAAAAATGCACACAGAATTAATTATCTCAGACCACAAGCTGTACTGAAGGTGGATCTGGGAGGGATAGGAGAGATTTGACTTCTGGCAGAACTTGCCAATATTATTGCAATATAAGCAATTAATCTTTGTCAACAATTAGTATGACAGGCAAAATTGGCTTAAATGATTGATCTACTCTCACAGTGACATAATAGCTGATGAACCTGGCCATACAGGTTATAAAGTCAACATGAAAATTATAATGAATAGCATTATGCAAATTTATACAAAGTCAAAGAATGGGGAAAAAATCAATTTGAATACTAAATTCTCTTATTCTTAAGAATGGTTGTTTTGACAAAAAGAAGTGAAAAGGGACATATTAAATACCTTGGGAATTTAACCCCTTCCTTGTTTTATCACAGAATACTACTAACAGGAGTTATAGGGACATTCGCATTAAAAAAAAGCGCTGATTTTTCTCTCAGTGAAACAGTTTGTTTGCAGCTGGCATGCAGCTCTGTGAGAACCACAGTCAGGAATAATGGTTTGGGAAAGATGAACAAAATCTGGTAAAACTATTTTGTATAAGAATTAGTTATGCATACATGACATAAAACTTCTGTTCTTGGAAGTACTAATCCGTTGGGAGTGCCTCCAAACACCAGAACCTGGTCAGCCTCTGATGGCTCTCCAGCTGGTAGTGGGGTGAAATTGAAATATGTGTGAGCCTTTCGCCCCATCACAGGAAAACAGTCCAGGCCTTGAGGACTTTGATTGACCTTAGTTTTGTAGATAGGGAGAATGAAGAATTAAAAATTCCAGAGGCAGCACTACAAATAAACTTTAAAAGCCACATAATTGATATGGCCTTGGATTTTGTGATCAATGCAAGTACTTATATTACATGAGGAATATTTTTAATGTCAGGTTTATATAAATATTTGTACTTACATACTTACGTGTCTAAATGGGTAACCCTCTCCAGTGATTACACCCTATGCTTATCAAAGGTAACAATGATATACATTTGCAAGAGACACAGTACTTCTTTGAGTTTGAATCTGCTGGGAATGCACAGTGGCACTAATATTAGTGAGAAACTGTACTGTTCGCTGTATTCAGAAGTTTCATCACTTGCTATGGGAGAGCCACAGCATTTTGATTCCTCTAATGCCAGAGTAGGTAAGGCTGCAGTTATGTTGGAAGTGTTAGAGATTTACTCAGTATATTTATTCCCCCGGTAGAAAAGAAATACAGACTTTAGAAGACTTCACATAATTGACTGTGATCTCCCATTTCGTTTCATTTTATGTGTAATCCCCTTTCAGTCAAAATTAAACACCCTTATAAAGCCCAGGCCTTGCAGACTCTAGTTTGTATTCCACAGTTACTATGTATAAATTTATTTTTCATAAGTGTATTTTCTCAAGCAATACAAAGCACTCAAGACACAGATCACAACACTGCCATGCTCAGTGTGCTCATATTTTCTAAGATCAGAGAGCAGGCTGTCAAAGCAGTTAGCAAATGTACTTCTTCAATTCAGCATTTCTAGAATTTTTCTCTAACTTTTATCATCTCTCAAGCATAATCAGGAAGGAAATTATCTTGTCAGAAGCATCAGAGTTAGTTTTGCTCTCTAGAAGCTTGCAAGTTTCCAGTGTTTTGCTTTTCCGCGATGCAAATCATGCTGCCCTTGCCTTTTACTAACTCATTTTTAGCAGAATTGGAAATTAAATTCACAGTTTGATATGCATGTATGTTACAGCAGCAAGTAAGTTCTGTCCCAGCTCAAAGACTTCTAACACTAGACTCCTGGTTTTTTTCCATTGCCACGGTAATTAATATCCTGCTTTCTTTAGTATTTTGGCCACTACTTGTGGGCAGCCAGATTTTTTTTCTTTGAATGCAGGGAGAAAATAAAAGGGTAGAAAACAAAGATATAAAGTGCTGTAATTTCATCTTGGTGAACAGCAAACCCTAGAGTATGCTCTAGGAGGTCTAAATTGCTCAGTAGCTGCTGTTTGTAAGAATGATTTGAATGTAAGAGAGGCCTAAAAATTACTTGTTAGGTAAGGTTACTGACCAGGACAGCTAAAATAGCCTGTTAAAGGACTCTTGGCTGGGGAATCAAGAGCTAGAATACATTCCTTCTAGCTATTAAACTCTGAATGGGCAGCAGCATAACATGGCTCTGAAAACAGGGAAGAAAAAACATTAGGTAAAATGTATTTTATGTGCTTTAATAAATGTGCCTTCTCACTGAGGAGTCAAATAAGTTAGGGACAAGGCTGCCAAAGATAATGTGCTTCAGTAAAAAAACCCCAGAAAATAATGAATAATAAGCAGCTGTAAAACATGGACCTCTGTGTCAGCAAAAAGCGGGGTTTCCATATGATCTCAGTTCCTTAGTCTGGAATTAGGGTGCTTCCATACTTTGTTTCACTTTGGTTTGGAAGGGCAAAAATTATACTTCTGCTGGCTTTCTACTGGGTCTTCAAAGGCAATAGGAAAATGAAGCAAAGGGAAAGCTTGTATGCAGTTTCTTGCATTTTGGAGCATTGAATTCTGTATCACTGTTTCAGTTCTGCCCTGAGATCTGTGCAAACTCTTGAGCAGCTCTCCTCCCCCTGCATACCTCAGGATAAGGGAAAATTGCAAAGGGGAGTTCTGGGTACTGACATCTTTTCTGTGGGAAGGGGTACTATAGATCTAGTCTGGATATGACACCTTTCTTCTGAAGTAAAAGGGTCAAAAGCTTATTGCTAAGTTAACAACTTTATCACCTTTCTTACAGGGAACATTTCTTTCTGTCCTCAGGTGATTCTTTTCTTTGCTGCATTTGAGCATTTTTAGCATATAAGGGGCACTCACTGTATTGGTAGGTCAGTGTTCTCAAGCAGAAATGCTTTTAAAAGGCCACTTTCTCCTGAATCAGGACAGAAATGGTTTTTGTCATGTCCTTGTCAGTCACTTCAAAACCTGTCATTTCTTTCTACTGGCCTCCTGAGCAGTGAACATGCTACAGCCTAGTTATTATGCTTTTAATAATATATATATAGCCATGGTTGGTTGCATCATTATAATCTGGTCATGAAGTTCAACAAGTCTTCTATCATAAGGGTATAACTTAAGGAATACTGTGAATGGTATTCTTTTAAAACTCCTCTTTTTCTCATGCTGGAGGGTATAACAGAATTACTAACTTCAAGACGTAAATGGAATGAAATTTCTTAAGTGTTAAAAGAAGAAATAATATTTGTTCTTATTTCTCTTTAGAACTTTAAGATTTTAGATGTAACCTTTTCAGTCATTTTTGCATGATCAAATTATTCTAGTCTTCTGTTTGCTTGCTAATCTTACATGAAAGCTGAATAAAATATGAATCAGTGTTTTGGACAATAGCCTAAAGAACTTGGAAAAACCTGGGTACATCAGATTTTCTCTGTGACCTTAGACTTCTTAATCTTTCCATGGCCTTGGTTGTTCACTTATAAAATCAGGATTTGATGGGTTTCTGCCTCACACAAGTAAGATCTGTGAAATGCCACAATATTAAAATCTCCATGGCTGATAACTTAAGTAAACACCAAACAGTTATTACCCTGGTAGCTGAAGCTTTAAGAAAAACACCATATGTTTTGAGACTCGCAATAACACTATGAAAAGTGTCAGGATGACAGTACTGGCTGTGTTTGCACATCTTCAGGACAGGCTCCCTGGAGAAAGCCCACACAATCTTTTAGAGTGTCCTGAAAAAAGATCCAAGAAATTAGGAACCCCCAGACATTTAAGTATAGTTGTTCATGAAGAAAGAAGAAAATTATTACTTTATTTCAAGGCTTTTTCTGAGAAAGAATTTAATATACTGCATGAAAATATCTGGAAGCAATGGGGCATTTTTTTTCAGATGTTCATGTTGGGGCTTCTCATAAAGTGAGCATTAAGAAAATCATCATGTTTTGATTGTCTATTTTTGCACCACAGCAGCATGAGAAATGAGAAAGGATCAGTATTTTTCCAACTTAGCTAATAAGAAAGGTCTTCAGAAAGAAGTACCTTGGAAGAAAGAGTTTGTGTTGGAGTTAGTGAGGGCTTGGAAGTTGACATGTTTGGACTTTGTTTTTAAAGTGAGCATAGTACTGTTCTCTTTCTTTCATTCTTTTGTTCTTTTTTCTGGAGCACAGCTTAAAATACATCCTTCCTCTGTCTTCTGCATCTTTTCCCTGTGACCTTGCTCTCATCCCAGAAAGTGTTAGGGCTTGATGGGAACCTAGAGATTCCTATTGCAAGCTAGAATGACTTTCTTTTGTCTCCCTGGTGAATCTTGGCTGTGTGTCCCTGCATCCTCCTTCTTTCCTCCACTCAGATAATCATTTCCTGTTTCCCATGCCTGTTCCTCCTGTATTGTCTAGTAGGCACTCCAGGAATTTTCCCTGGATGCACATGCACAGGGGATCTCAGCTGTCCTTCTCTTTTCCAGCATTTCCCTGACTTGCTGCCCTAGCCATGCCAAGGCACAAGGCTGTCTGCGTTCCCGGTGCTCATTATTTGGTAACACAGGATAAACTGCAAACAACTCCCCCAGGTAAATTACCCATCAGAAGAGCTAATAAGAAATGTTATATTTTTTGCTTCCACAAATCAGTCTAGCTTACTGAAGCCAAACAGAAAGCCAAGAAATTGCTGAATGCTCCCTCCCTACTTTTACTTTTTTTCACAATATTTTGCTATGTTCCTTCGAAACCTAGTACATGCACTGGGATGTGGGGAATAACATGTACTTTTTGAGGTCAAAGTCAAGAAATGCCACTCTGAAGGTTGGGTTGGTTTCGTTTTCTTTATCTACTACTCTCCAGGTGATATTGATCATAGCTCCTCAGTATCTGTGAGATGCATTCATTAAAAACAACAAATGAAAGGAAAGAAGGAAGGCAGGAAGCAGTATTTTGTTAAACTCTTATGTATTTATTCTCTCTTAGAGCTTTCGTAATAGTCATTAATTTTCATTAAATGGTACAAACATGGATAATTCTTTCAGTTAATGGGTTGTACATATAAGAAGAGAATAAAGACGCTCTCTGAAACTTTGATCAGTCTGGCTACTTGGGTAGAAACTCAATGTATTGAATCTCGGAGCCTCTTGTTCTTGTTGAATATACATGATATAGTTTAAACAAAACTAAAAGAAAAACAGTGCGAACTGAAAATCCTTGTATGTCTTCAACTTTTAGTTACCCATCAGTCTCTGGGACTCTGTCAATACAGTGTGAAGCTAACACAAATTCAAAACAGTAACAGGGTGACTCTGCAGACCAGTGTCATAGCTGTAATCTCTCCCTAGCACGGAGACCCTTGAATAAAAGGAGACAATCAACTTGAAGCCTATGTGTGCAGTGTGGAGTCACAGATGAACTGATATGCCCAATGTTTCACACAAACACAGAATAAGGAACTGAGCGTTGAACCTTCAACTTTTCCCATGACACTTCCATCAGGAAAAAACTACTTAATTCATTCCACCAAGACATTTTCCACAATCTTTCATAAGGAGCGAAAATGTGGAAGTCTTTATAAAAGTAAACCTAGCAATACATAGAAGAAGTCTCCTGGTTATCAGCTCCGAATGTGACTCTCTTAGGAGAACTGCCTTCTCTGTCCTTCCTTCTTTAAAACTGGGCTTCTGTGAGTAAGCTGCTAAGATATTGAGGGTTTTCTTCAGCAAATCTTCAACTTGTTAATTTATAAGTTTATGCAACCCCTCATTTTAAACTAAATTAACATAGTTATTCACTTTCTAATATAGTAATTAATGAATATGTCTGTCTACAAATAAATTCCAATAGGGCTGAGATGATTTATCCAAGTGAAAGGTCTCCTTTTAGGTTCAAAAAAGATATGGCTATAGTACAGAAAGTCGGGGTCATTACGGTGGGCAAGTTCTATGATAGTAATGAAATACCAGTACCAAAAATCAGGTATTACCCAAATGTTAATTGTACTTGTCATTGTAATCAGGCCAATGATCCTTAATGAGGAACCAGCTTGCATGATTTAATTATGAAACTTTGTTAAATTAAGGATATGCTGCTGGGGATATGACTGTACATCATCAAGACAAAGGCCTGACTCCTGTACACTGCAGTTTGTTTGACAATTTTTGTGTGTATTTATATGATGCAGATGGTAAAGTCTGACTAAAGTAGAACTTGATACCATTGTAGTATTAACAGTCATTCAAAAAACAAAGCACAAAAGAAAAACCTAACCCTGCCAACCTTCATGCAGATTTAGAAAAAAAATTAAAACTTGGGGTGTATCAATGAGTTAGGAAGACTGGAAATAAATCAAAATGAGAGAGGGTTAGAGAAAAAAGGAGGAAATTTATTCAGTTACATTATTGGTGTGGCAACTACAAGCAAAAAGTTTGAGTCATACCTTATCCTTTTAAGGAATGCTGGAAATAGCACAGGACAGTATGTACTTATTGCACTTATCATGGGAAAATTAAGCAGTTTCTTCAGAACTACAGTTTCACCTTTGTCAGTTACTGGATGTATCAAGAAACTAAATTAACCCAAGATAACCTTGTATAGATGAGGAGAAAAAATAAAACACCAGATATTTCATTTTCCCTGGAAGTGGAAAGTGACTAATGACCTCATGACTCCTATTTTAGAGTTTAAGAGATGTCACTGTAATAGCTCCATTTCTATGCACCTTTACCAACAGGGTTTATCATCCAAAGTGGCAATCTAGGGGAAAAAAGTGTGGTGAATATGGATGCTCTTTGTAAGGCTCCTGTATAAAACAGCCCACTTGCTCAAAAGTCCATATATACCATTTCAGCACAAACTAATAAAATCGTATCAAAGTCCAGGAGTCATAAGACCTGATGCCAAAGATGTCTTAAGTGATAGGTATTATTTCTTTGACAGAGATGGATTGTCTTATGACCTTGACACCTGTGTGTCCTTTGAAAAGCTAGTCTCCTTCAGGACTGTCAGTAAATGGATTTGCTCTTATCACAAGCTGAGACACTATAATTTCTGCACAATGTATAAGTGGTGACGGTATGAGCTTGTCACTAGCTTTACTACTGGTGCCTCTATGAGGTTTTAGCTTGCTGTGAGAATCACTGTCCAAATATTTGTGCAAAAGCACTCCATCCTATCAAATGCTATGGGAAAAAAAAATGGATGTGAGTATTTTTCTGGCACTTTTTCTGTAACCAGGGAAGGGCGGAGGCTTCTTATCTGCCACATAAGGTCACATCAGCCGGATTCTTTTCCAAAACAAGTTATCCCTTTCTGATAATAACTGCTCACCTCCAATAAAGCAAAATAATCAGAGTTGATCCTACAGGGGAAAACAATAAAAAGAGGGAAGCTCTCAGTTTTTAGAATGGGACTTAAAGTCTGCAGATAAGACCCTGTAGATGAAAGTAAAGTTCATTATAATCTAATTTTGAGTTGTCACATCCTGACAAGAGCTGCCACATTCACCAATATACCTTCTCCATGACAGCTGAATAAAATTTGGGTATCTTGCTTTATAGAGTGTGGTAAAAGTTAATTGTTTGTTGTGACTTCCTAAGGGAAGAACTTCAAAGCCTATGTCTTTTGCAGTACTTGGTACTTGAGAACAAACATGTAGGAGGGTCAGCAAAATATGCCACACCTTCTTGCTTCAGGCAATATATGAAAGAGCTTTCTGGCAGCTTAGCAGCTCACCAGCTTCAGAGCCAGGCTGGCCAGACCAAATTCACAGAGTCAGCACTTACGATTTTTCTGTAGGTAATGTGATCCATGTACTGTGGCCAGAAGCCTTGCCTTGAAGGCAGCCCTAAATGAAATGGGAACAGGAAGACAGGCCAGGCCTCACAGAAAACAATTCTTGATCCTTCTCACATATGGATTTATTTTGTAAATGCTTGTAGTGTCAACACACAGCTTTGAAAAAGAAGAACAGATGTTCAGTAAAGAGAATGGTAGCTCCAGCAGATGCACTTGACAAGCCACATTACATCTCTGCTTAGGGATTTACTTCGCCTTTGTAGAGCCTCCTAGAGATAGTTCTTTTGGGAAGGAGACCACAGTGCTGTGAAGGATTTGAAAAGTCTAGCTAGTACATTTCCATATTCTGCAACTCTGCTGAGAACAGATAAGATAAGTTAATTTTACAATACCTGTAATGATAATGTCCAGTTAGCCATTAAAACAAGCTATTTGCCATGCATTTACTTTTGTTGACTGAAAGACAGAGGAGAGAAAGTATACCTTCTGGAGCTTCTGCAATTGTAAGTCTGCAATTACTGTATTTCAGTTTTCTTACTACTTTTTGTAACACAAAGGAGTTACATCGACTGTATGACAATGCCACATAATAAAAAGGGTGAAAATAAAATTTCTCCTTAGTCGTATTAAAAGTATGATTAGCAGTAGGTGATGGACGGTGTCATTCTTTATCTGTCATTAATGTTCTAATTATCAAAGACCAATTGAGAAAACTTTATGGCTTGATTTCCGCTTAAGGAACTTATTTTAAGCATGAGCTGTAAAAAAACAGGCTAAGGCTTGCTTGAAATAAAGTGTAAGCAGAAATTTTCTGCTGCTGCATGTACATGTAAATTTATTATGAAAATATTTGTCTGTCCATATTCAATTGGGAAAGGAACCAGGGTTGCCTGCAAATAAAATAATTTATAGCAGGAGGTCACAGACTGCAAGGAGAGAAAATTACTTGACTATGTGAAAAACATTAAGTAGCCATAGGGCACGTCCTCTGAAAAAAAAGAAAAACTAAACCTTAGTATAGGCTAGTTTGTTGATTTTATTTTCTCCTTCAAATTTTCCTCATTACCTAATATATTTGCAAGTAAAAGGTTTTTGTGCACTTGAAATTTGTTTGTGCCAGTTCTGAATAACAAGACAGACGTCTAAAAATCTACATTTATATTTTCAGAAGGAAATTTTTGTGAAAAAAGTACCAATTGTGTAATCATGAGCATAGCTGCAGATCTTTACTACCATCAGCAGTCCTATTGAAATCTGTTCCACCATCAATGTTTGACATTGTTTGAGACAAGGTCACAGAGAATATCTTTTATTAGCTCACTCAGTGTTGCTAGAAAATTCTAAAATGCTCTTTGATTATTTAAAACATCTTTCTAGTTTCAGAAAGGAGATCATGTATCATAGCTGCATTACAGCTGTAACAACATTACCCCTTTAACCATATTTTGCTAAGTGACTGACAGCCTGAATCTTAATAAAAAGAAATGCCTGAAAGTCTCTGCACCACCACTACAGATTTAGTACCATGAACACTTTTTTTAATTTAAGCACTGTTTGTTTAAACAGCTTTGGAATTCACAACTGTGCCCTATTTCCACATTATCCCTTCATGTGCAGAGCTGTAAATATGCATGTATCACATAGTGAACCTGAGTTAGTAAATAACATAGATGAAAAATAACCTTAATAGAAAAACATTGTCTTATTTTTAAATCAGCTGTGACTCCCAGCCCAGAACATCTACCACCACAGCTGAGCAGGTAGCATGACAATATGAGTAAGTGGGAAGGAGCAAAAGTTAAGGTTGTTTAAATTGACACCGTTACTGAATGAATGGCTCGTGAAATTCTACTCTGGAGTCTAACTACATCTTAGAGAAGTCCCCTCCCATCTGCTTAGCAGCATCTGCCATCATGCTTTGAAATACAAAATTAAGTCTCATCCAGATGAAAGTACAATGAAATTCTTGATTATCCCAGATGGAACTTTTTTTTTTTGGAAATCAGGATTAATAGCTCTGACCCTTACAATGGCTGCACTGGAATTTTTAAGAATTTGTGAAATTGTGACTCAGGGATGGAATTTATGTGTTTACATTGGTGGTGGGGAGGAGGGCGGGGAGGGGCAGATAGTAAGAAATGTGTAGCCCCATATTATAATCTACCTATTGCAGAACCTGACAAGACCATGATGGGTGGTGGTTACTATAGAACCCACCTTCATCCGAGTGCAGCTGAATCTTGGTTTCCAATGTGAAAGACAAATACTTCCCACCGTATGGTGTCTCTTAGCACCCTTCGGGGGCATTTGTTCATGGCTGACTCAAAGATTACAATCTGTTGAATCATCATTCAGTCTTTCATAAACAAGTAAGCAATCTGTGAAAAGCTTCCATATGACTAAATAATGTCTTGATTTTCCTATAAAGATGTCAGACATTGTAAAGTACAATATAGCTGTGGGATTATTTGAACAAATAAGAAATTGTGGGTTTGATATCGCAATAATTCAATAAGAACAGCTTTATTTTCTAAAGAGAGCAGTGGAGAAACCAAAAGTATCTGTCATATAGACAAAGAACCATTTTATAAATAGTTAGAAGTAACAGTAAAAAAATATACATGCATGTGCACACAGAGCCCTCAAGGACAGTGAAATATATGTCAGTACTATAAGTTGTTTCTAAGTAAGGGACATTCCTTTTTTGGTATAAATCAGTGCAGTTGGCTGATTTTGTGAATTCCACTGATTTAAGCTACACTGAATATCCAGCCTTCTGACAGTTTCTCTGGAGTTCTTCCTGGTACTGGAATGTATCACTAAAGTTCAAAGACACATTCTGTGCTCTTATGTCAAGAGCTACCTCTATATAGTATTATGACTAAAGTGACATCTAATAGAAAATTGTACTTTCTAGGAATAATGTCGCCTTTACTCAGCTAGAGGTATAAGTTATTTTCAGACAGTTTAGTTTTAACTGCTTGTATTGATCTAAACTGAGAGTGAGTGACTTCCAAGCTAAGAATTATGGTATTAGATACCATAAAACTATTTCTTGTATTTTCACAAGATGTTAATAAACCTCCCCTAGTCAATCAGTTATTTGTGTTCCAGACTTTTATCTACCTTAGCTCAGTGGTATTTTGAATCTTTTGATCTGTTGATTTAAAAAGAAAGAAAGGCAAAAATAAAAAAAATCTCAGTCACAGATTCCACAGAACCCTTTGGAAACTTTTCACACACACATTGCTATGTAACATCTATGAATTTGCTTTTCTATTACTGTCTTTCTTCAATCATTTAGAATAGTCACTCAGGAGTTTCAGACTGCTGATTAAAAATCATTCTGCTACTTTTCTTAGTGTCCTAGTACCATGTAGTTGAGCTCAAGTATAATCCTTGAAAAAAACAGGGGAGTTGTGAGCATTCAATTCATAATAATGTCCTTTTTCAAGCAGATGTACCAGATGTTGCTTGGCTTAGCAAAGCTCTTTCAATAGCTGTGTGTTCCTCATCATCACATGCATCCTTTCAAAAATTAGAGGATCATCAGTATCACTGATATTTTAAATACCTGCTGTCTAATCTTTAACCATCAAATCAAAGTTTCCTTTGAACAGAAAACTGTGCTGTCAGTCTTTCACAAGGCAATATGCATTTGAATGTTCTAACAACTGATGCTCTTATGTTTGAAAGAGAAAAAATGAGAATGAGAGTCTGTGGAGTAAGATATCCAAATAACTGTATGAATGAAGTGCAGTGAATCCAAAGCTGTATTCAATGTGCAATGCAGTAACAAGCAATCAATTCACCATGTTTACAAAGTGCTGCTTAATTGAAAAATTAAGCCCTCCACAATGCCCAAAATTAAGCTGCTTTCTTCTCAGCTGTTATAATAGGTTAGCCATCTATTCACATGCAACCACACTTCAAAGTATCAAACTTTAAAGGTAATTTTTGGCACAAATAATTAGTTTCTAAGTATCACCACAGAAAGCTAAGTATTCAAGGAATAACAGGTAACATCTTCTCTTGGAAGATATATACAAAGGCTGGCTAAATATTAGTGTTGGTCCACGGACCATAAGCTAAAATCCAAATTTAGACTTAGATCCATGGTTTCCAAGGATAAACATAGAGAAAAAGAAAAAAATGCACAGCATTATCTGTTACACAAGAGCTAAATATACTCATGGGTTTTGACTTAGTTTATGCTCAATTTTAGAAACACTAACAAAAATAAGATCAAATAAAATTACACAGTGCTTTGTGAGCTTCCTATTTCCCATGCAATTCTATTCCTATAATTTTATTGGTCATTGTAATAAAATGTCAGCTCCATCACACAAACCTGCTCTGGGATATTGAACAAAAGCATGTTTCAGATTATCCTGTGCTATCATATTAGTCTAAAGTTAAGATGCTAATGAATGAGCAAAGTAGAACCTATTACTGGTGAGGGAAATAAACAACTAAAACCACAGAGGATAGCAGAGTAATGTCTCCTACTGTAGTAGAGCTCTCACTAGTTGCCCTCTTGGAAAGACTTGTGATGAATCTCTCCAGTTTGCTATCTGAAGAGAACACTCTGTGCACTTGCCTAGTTAATCTACCTTTCCGCTCCTGAAATAATATTCTTCTCCTAATTCATCACCCAAGTCATTGTACTGGTCTCCAGGAATAAAAATAATATCTACAATAGGCTGTGAACATTATGCCCATCTCTGCTTAATTTATTTACTTTTCCAAAGGGGGAAAAAGCCAGTATTTGATTAAATTTGTGCCAAATTTTCTTCTAAAATTATGTAAATTTGTCCATCTATGGCAGTTTGGTCTGGGCTGAATGCCAGGTCCCCACCAGTTTTGCTCTATCACTCCCCTCCTCAGCTGGGCAGGGGAGAGAAAATATAAGGCAAGGGTCATGGCTTGAAATAAGGGCAGGGAGAGATCACTCACCAGGCACCACCATGGGCAAAACAAATTTGACTTGGGGAAAATTAATTGCATCTACTACCAATCAAAATCAGAGTATGATAGGGAGAAGTAAATCATAAAAACACCTTCCTCCCCAACCCTCCCTCATTCCTGATCCTATGTTTTGGATTTGTGCTGAAAGCCATGTTGGTAATATGGGGGTGCTTTTGTCACTTCTGAGCAGCATTTACACAGCATCAAAGCCTTTGGAAGGGGTTTGGGGGGAGCAGGGGGCATTTGGAAGAATGGGTTTTGTCTTCCCAAATCACCTTTATGTGTGATGGACCTCAGCTTTCCTGGGGATGACTGAACACTCACCTGCCCATGGAAAGTAGTGAACTAATTCCTTGTTCTGCTTTGCCTGTCTGCGTGGCTTTTGCTTTACCTATAAAACTCTGCCTCAATCCACAAGTTTTCATACTTTTACCTTTCTGATTCTCTCCCCCTTCCCACTGGGAGGAAGTGAATGAGTGCCTGTGTGGAGCCTAGGTGTTAAAGGCTGAGGTTAAACTATGACAGTAAGTAACAGAGAGCTGTCTGGTTAATTTAACACAGGACATAAGCACAGAAATTTGCGTATTTCTGTGGTGAAAATCCTGGGTCATAAAGCTGATTAACAGTGCAAAACTTCTGTAATCACTGTGGTTTCAATATGAGCAAAAATAATTCTAGTTTTATTTAGTGATATCTCTTACCTGTGCTTTAGGGAAAGAATTATAATAGTGTGTTGGAGAAGTCTACAGTCCTCCCTAATATAATCTTTAAAACAAAAAAGTACTTACAAAGTCTGATTTAAACCACCAACAGATCAAGAAAACTAAGAGATGTAGTTTACCCTCGGTCTTGTGGTTACCTGCTCTTGATTTTGTCACCTTTGATCACTCAGTGCAGCATGAACCTTATTTGGTGACCTGAGCCATTGGCTGAGACTAACCAATGTCCATTATACTCCATTAATAAATTAGTGCATTTAAAATAATAACCCTAGGGACATATTTGTAGTAAGATGTGAGTGTCAAAAGGCTGTCTTCTGGTGAAAGACAGAAGAGTGATTTGCTCTTAGAATAATTTAAATATTGTTCTGTTCTACACACCTTTCACCATGGTTTTATCTTCTGGGTGAACCTAATCAGACAGCTGTAGACAATAGATGGTCTATTAACAAAAAAACTATGAAGAAATTGTTTTAAATGGGAAATACTATTTTTTCCCCCTTTATTTTCCTTTTTTTTTTTTTTTTGGAATTGTGTGGCTGCAGGATAAAATTTTGACAAACTTGCAAACCATACACCAACATGTCTGAGATTGGTGAAATGGCAGACACATGGTCTGGCTTAACTACAACAAGTTGAGGATTTTAAAAATTTAATTGTTGGGGTTTTTTTGTCAGAAAGTGCTATTTTTAGGAAATGCATGGAAGTTTTCTGATCTGTTTCAACCAATTATGCTAAGTGTAGACAGAACAGAATTTTTGGAAACCTTGCTGATTTCTTGTAAGCTTGCCTAAAATATTGTTAAAGAATTTACATATTCAGATTGGAGTTTCCAGACCAATTTGCCATGCAGCCTGTTTCTGGAGCTACACAGGCTTTTTACAACAAAGTTAGTCCTTTTCTGAGAACAAATATTTAATTTGCATCCTCTCCAAGAGCCTTGATTGCATGACCTAATAATCTCAGCAATATCAGAACTGGCCTGAAGTACAGGAACTAGGAGTTGTTGATTCCTGTCCTTTTTAATCAGTCTTCTTATTGAATTATCATTTTGGTTTTGTTCAGAGCAGCCAAATAGCAGTTGTTAGTTTTTCTCTCTTCATTTATTCCAGCCTCTTCAAAACAAAGTTAAGAATGGGTTTTCATTCAGCAAATGGCTTTTACAGATGCATTTGCAATGCAAAATCTATACTTAAAAGCTGACATTCTAGGCACATGATACCCAGAGAATTTTAAAAATACTGGCACGGTACTGATTTGTAGATTAGTACTTGTGAGTGGCTCAAACACAATCTTTGTGGTCCAACACAACCCTTAAATTACCTATTGGCAGAGGATAAACAGATGACAGAGGATAGATATGAAAAGAAAACATTGTTTATAATTCTTATATGTCTCTTGGAAGTTTGCTGTCCTATAGCATTTATTTAACAAAGAGAAAAGGATGCTTGCATGTGTTCTTTAAAATCAGGGAGCTGTGCTTTCATAATTTTTAAGCACCTTCAAGTATGTCAAAGACTATGTTCTAGAAAAGTTTTAAATGGCAACTTACCACTTCAAAATAAAAATTTAATTTGGCCAAACCATGTTTTTGAACAATTGAATAAAGTACTGTTCCTTGGAAAAAGGTTTAAAACAAAAGTAAATTAAACAGAGAAATGGAGCTGATTGTCATTGTTAGCTTTGCTTCTTCTTTGGGATTTAATTTGTATGAGATTGAGGACAAATGTCTGCATGCATTTCAAATTTCCTTCCTTTAGCGTGTGTTGGCCCATGCTTGCAAGTGTGCATTCACTCTCAGATGCTAATACAACCATACTCCTTGCATGTGCCAGCTAACACTGTACTAAAAGAAGAGAGTCTGAAGCTGTAGGCAATCTCTTTCTTCTCCCACAAAATCCTTCCCCACTGCAGAATGAATATCTGAAAAACCCATTGTATATGCCCATATATTTGATGAACCCATTATCAATTCCCAGAAAATAATTTGTCTTTGGAATTGTTCTTCCCTCAACAGCTTTTACATATCTGAATATAGTTATTATCTCCAAAACAGTGTTTATCTCAATTTTTGAATTTATTAAAAAAAAAAAAAGCCAAAAAACCACCACCATCCCCCCAAAAACCCCACAATATTTAATGGGGAATTTCCACACAAATAGACTTATTTTGTGATAAGAAAGCCTAAAACCCTTAGTTTGCACCCTGACCAGTGGAAATTCTATTTATGTATCTTTCCAAAACCTTGGAGACAAATTTCAAATTAGCCTGAGCTTGAGTTCATATTTCTATCATAACCCACTGATCTCCCTACCCATGCTGCAGAAGTTGCACTTTTCTGCCCAGTAATGTCTGTAAGAAATTTAACTGAGGTTTAGGTTTAGAGGTTTCTTGTGCAATCAGTGGACGTGATGGGCTGGTTATCTCATCACAGGGTAGATTTCCGTAATAAAGTATCATGTGAAGATCTCTCTTTCTTTTCAAATATCAGTAATTATGGGGCACACCTGACCAAGTGGGGTAAGAGCGTTCTGGGAAGCAAGCTGGCTGGATTTAGTAGCAGAGATTTAAATTAGATTTGGCTGGGGAAAAGGATGTACTTCTCGGTGACAAAGAACCAGGAAACACCAAGCATTTAGTAAGCAGATCATCCCCAAACCATTAGGGAGGGGCCTGGTTTTCCCCTGAGGCACCCACACAGATGGTGAGGGTGTCTGTACTAGTTTGAAAGCAAACCGGTGAGAAATTCCAAGTCAGAAATACAATTTAATAGGAAAATTAAAATAAATGCAGTAGTACAGAAACATTGACAGAGTCAGAGTACAACTGGACACCCTGTTGGGCAGGGTGGTGGTAGCAGTCTGAGTAAATGGTGGCTGCAGTCTTCCTGAAGTGATAGATGTGGTTCTGTTGAAGTGGTGATCCTGTAGAAGGGTCTGGTCCTCTTTGGAAGGTCCAGTGGTGGTTATGTAGCTCTTCTTCTCTGGGAATCCAGTAGGTAAAAGCTGACTGTGCTGTTCCAAACCTCAGATTATATCCAGGTAGGAATACTTGGTTCCTCCCCCTGGGCAGAGCATCTCACAATAGGATGATGTAATTTTATGAGTCATGCAGTGAGGCCTTGATGGCCCATTTAGCAGAGATATCTCTCCAGAGGGAATTATCAGGGATGAGTCATAGAGAGGATAAAGATCACTGCCTCACTTACCTTAACAGCTTACATAGATGGTAATAGAATACATACCTTTTGGTTACATCTTACATTGTAACCTAAGACAGTCTCTCTCCCAGCAAGGGCGGGTATTGAGAAGTCCCAGTCCATTGGCCACTCTTGCAAGCAGTGGCTTACCAAGGGTAAGGAGAAACAGCAAAGAAAGTTTTGCAGCAGCAGTGAGTCCTCTGGGAAGGAGAGGTCCAGCACTAAACACCACAATCGTCTGCCCTCCAAGCCAGGCAAAGACTGAACTACCCCCTGCTAACAAACTGCCAAAGCCACACCACTTCACCCCCCCACCCCCAGACCCATTCCAACGGTATGCCAAGGCACTAGCCACATCTTTTGTCTCTTAATCGAGGTGCATTTGCAATCTGCATTACAGCAAATGGGAAGAAAATTCCCTGAAGAAATCTAACCCACAACAACCACACAACTGGAACACTATGATTGAGGGCTACAAGCTTTTTGGAAGAGGTAGGCTGGGAAGGAGGGGCAGTGGTATTGCTAAGGAAGCAATAGATTGTGAAGAGCCATCTCTGAGCAACAGCCTTGAACAGGTTCAGAGTTTATGGGTAAAAATCAAGGACAAAGCCAACAAAAGGCACATTGTGGTTGGGGTCTACAACATGTCACCTAACTTCACAAAACTTCTTGCCTCAGCTACAGGAAGCATTGTGCTCACAAGCTTTCATCCTGATGGGGGATTTCAACCACCTGGATGCCTGCTGGGAAAGCAATACAATTGTCTGTAAACAATCCGGGAGAGTCCTGGGGTGTGTAGAGGAAAATTTTCTGGTCCAGATATTAGACAAACCAACCAGAAGAGAAGCATTAGTGTATCTCATTCTCACAAATGCAGATGAGCTCACTAAAGAGGTTAAGACTGGAGGCATCCTGGGCTGTAGTGACCATGCCCTGGTGGAGTTTGTGATCTGAAAGAGCTTGGGCCTAGCACAGAGCAAAGTCAGGACCCTGAACTTTAGAAGAGTAAACTTTCAGTTTTTTAAATAATTAGTGGATGAGACCCTTGGGAAACCGGCCTTAAGGACAGCATAGCTGACCAAAGCTGGCAACTCTTTAAGGAGTTTTCTGATGTTGCCAAGCACCTCTCCATCATATTTGAAAAGTCATTGTAGTCAGGTGAAGTCCTGTGTGACTAGAAAAAGGGAAACAGTGTTCCTATTTTAGAAATGGTAGAAAGGAAGACCCAGAGAACTACAAATTGGTAGATCCTCCACTAAGTGCTTCAGAATATCACGGAGCAGATCCTCATGGAAGCAGTGTTAAGGCCCATGCAAAACAAGGAGGTGATCTGAGACAGTCAGCATTATTTTACCAAAGGGAAAATCATCCCTGACCAATCTGGTGGCCTTCTAGTATGGAGTGACAGCAACTGTCAACAAGGGAAGACTGAGCAATGTCACTGACCTAGACTTCCGTAAGGCCTTCAACACAGTCGTACTTGACAGCCTTATGTCTAAAACAGAGTCATGGATTTGAAGGGTGGACTATTTGGTAGATAAAGAATTGGTCAGATGGACCCAGTCAGAGAGTTTTGGTCAATGACTCTATGCCCGGGTGGAGACTGATGTCAGATGATGTCCCTCAGGGCTCTGACTTGGGACCAGTGCTCTTTAATATCTAAATTAATTACATAGGCAGAGGGATCGAGTGCACCCACAGCAAGTTTGAGGATGACACAAAGATGAGTGATGCAGGTTGACACAACACAAGGACAGGATGGGACCTGAACAAACTTGAGAAGCAGACCCATGAAAAATTCTTGAGATAGATATGTTACATACTAAATCCCATAATATTAAAAGAAAAGAAAGTACAAATAAGAAAAATGTGTGTGAATGTTTTGTGGTGATTAGGAAAAAAAAGACATGAATGACTACCTGGATGCAGAATATGTTCAAAAGTGTATAGACTTATTTTGAGTTACCGTGGCTTTAATATTTCTTTAGTTCTTAAATCTGCATTCATGATTGTTCTAAAATAACACTTGAAACATCAGACTTGGCTGGCATGTTTCCAAAATAGACTCCTTAGAATTAAAAAGTTTTTGGACCACACTACGCAGCATTGTCATGAAATGAACAGAAATACATCTGTGGTGACTCACAGTCACTTGATTGTTTAAGTGTGTTTTTTCATCAAAATAACAACCTAAAAACACGTTTGAGATTACAATATACCTTTCCAATATGCAATGAGAAAAAAGCAAAGGATTCAAAGATAATTATCCTATAAGAGCAATGTTAAAATTATCCTGGTTTTTTGTCATCCCCATCTTTTTGTCATTGCATTAACTGACTTTATTAGGACCTTTACAGGATCTGCTTTTAGAATCCAGTAAGCATTGAACATAGCTTCTAAAAGAGACATTTTGCAGTTGTCTTTATGGGCAATAAATAGTTAAAATAAAAGTCCCCAAACCCACAACACAAAAAAATATTGTTTTCTCAGGAGGAACACAAAGAATTCCTCAGATTTTCACATTTCCCTCTCACACTGGTTTGCCCCTTTTGTCTTCAATCACCTACCTGCTCTGTCCATGCCCTTACTTCGTAGTATTCAAACACTCCTTATTCCCAAATTACTTTATTTATGTAGTACCTTCCAATTACATATCTACTTTTGTCAATGTCTCCCTTGGACCCTCTTTATCTACCATGAAATCTCATAGCCTTTAGATGTCTTGCCCTCCAACACACTATTCTTTTTAGATTAAGATATTAAGATTTAATATCCTCTAGAATTATCACAGTCCAATAGGTCAGTTTTCAGTTCTGATAACAAGATTCTCTCTTCTCTCTAGGTCAATTGCAAGAAAAAGTAAGTATCACGTGTCCTGGTGGAGTAAGCAATCAAATTGCCCTCATGGCCAAAGCTCCCTGACCCTTAAATCTTTCTTCTCTTAAATCATCTTTCATCCTACTTGCTGCTTGCTTATCTACTTCTGCTGACTCAGGCATCAAACACTACAATTCACATTACCAGGCTGGGAGAATATTTGCTCTGCTTGTCATGTCCCCCTCGGTGGAACAGGGCTGGCATGTTTCTCGTTTGGGTGGTATTTACTGAGGTAGACCAGCCTGCTACAGCCCTAGCTGTTAGATACTAGCCTCAAAGATGTCTGTCTTAATTAGGCAGTCCACCAAGGTGTAGGTTTCTCACCTGAGTGGCAATATCATACATAGATTTAGAGGTGAATAATTGAATCATGGTGTATCAATTATATCTGATACTTTCCTAGCAGGAATATATATATGAATACATGTATTCACACAAGACCTTCAGCAGCTCTGACACAGAGACATGATTGACTTATTTAATGGGTCCTTTGTCAAACATCTGAACTAAATGTCTTTTCCTTTGAATTGTAAAACCCCAATCAAATGTCTACAGTATTTTCCTAAATTTTATAAATATATATTGAAAAGCTCTGCTTGAAAGAGTAAAAATGTCTCTCCATGGAAGTACACTAATTATTATGAGCAATATTAGAGGTTTTACCACCAGGTTTAAATGAGCAACTGATTGACACTGGAATATACGGAATTGTTCTGAAACATAATTAAAGAACGCTCACTCTCATAGCTATTAGCGTTATTTTTAAACCTACTAAATATAGATCAGAAGTCAAATGAAAATATCTTCAAAGGTTTGTGATCATTCATGCGAGTCTGAAAGGTATTTGGGAATTCTTGGTCAGGACGTCTTAAATATCATTGCCACGGGACTTTAGAATCACAGTACAGACATAATGTTGCTTCAGGAAATGCTTGAGTGACATTCAGCATTTTATGTTTCCCTGGACTTCTCTGCAAAGATTAGAGAAGAAACAGTTTTAGATGCTGAGTCAATGTTATCACACCCAGACTGATACAACACAAAACAGAGAATACTATCCCAATGGCCTACAGGTGAAGTACATTTCTGTAAGAGAACTTTTTGCACTTCTCCTGAAGTGCATGTATTAGAAAGGTTACAGGGTTCTTCTGGCTTGTTAAGGATTTATTTTTGAGATGTCCATAAACAGTTCAGGTTTAGCCCAGAGGGAAATCTGATATTTTAGAAATATAAAATGTACACTAGAAGTGGCATAATTTCAAAGTGAAGTTTAAGGAGATCAAGACTCATCTGCTGAAGACAGGACACAACAGAAAATAAAAAGACAAACCGCACCAAAACACAGAAAAAAACCCTATAAAACAAACCAGCATTGATATGCTTTTTAATATTTTTTAATATTTCCAGTACTTTTGAATAAAATGTAAGGAGAAATGGCTGGCTTGCATAAAAAAATATGTACTATGAAGGTCTAGGTTAAGACTGGTTTTACAGGTTCACTACTTAACAAGAGATGCAAGCTGGAACCATGAATTCAGAATCTCAGGAGATCTGTAGAAGATCTGTTAGGACAAGGCCGTCCATAGTGGCTAGGTCATTGAAACAAGAAGAGTCTGAGTTTCATTGCTTTCTCTAATTTGTGTGGTTCATGTATTTGACAGTGTGTCCCAGTCTTGGAATGCATGTCCCACTTGTGAGATGCATATCTAGGTCACATCCCTCAAGAACAGCAAGAAGCATTCTGTTATTACTCTGTACATATATTGTTTACCTTGAAAGGCATCTTGGATGGAGAAGAAGGGAGGTAGGAAGGTAGCCACGTTGGAGTTTTTTAAGGGTGAAGGAAGATAAGAGACACCTAGCAGAGTCACTTAGTTACCCTGAAAAGTTCAATATCTGTAAGATTACTGAAAAAAAATCCCATATTCACTAATACTTGTTCAGCTACATGTAGTAAATCTGCTCTGGCAAGTATTCACAATCCCTTTTGTTTGCTTTCTGTGAATATTCAGGAGAATAATGTTTGATGAAAGAGATAGTGTTCCAAACGCTTTTGCAAATATGTATTTATGAGAGACGTATTTGCATGGGGATCTTGAAAGCTGAGATTTTTCACATAACAATAGAGTTAACCCCTATGCTTCCTAATCCTGCAGAAAATGGAAAGAAGCTGTTCCACCATTCTGTTTATCTGTACTTTCCTCCTTAGTAAGTACATCATGTTACTAATCCTAAAACCAGTAACTTCCACAAGATTATTTGCAAAGGCAAAATTATCTTGAAAGGCATAAGTTTCAGGGAGGGACAACCTATTAGCTAGAGTCAGGATTGTGGTAGTTTATCTATGTTAATATATTTAGAACTCAATTTATTTACCCAGATATAGGTATCTAGTAATGTGATGACCTGCATTGTTGTATTTTCAATAATTTTATGAATAATTAATCAGAGATGTTTCATTCTGAATTTCAAATTTTATGGTCGCATGATGTGTGATATTCATAACTGAAATTGTTGGCCTTTAATATTTGTTGACAGTGTGATACTGTTAACAATGGTTTTATTGAGGAAATTGAGACAGTGGCAGGCAATAAAACAGGATCTTATAAATCTAAAATGAAGTCTATTTTTCATAGGAAAAGTATTTAAAATAAATTTAATATGGAGTATTTTATTATTGTATTTTTATTCCAGTATTACATGCAAATAATGATACTAAGGTATCAAATTCAAAGTTTACATAGATTACAAAAATGTCTTTTCATAACTCCTAATCCAAAGGATTATGGATGACCAGCTATAGGGATATTTATCTGTCCTCTAGGAATTGGAAGGGATACTTTTGTACGTGCACACAGTATACAGAAAATCCTGGGTCTCAGTGTTCCTAGTACAGACCAAAATGATCCAAGTTATATTCCATTTTAATAAACTACGGTATTAAAGCAGGTTAGCAAAGTGTTAGGAATCAATGACTGGTAAAAACTCTTCAAGTGTATCCCCTGTTCTGAAACAATCCCTATGTGCTCATTTAACACAGTCTAGTTTTTGGTGAAGAAGGGAAGCCACAGAGGTGACTTCTGTGAGAAGCCCCTAGAAACTTCCTCTGTCTGACAGAGCCAATCCCTGACGGCTCTGAAGATGGACATGCTGCTGGGCCAATTACAGAATTTGTAACACCTCTGTGATGACATATTTAAGAAAGAAAAAAAAACCACACACAGTTCTACTGAGGGGTGGTGAGGCAGCCACCAGGGGCCATGCTGGGTACGGCCACAGGAATGTGGCGCCATGGCCATGCCTGGCTTCACCTGCAGCAAGCTATGCCTGCCTAGCCACTCCTAGCCAGTCGCGCTGTGGGCAGAAGGGCAGGAGTGGCGGTGGCTGCTGCCTGGCTGCGGGGGCTGGCACTGCCCACACAGTGGCAGCAGGGCCATGTGGCCGGTGGCAAAAAGGTGCCGAGCAATTCCCTGACACAGAACCCAGATGAGATCGGCTTCTCAGTCCTGCAAACTCCTGCAGAAATCTTTGAATGGTAGAATTTGGCAACGATATTTACGAGCAGCAGCTTTTTCCTTTTTAGTTGGAGAAAGAAGAGGAAGTGAGAACATATGGCGGAAGACAACATGGTGACGCCAAGGTCAGTGGAAGGAAAGAGGGGGAGAAGGTGCTCCAAGTGTCAGAGTCGAGATCTCTCCGCAAGCTGTGGTAAGGACTATAATAAAACAAACTATCTCCCTGTAATCCATGAAGTCCATGAGGCGATGCAGACATCCACTCGCAGCCCATGAGAAAAAGTGCTCATGCTGGAGCGAGTGGATGCTAAAAAGCTGTAATCTAATGAGAGACCCAAACAAAGAAGGCCACTGCTTCCAGAAATAGAGAAATAGGGCCCTTGCTTCTGAACTGGAACAGCTTATACTTAAAAGGCTACAGTCCATGGACTAAAATGACCCATGCCATGCAGTTTTAGGAAGACTGTTTTGCACATGGGAGGGACTTATGTTACAGCAGGTCAGGCAGGACTGCTACTCGTGAAAATAAAAACCACACTGGAGATGTTCACCGAGAACTGTCTCCCATGGGAAGGAACCCATGGGACAGCAGAAAAAAGAAACTCCTTTCCCTAAGCGAACTAAAGAAAGATTTCAAGTGAGAAACCAACAAAAACCCTCAAGCCTTGTCTCCCTGCGCTGTTGTTGGGAAGGAGGGACGGGCTGGGGGGAGGAAAGTGTTTTAAGGGTTTATGTTAGTTCTCATCATCCTCTTCTGATTCTGTTAATAATAAATTTTCTTTATACCATTTAAGCCTATTTTCTCCTCAGAATATTTTCTCCTAATCCTTATGTCAACTCATGAACCTTTCAATTTTTTTCCCCTGCTGTGCTCAGCTATAGCAGAAAAGAATGAATAATTTTTCGTAGGTGCGTGGCATTTGGCCAGTGTCAAACCACAACACCCTATGCATACCTCCTCAAAAATACCAGTTTTAGAAAATATGTACACCAAAAAACTAGAAGGGAAAGGAATTGTGTTTAAAATCTGTGCCAAAGGAGAATGATATTCCACAGCCTTTCCTTTCTATGTACGTTATCCATACGTACCTTTAACTCCAATTGCTGCAAATTTCAAGTCTTCAGTACCAGTAATTTAAGGACTATATACATGACATTCAGCAATTCCACTGGGAAATAGTAACTGAAATAATTTCATTGTTTAGAAATTCTAGAAAATCACAAGTAAAATATAATCTAACATTATTGACATTTTTATTCACTAGAGTTATCAACATTATATTTTTTGACAGACAGAAATACCAAGAAAGTGACAACACTGTCTGAAATTTGAGGAAATACATCTAAAGAAGGGACAAAAATCTGACACATGGAATTACCATCTTTCTGATATTCTTAGACACATATCATTCAATGGTCACCCCCCTGTCCAAATGGTCGAGGTTGGAAGGGACCTCTGGAGGTCACCCAGTCCAAACTCTCTGCTTAAACATCTAGAGCAGGTTTCTGGGGACCAGATGGCTTTTTGTCCATTCTTTCTATCCAAGGATGAAGACTCCACAACCATCCTGAGCAACGTATGCCAATGTTCTGTCATCCTCATGTTGATGAAGTGTTTTCTGATGTTCATAGGAAAGATCCTGTCTTTCAGTCTGTGGCCACTGTCCTGGTCCTGTCACTGGGCACTGCTGAAAAGAACTCGGCTCTGTCTTTGCCCTCTCTCTTTGGGTTTTGGTAAAAATTAAGATCCCCCTGAACATTCTCTTCTCTATTTTAAACAGGCTATTTCTGTACAAAACCAAAAAGGATTTTATTTATTGTTTTCAGACATAATCATTCTTAAAGATGCTTGCATAAATGTTTCAGTCCCATATTAATCAATAACTGGGACATTGTACAATAAAACTTACATTGCTCATTTCAACATTGAGATTTAAAATAAACCTAAATGATAATGTTACCACTGAGAAGAATTTTTTTTTTTTAAGGTAATAAACCAAAACCGTGTCTTTCACCTTCAAGTGGAAAACAAAAAAAATAAAATAAAAATTGAAAGGCATGCTTATAACCAATCACTAAACCACTGAGAGGAGGCAGGTGTGCATATTATGACATAGATCAAGGCAATATTTTTTTTAAAAAAGGTGGTCATAATGGAGGAACAGGTATCTGGGTTAAATTTTAAAATGTTCTCCAGAGGCAGAGAGCAGAGAAATCAAATAATATAGAAAGAGAAGGATTGGTATGTACTGAAAAACTCTTTAAGGACTCTGAAATGGACTACTTTCAAAACAGAATAAAAACACAAAAGAACAACAGCAAAAACAACAACGAAAAAAAGAGTAAATGGAGAGAGAGAAAGATAAGAGTACAGAAGGGAAAAGTAACGCTTTCCTAATTTAGGTTTCATCTTAGGATAGTCTTTGAAAAGCAATGGTGAACCATATTCAACACTGCAATAAAAGCTCTTTTCAGTGTAGTCAAATTGATTAATACATAGGACACACAATTGGAATCAAGACACACTGACTCCATTCCTGTTTTTCAGACATTCAGTGCATGTTTTGACCACAAGAATTCTACAAGTGCATCAGTAATATTTCAGTTATTACCAGTACTTTTGCATAATTTTCTCTATATATTACTAGTTTTACAAATGACATTGAACTGTAAGTCCAAGTCAAGCTCTTCAGAGCACTCAATCGCAGGAGGACAAGAGACAGCACACACAAACTGGGAAAAAACAGGTTTTGACTTGATATGAAGCAAATGTTATGCACCATGATGACTGTAAGGGACTGGAACATGTCGACAAGACAAGCTGTCAGTGTCTAGCCTTTGACGTTTTCAAGGCCAAGCAGGATAAAGCTCTGAGCACCCTATTCTGATGTCATATCTGACTCCACCACTTTCAGTAGGTAATGAGACCAAAGACCTCCCAAACTTCTTTCTAACCTGAATTATGCTCTAATCCTATGGTTAAAATAGAGGTGCAATTTTACATCTGAGCAGTTTAAACTGACACACCCTTTCATTCAAAAAGGTTTATAAAGTTGGACTTGCTGCCATACCAATGCCGTAAGATTGGGTTTGGTCATTTTTCCATATATGAAAGTCAGACTTATGCTTCTTAGAATATAATTTCTAGACAAACCCTTTATACCTCCATTTTGTGCCCATAATACAGAGTATTTTATAAGGGCATTGTGAGGATACAGTCTTTATTATATGTGAGAAGTTAAATTTATGTAGTTATGAAAAGCCCATAATCATAAATTAAATTAAACAAATCACATTTAAATTTTACCAAGTAATTACA
>NW_008239054.1:457090-463819 GCF_000691975.1 Corvus brachyrhynchos | reverse complement strand
AGTCAGGAAAATGGGAAGCTAAATGTGACTTCACTTTGATTTTGGAAGAAAGTTAGTAGCTTGAAAGAAAATCATTACTATCCTAGCTTGCATAAAGCATCAGAGAAGAGTCTGGTAATTTAAATGAGCCCAAAAAAGTCCACAGCAGAGAATACCTTTAAGCTGAGCTGCATTTTTACTTGTGGAGTCATCTTTTATGGTCTTTCGCATATAATACTGGAGAAAGTTCAGGGTGTGGCTGGATGAAAAGGATGTTCTTGCTTTTCCTCTGAATCGAGTTATATTCAAAATGGTTTAGTTTTTATCAGAGATTTCTCACAGAAAAGCTATCTGTGAGCAAGTGAGAGGAGTCCATCTGACAGTCCAAACCAACTGGCATCCCATGAGGGAAGCCGCAGCTGCATGCCCGCTGAAAGGAATACTATCAGGCTCAGACTCAGACAATGTGCTCCATTCCCACAGGGGGGATTTGCACTGTATGTGACATGCGTGTGAGAGTTTTCCATGCTTCTGTCTTGGGGCCAACCTGCAAAGAGTCTGTTTAGCCAGGCTAAATAAGTAATGAGTATTCATCTGTGCGCAAAATATTTCTGACTGCCCAGTTTTTAATGTTCTTCCATATTTCTCTTCCTCTAAGGAATAGAGATCTGAAGACCATGTCTTTAATTTTAGCCATCCAGAAGCTAGGCTTGTTAGGAAAGAAGAAGCTGCCCTCTGAAAGTGCTTTTATTTCCAGTGATAATAGATAGAGCCTTGATGTCTATCTTACAGCTGGGAAAAAGGAAGTGAACTGAATCTCACACAAAGTACCTCCCTGTAATGGTCTAGAAATATTATGGCAAACCTGGGAACTGGGTGTAGATCATGTAGGTTCTTATCCAGTACTTCAATCACAAGACTATGTTTTGTTGACTACATGTAATTCAGGAAAAAAAAAAAGAAAAGCAGCCTGTTTCTATTATCATTATCCTGTCCTTTGGAAAGGATAGACCAGTCTTTCCCAAAAACAGGAGTTGGCTAGTTGGTGCCTGGTGACTTCTCAGATCATTATTCTTAGAAAAATAAAATCATAATGTTGTTTTTTAAAAAAACTATAAGATAATAAGATCTATCTAAAATGTGTATGGGAAAGAAGCACTACAGATCATGGTCTCAGGCTCTGCACAAAACATATTGATCTATAGATTCCTCTCTTTCATAATAGCTACCTTATTTATAACTTGAGTTTTCTTTCTGCTACAGTGGTTCTTATAATTAGCTCCCCTAGAGATTTTTGAAACATGGGAAAAATCTAACCGTATTTTTTCGAGCTGTTCAGAAAAATTAACAATGCCAGTGCTAAATTTAGTTAGCATACTAGCTAGGGCTGAAGTGCATGTCCAGAAATCATTTATATGTAAGAAGTTTGTCCTCCCAATCCAATGCCAGCTTAGGGGGAGAGACAGAGACAAACAAAGGTGGCATCCTGTGGCATTGAATCAACTCTCTTTACCAAGGTCTATCCACGGTTATTTATTTTTATATTTTATTTTCCCTGCTCATTATGGAGGTTTTGTGTTAAGCTCTATAGCTGCAGGGGGGGGTATGCAGACACCAACTTGATCATGACATTCTGTAGCTGAGAAACTTTATATTTGACATATAAGTAGAGATATTGCACTAAGGGACTTCATTTACCCTGCTCAGATATTCTGTGCAATTTTCAGCAGCTAATGCTTTACCAGTTACTGCAAAACCAATGAAACTGAAAGTAAAAAAAAAAAAAAAAAGATATTTAGGCATGTAGACTGCCACCCACAGGAAAAATTAATTAATCCTCAGAGTGATGTTGCAATATGCTGGTGAAATTAAAGCTACTTTTTCCAGGAAGAGACCAAATGAGCAGTCCTAGTTGAAGCACCTGCTCCAAGAGAAATATGAAGAATGTGAGGGAAAGACAAGGAGGGAAGGTTAACCTAGGCAGCCACTGGAGAAAGGACAGCCTATATATCCCATAAAACAGATCCATTGTCTGTCAAGGGTTAATAATTCAGTCTCCAAACACATCAAGTCCAAGCAGTACAGGTCAGATCAGGGCCACAGGTAGCAGTAGGTGGTTTTGGTCTGCAAAGCCAGGGAGTAGGGAACCAGCCCATCATGAAATCTTTATATTCAGGACTCTTGGGCTTCCCTGCCTTATTCTAGGTCCTCTGATCTATTTGCTACAAAGAATTTACAAGGTGAGGGAAATTCCTCAGAATCTTGCACATGCAGTAAAAATGAAAGCAGTATTTCACTGAACTTCTCTGCTATGGTCTTATCATTCATGAGTTCCCCCTTTTAAAACTCTTGTCATCAAACAGTACCACCCATTCCCTAGCTGGCTGATTTGATGTATTTTAATAACTTTTCATTATCAGTTTGAGCATCCTTTGAAAGATGCTCTTCAAATTCTTTTTTAGATCTTTTAATTTCCTGCTTCTATTTGACCTGTTACGTATTATGGATTTTTCTGTTCTCCTCAGCTGAAAAAGCTTTAAAATTTTTAAATGCCAGCATCTTCTGTATGAAAGTCTCTTTACGTTTTTTGTTGATCAATGCAGGGGTTTTAGCTGGACAGTTTTTCTTTTTTTTTTTTTTTTTGTTTCCTTTTTTTTGTTTTTGTTTCTGTTTTTGTCTTTGTTTTTGTTTAGTCTTATCTAGTCTTCTAATGTAGTACTTTAAACTCGAGTTTTACTCCTTTTTGGATGTATCATTTCAGAATTTTGCTTTTCTCTTTTTTTGTAAGGTTTTCATTTCTATGTGTTTCCCTTTCTTACAATTGTGTATCTGTATGCTACATTTGTTTAACCTATTATTTCCCACTACAGCAGAAACCCAGTATTTCCCACTACTTGAACTGTATCTGATATTACAGAGTGACATTCCTAGTAAAACCACTTGGACTAGACCTACTTCAAGGTCAAGACCAAAAGAGAGTAGAGGAGAGGTGAGGAGAGAGGAGGGGAGAGGAAGGCTTTCATGGACAGACCTTGTGAACAGACTTACCTTCACAAATTTTGTGCTGTTTACCCAACAAGCTAAATGACATAAACAGTTACAGAAAGGTTTAACTGAATGAGAATTTTGGGGGATAAAGCAAGAGTGTTCTTTTTTCCATTTGTAACTAATCTTTACTTTTTTAATTACTTGTAACTTATATTTCCAGTCATGGAAAACAAAAGTACCATCTGACATAAACAAGCTGTGCCATGTATGATATATGATCAGCCTTCAATAGTCAATTCAAGCAGTTCAGATGCTTAAAAATTTTCACGCTAACATGTGAATGATGATGAATAACTAGGAGATATATAAAGCCAGAATTTAAATCAGAATTGTGATTATTTCTAATTAATTCTAGTGTTAGTGCATTCTTGACACCATGGTAGCATATCCAGTAGTCTCTGTCAGTGCACATATACTGTTCCTATTGATTTCTTTTATAGTGAAAAAACAGCCTGACATAACAGGATTTAGGATACATTATTTCCCTGATATATAAATTTCTGATATATAGGTAGGTGATTTGTAGTTATATGTGATATTCAACTGTAAGTATTAGAATAATATTTTTGCTAGTATTTAATCTTTAGTTTACCACACAAAAGAGAAGTATAAATCTTTAAAAAACCCCAAAACACCTCCTTTAGTAAAGAAAGAATACATAAAAAAATTAATGAAATATATAATTAAATTTAAAACTATTACTTTGAGGGAAGAGGCAAAAGGAAACAAGTCTGAGATAAAATGATTTTTATGATATGACAGATTTCAGTAGATGTGTTCCCCACCTGGCTTTAAAATTAATATTGTTTTGGTGCAATTGACTATTATAGAGAATTAGGATAAATATGCAATTTTAACAGGATATCATTCTATTCCTCATAGGGGTACAACTCTCTAGTTTCTGTTACTATAGTTTGTTTTGATGGAAAATATCAGAAAGGAAATTCTTTACATTTTTGTATAATCATTACCTAAAACAAAAAAAAGAGTTACAATATGGAACTCCTGCCCATGTATTTGGTGTACCAAATCACCTTACATCTGTTTAAAAACCCCTGCTTTTGTAAGGTAAGGGACTCCTACGCTTTCAAGGGTCAATCATTACAAGGCTTAGGAGAGATGGTATAACCTCAGTCTAAATGAAAGGAAAGGGCTACAGGGCCACGTATTTGTAGCTTCCTCACTGACAAAAAAAAAAGGGCTTGTGGATTGGACAAGGTTGTGGTTGAGGCTGAAGAGAAGCAACAGGCAATACTGCAGTTTTGTCTCCTCTTACTGCCTAACTTCAGATCTGACTTTATCAGAGAAGAATTTTCAGTGGTGTCAGCTTGACCAGCCAGATTGGTGTTAGCTTTGGTGTTTCTAAAGGGCAGTGGAGGCTTTCAGGTGACTTGCAGAAACCACCTGTGTAATGCAGCCATTCATAGTGATTTATCAGCTATCACAGGGATAACTAATACAGCATGATTTAAGGGAAATGTCACCTGACTCCTACTGTTTGACTTTGCCAAAGAGTACAAGCCTTCAGATGGTGAGTTAGGGTGATTTACCATGTCTCAAATGAAGAAAAATCACTTCTCAAAATATGCTAACTCAAAAATTGGACTAGTATGAGATTATTTGGAGTCTGCGATGTGAACTCAGTGTGCCGTCATATGGTAGGATATGAGCCAGTTCTGGACTAGAATGGCTGCTCTAATGTGGCATGGTACACAATTCCTGAAAGGCAATGGATATTAGTTTAGTAGACTTAACTTTTGTTTCTCAAGAACTTCCAGAGTGCTCAGTTAAACTTTATGAGACTGAACTTACATCCATCTGCATCTTCTGAACAGATTTAACTTATAGAACTCTGTTAATGCTGTAGAAGTTGGTGGCAGAGCAAGGAACTGAATCCTGATTACCAAAAGCAGCAGGCATGCTAGTGCTGGATCATCAGTCCCCCCACTATTGATATTCATTAATGCCACCACCGCTCATACTGCGATTTGCTTTGCAATACTGATAGTTCCCTTGGTAAAATGGAAATCATGCAGGTGCTCATCAGTGTTAGAGCAGGTGGTAGAAGCCTGCTTTTAAAATGTGATCAAATGCTTTAATTCAGAGATAGAAGACTTACTGTTCCTGAATTTAGCTCAGAATAAAGCCAAACTGACAGTTAAGAATGTCCAGCATGGCTGGATTTTTTTCCTGTTATGTTTTGGTACCTTGTTTATTTTGGTACCTTGTTTATTCTTTTGCTATCAGTATTGTTGCTTTATTCCTTGGCAAATTGGAATCCAAGAACAGCCTCCTTTATGGTAAAAATGCTATATATTGTCTCTTACCTCCTGTTCTTCAGCCTAACAATATCAGTATCAAATCCCTAATAAGAATGTTAGTAGATAAATGCTTTATAAAATGTAGGTATTGATAATATTCTTACACATCCTGGTGCCTAAAACTTTTAATGCTCTATTCCCCCGTGTTTCCAAAATTTCTCCTTAAGTTTTATATATACTGAGGGATGGCTTATTCATATTTATGTTAATTACTTTCCCTTGGAAAAAAGAAGTACACTAGTCTATTTTGTCTGGATATTGTATTAGTTTAGAAGATTGGCAACTTGTATCTATTAGAAATGTGTCTTAATAGAAAGGAGTTTATCTTTCAGGAGAAATTGTAGGTTGGTAATCTGAGAATCAGTGTTCTTCTGCATACCCTTGCAGCAGACTTGGCATGTGCAGTAACCACAGAAGTGTCTTTACATGTTTTTTGCATAACCTTCAGAGATCATTCCAGATGGGAGAGACCAGTTAGGAACTTCTGCAGAGTTCCCAAAGCTCATTCACTCAGTTTGAGACCAAGCAGCATGTCAGTTACATGCACTGTTATCCTTTACCAAGGACAGGAATCAGTCCAGTAATTTAGCACTTCAAAGGTCTGACTGACTTTCAGATACTACTGATCTGGTCAAAATGCTGAACAGTAACAGACTGCACATCATATTACCAATCTCGTGAGGTAGCTCAGGAAAAATTTAATGTGCAGTTAAGAAGAAAAAGCATATTTTCAAGTATCAATGGGACTGTCAGTCTTATTTTCATAATATTACTACTCAAAAATAATCAAAGTCAGAACTAAGGAAAAAAGGGCAGTCTGTTAGCATTCATTTTGGCAAAATATCTCCCAGTTTTTACTTTTGTGTTTAGTTAATTTAGTTTAATGACTAATAATACAAAGTCTTAAGTAAACAGGAAAAATAATGATGCCTGCAACACACTACAATACAGCATATCCAGTACAGTCTTTAAGGAAGATTAGTGCCTTTCATTGCCTCTCTTGAAGATAGAATCCATTTTTCTTTTTTCTGCCTCTTTGTCAATTAGCCATTTTTGCACAACTCCTTTAAGTAATACCAAGCTATTTGGTATTGAGGTTTACTTCAGTCAGCAGATTTGACTTACTGATCGAGTCAGCTTTCTTGGTTTTGGTGTGTCGAGCTCCTGTGTTTCAATTATTCCCTCATCATTTTACTTCCTGTCTTCTAGTCTGCCATACTTTTGATAAAGTAGAGAGTCTTGTGGGGCTAGAAAGCCATTGAATCATCTTGCACTGTAATGCTGGATCTGGATACCTGCCACCAGGGCAAAATGTTACTAGATTAAAATTGAGAGAGCTATATTTAAGAGAGAGAGTAGCTTTAATTAAGAGACTGTACTT
>NW_008239054.1:433323-457049 GCF_000691975.1 Corvus brachyrhynchos | reverse complement strand
GAGAACCTGAAGAGATACAAGAAATCTGTTCCTTTCTCCCCCCTTTTTTCTTCATGGGCATGTGACAGAAAAAACTGCTGCCCTAGCTGTAGGAGACCAAAGAGAAAGAAGTGACTGAAATAGATCAGTTAGTCTGGTGGGTGGAGCACTAACAATGTTCAGCATGCTCTATGAATTCAGTGTAATAATTGCCCCTCCATTCTATACAGAGGACAAATACATTGAATATTCAAGTGTAATAATTGCCCCTCCATTCTATACAGAGGACAAATACACTGAATAAAATCAGGCTGGACAGTAATAGGGATCAAAATAGTGGATTGAGCAAAAAACAGACTTTATAATTGTGTCTCAGTCAATAGTCAAGGTATTTAAATGTTCCTCTTGCCTAAGTTTTTACTTCAACTGTCAATAAAATGTTTTTATAAAGGTGAACTACAGTGAGTGCTGGCAAAACCACTTTGTTAGAAACCAGACTCTTCTGCCTTGAAATAGTTTGGGAAAGTAAAATGTCACTACAGTAAATACTATTTCAGATTTTTTACTTGATTTGGAAAAAAAAAATCCAAAATGTCTGGAAAGGAAAGAACTACAGCACAGAGCTGAATTTTACATTTTAAATAATAATATGAAGATGAAATATTCCCTTTTCTTTCTTTTTTTAATTATGTGTGGCAAAACAAGGATTGACTGCAATAATGAAGTTTTTGTGAAGATTTCTCACATCTTTTGACTTGCTGGAGAATTTCCAAAGCTGGCTTATTTTACATAAAATATGAATTATTTGATATTTCTTCCAAACTTCTCCACAGTTTTCACTTGTTCAACAGCTTGTACATTTTCTATTGTTTCAGATCTCCAAAGCTTCAGCATCTTGTACAACCAAAAGTTGTGTTGTCATACAAATCCACCATGTTTGATAAATGTCTGTTTGCTCTCATGATAGATGGGGTTTGGCAGTACCATCAGCTGCCTCAGAACTAGCCAGATAGTGTCTGGTACATTCTTGTCAGGACCTCTTTCCTACTAATGGGTGTTATTTTTGAATCTCTTACCTCCTGTTTCATGTTTTCTTCTCAGTTCCAAATCAACTGATTTATGGTACTTCCTTCTATTTTCAACCTCTATTTTTTGTCATGTAGTTTTGCTACAGGCCAGTCCTAAATATTTAAGAATTGATAGACCTGCTAGACTCAGATATTAAAAAGCCATGCCTAACTTGAGATTGGGTTAAAAATCAGGTCCATTAACTGCAACACAATCTCTCTTTGCCATTTAAAGCTGAGCTTTTAAAGATTCTTTTACAAATGTATAGTTTTAATAAGAATTGGTTACTACTCTGACTTGAAAAGCTGACGTTATCATGCTGTTAAATATACCTGTAAAAGACAACCAATATCAAGAAAATAGACAATTAATTTGTAATGCCTGCTAAATTTTTGTTCTGTGTGGGCAAATGAGAGCTGAATACAAGCACAGTTGCATGGATGAAGCTCTTCATTTGTTCTTATGCTGGAAAGGATAGCAATTTGCCTTAAACTGAAAGTAAAGACTAGGACTGACAATGAGATTTGCTCAAATATACACCAAATGCTAACTTTAAACAAATGTTTATACAATGACAAGCTTGTATCTACGTTAAGAAATTCACATGCAATTAATTCTTCTGTCTTTACAATCTGTCCTACAAATGTTCAAATCATCAAAGGTTTCTTTTTTCTTCATCTACCCAATTAAGAAAGCATCTAATACTTGAGTTTGAACATAGAATATTGTCAGAACTTGGCCATTAATTCCCCCCCAAGAATTTCGTTTTAGGCAGAAAAGCCTTAGTCCTACATATCTTCATTGTCTGTTGCTCTTCTTCCTCTGTGTCAAATAAGATTTTTCAAATCTCATCTTCGTTTTGCATTTTTTATAGAAGTGAGACCTGTATTTTAATATCTCTTTATAAAAGATTCTGTGAAAAGATAATGGTTAAAGCTGTGAAACTCATGCTTTAGTGTCTCTATCCCTGTCTCCACCTCCCTGACTCTATTTATTTTGAAATAAATGTTTGCATTCCACTTGTGTGGAAACACAGAACTGTTTTCACAGAAACAGTCCTGAGTTACTAGCTTTAAATTGCATGTACACCTTCCACTGTGGTGTCCATGAATTTCTCACTTTTCAAAGTTTGGCTGACAAGGAAATCTGCAAACCTCTCCCAGGAACCCACATCAAGAAAAGAGACTTCCTAAAAAAGTTCTCAATTCCCCAAGCCTGTCAGTGTTTAACAGGCATTTGGACAGTGTCCTCAATAACATGCTTTAACTTGGTCAGCCCTTAATTAGTCAGGCATTTGGATTATATTGTCCCTTCCAAATGAAAGCTTAGTCTAAGAGTGTGACCCTCTTCCAGAGGCAAAAATGGGCCTGGTTTCCTTGCTCCCTGCAGGATTCAGCACCTGCCTTTTTCTCCCTTTTATAAGTCTCCTCCATGTGTACTGGAAATGCATTCAAACTGTGCATTCCATCCCCTCATGACACTGACTGCTGCTTTTTTAATGTATGGAGATAAAGTTTTACTGTATTCAAATATAATTTTGCTCATGTTGTGAGAGACTTCAGGTTTTACAACACACAGACTCCTTCTACTACTCCTTTGCTTCATTGTCTTTCTCTTTCCAAACCTTCCTTGAAAAGAGATATTTAATAATATATTTTATTCCTTAGTTTTATCTTCATTTCTTTAATTCTAGTTCAATGTAATTATAACAGAATTTTTTTTTAATCACTATTTTCTCCTGGTATAAATGAAGACAATGTCATTGATCTTTTGAAAACACCAGCAATGTGAAAAATGAGTACTTAAGTCTTCACTTCCAAATATCATTTCTGGGGATTTTTCATATGAAAGGCAGTCTACACAAAGGAGGATTGTGGAGCAGGTAGAATACATGACAATAGTTATATTTCAAAACACTGCAGTTCACTAGACAATACTGAAGCCTCTTTAGAGACATGAATTTCTTGCTTAGAGTAGCTAAGCTGTGTTATGTGTTTGATTTTACTGAATACTGTTATAGTCCTGTATACACAATCCTGGTACAGATGTTCAGCTGGGTTAAATCAGCATAATATTATTGACTCAAGTGAGCCCATTCAAATCTCAGGTTTGTTTTGCATTTTTTACCAAAGAGAAACCCATGAGTATTTTAAGGACCTGTTTATAAAAGATGCTATAAAGAGGTAATGGTTACAGCTGTGAAACTGATGGTCTTTAGATAGATATACCATAATTTTTAAAACCTGCTACTTTTGTTTGTACTTTCCAAGGCACTACACATTTTTCTCCCTCTGTGCAGTACATCTACTTCTAAGGGCAGGCTTCATGGAAATATTTCGACAGGGGACTATAGTTGAAACCACTGCGCTCACATCAGCTGCAAGCAGAGTTCAAGCAGCTTGTGAGGGAAAGCAATAGTGCCTGCAGCCTACTGGCCCCCCTGCCTGCTGGTCAGTCGTCTGCCCACTTTGCACCAGCCTTTAATCAGCTGGAGGACTGTCAGATGTCATCTCTCCCCTCTTCCCACACACTCAAACATTCTGCCTTCTTCTTTAGATAGTAAGTAAACATTTATTTCAGGTTTCCAATATATCTTTGGTTAAAATGAGGCTGAAAGATTAATTAAAATATACCACTGACACCTTTCCAACTCTTGCCCCATTTTCTTCACAATGAACTTTCTGAGTTGTTTGCAAAGCTGGGATCATTCCATAATCCTACCAACCATTTTTGTACCTACCTCACAGTGGTCTCATCTGTCTCACCTTCCACCAGGCTGTAGGAGTTGAGAAGGTCTTGAACTCAAAAACCATATTACAATCAAGATTGAACATAGCAGTAGGTTGAAGGTTGGACTTGATGATCTTAAAAATCTTTTCCAACCTTAACGATTCTACTATTCCATGATATGTGGCATGCATTTCTTCCCTTTTGTCAGCAAAGTGAGGAAAACAGATTGTTACCAACAATCCTTGGCTGGCTCCACAGCCATCCAGCTAACACTGTTTGAGACCCACATATTAGCCCTTTATCTTCTTGGCCTCTACAGGGTCCTAAAAAATTAATACAGACACCCCCACACCCCAGCAAATCTGTCTCTGAATTGCATTCTCTCTCCATCACAATTAAAAGACTCAACACTTTCTTAGTTTTCTTAAATCAAAAGCATTTCCAGGCCTTGCATTCTCTCTGTCTTTTGTAACATATTTGCTTCTTGACTGCTTTTAGATGTATTTGTAAACATCTATGCTAATTTTTCATTTTTGTCTTAACCATTTCCTCTTGCATCTAAAACTTTCATAACCTCATTTTTAATTCAGGTATTCTCAATTCTTCCTTTGAATTTTCCCGTCTCAAAGCATCCTGATACATGGTGTCAGTAAGGTTACAATTTTGCCATTTCAGAATTTCTGAGAAAGGTATAGGACCAGTGTTACTTCTAGACTTTAAAATCTCCCAAACTCTGTCAATTTATTTATCCAAATAAACAATATCTAATATCCAAAATGAGCTAACATTTTCCAGTAAAAATCAGGGAAGATACTGATAGCATTCACCACTGGCTTGTCATCTTATATTCTGTTAAGTCTCTGGTGAAATTTCTCCAAGGAACAAGGTCTGACAAATCAATTAACTTTCTTCTTCAGACTTGTAAATTACTTGAAGTTATACTGATGTCATTTTGATTTTTGCCTTTATTTTTCTTATATATTCTCTGTATTCTTTACACATATATTTGTAGCCTATTCTATTAGTGGCTAGTTTTCCCAGTAATTTTCTATGCCCTGTCCCTCGGCAGAAAGACAAAACAAATTCCAGGGCCTCTATCCTCCCTTGGTTCTCCCTTGCTACCAAGGTTGAGAACAACACTTCAAGACACATTTTCATAAACAAAGTACAGCCAGCATCTGGGGGGGGGGGGGGTGTTCAGAGAAGGGGATGGACCTGGGGGGAAATTGCATCACCACTTGTCCTCCTAATTGGTGCTTTTTGTCAATTATGCTAATTTGCCACACTTGTAAAACTGTATTTAGCCCCTTGGGACGGGCCTTTGTGGACATTCTTCCATAACTGCCTCTGGAGCTCCAATAAATATCCACTTTTATATTACCTTCTATACTAAAATTATCTCTAAAGTGCATTTTGTTTCATTTCTAGGTTGAAAAAGGCATCAATACAATGTTTGGCCATAATAAAAAACCTGCAGTATCTAGTTCTCAAAAAAAATTACAAAATAAACAATAAAGATACCAATGCTAAGGATGAAAAGAAGGACATATTCAACCCTCATGCACACCCCCATATGATAAAAATACAGAAACATTCTGAAATGACCCAAGTTAAAAGTTCTTTTAGTGGCTAAGCCACTATCCATCCTACTTGAGAACTTGTGGCAGTCTGGTGAAGTTCTAACTGACTGGAAAAGGGGAAACATAACCCCCATTTTTAGAAAGGGAAAAAAAGAAAGGGGTCAAAGAGGAACTACAGACGAGGTAGTCTCACCTTGGTGCCCTGCGAGACCATGGAGCAGATCCTCCTGGAAACTATGCTAAAGCATATGGAAAATAAGGGGATGATTGGTGGCAGCCAACATGGCTTCACTAAGGGCAAATCATGCCTGTTGACAAATTTGGTGACCTGTGACAGCATTACAGAAGTGGTTGATGAGGGAGGAGTGACGTCATCTGCCTGGACTTGTGCAAATTATTTGACACTGTCCCACACAACACTCTTGTCTCTAAACCAGAGAGGTGTGGATATGATGGATGGACCTCTGAGGGGATAAGGAAGTGGCTGGAGTATTTCAGACAAAGTGTTGCCATCAACAGGTCTTTCTCCAGGTGGAGACCAGTGACGAGTGGCATTCTTCAGGAGTACATGTTGGGACCAGTGGTGTTTAATGTTTTTGTCAGCAGCATGACAGTGGGATTGAGCTCACCCTCAGCAAGTTTGATATTATACCAAACTGTGTGGTGTGGCCAACCCGCTGGAGGGAAGGAATGCTGTCCAGAGGGATCTTGACAGGGTTAAGAGTTGTGTTGATGCAAACTTCATGAAGTTCAACAGGCCAAGTGCAAGGTCTTGCACTTGGATCAGGGCAATCCCAAGCACAAATACAAGCTGAGCAGAGAATGGACTGAGAGCAGCCCTGAGGAGAAGGACTTGGGAGTGTTGGTTGATGAAAATCTCAACATGAGATGCAATGTGCACTTGCAGCCCAGAAGGCCAACCACGTCCTGGGCTGCATCCAAAGCACTGTGGCCAGCAGGGTGAGAGAGGAGATTTACCCCCTCTACTCCACTCTCATGAGACCCTACCTGGACTACTGCATTCAGCTCTTGATAAGAACAACATGGACCTGTTGGAATGAATCGAGAGCAGGTGCACAAAGATGATCATAGGACTAAAGCACCTGTCTTATGAAGACAGGCTGAAAGACTTGGGGTGGTTCAGCCCAGAGAAGAGAAAGCTCCAGAGATACCTTACAGGAGCCTTCCAGTACCTAAAAGAGGCCTACCAGAGAGTTGGAGAGGGACTTTTTGCAAGGGCACAAAAAAATACTTTTGTCCTTTGATAGGACAAAGAGTAATTGATTTAAACTGAAAGAAGGTGCGTTTAGATTAGACATTAGGAAGAAATCCTTTACTATGAGGGTGGTGAGGCACTGGGACAGATTGCCCAGAGAAGCTGTGAATGCCCGATCCCTGGAAGTGATCTAGGCCAGGTTGGGTGAAAGAGGTGATGAAGTGGTGGGCAGACTGCAGATTACTCCTACAGAAGAAGGTGAAGGAACATCTAGCTCTCTTGGAAGGAAAATTAAAGCACTATCACTTTATTGCTGAAAGTGGAAGGGTAGTGTCTGTTCTCAGAGTCCAACAGAACAAAATTTATGCAGAAGGTTAGGTGTATTTTGAAAAGGAAGTCCCAACTAAATAACTAGGATCAAAGATAGAGACATTCTGAAGCTGCCATACTTCCTTGCCTGAGATGATTGATCTGAATCTGATGGATTATGTTCTTCTGAAGCACATTGAAATAATGGAGGCTGAATATGGCTTTGAAATAGAGGCTTTGAACACTGGCTTCTACTTTGTCACTTTGTCACAGGCTATTTGATCCTTGTTTCACTCACACTGTTGACACAGCCTGCCATGTTGGCCCTACTCCTATGTTGTGGTGGAATAACAGAGATCACATTCAAGAGGCTATTAGAAGAATATTGGACAAATTATGGTTCCTTTCCTGCATTATTTATAAAAACAATGGAATTGCCTACTTGGCCTTACTTATTCCAGCATTGTCAGTCCCCATCTTGATAGTATTCATATATATATATAGATACATTGGACTATGATAATAAAGGCACAAACATTATTGCACATTGTTGGTATCCACAGTATGTTTATTTCCTGGTGTTAATGAAAGAAGAATACAAGTACTTTCTCTGCTCAAAGATACTTCCCATTTAAATAGTCAAACTACGTGAGTGTACTGAGTTCTGAAAATTGCATAAATTTTACCTGAAGTACCTAACCAGTAATAAATGGTGTGATTCATAAATCACTTTTCCCCCCCAAATTCCAGTATTCTATTTTCATCCTATATTCTCTTGAAAGCAATAGCAAGTCATAAACCATGAAGCAGAGCAGCTGAGCAGCAATAAGTATTGCAAATGGAACATCAAAAAACTGCTGAATTAAAGTGGAAAGAGGCCAAACTAGAAAAACTGTCTCTCCTTTCTGTAGACCAATCACAGTCCAATAATATTGAGTCTAAAATCTTCCCTAACACACTGCAGTTCCTTCTATTTCGTATTGCTCTTCCTTTTTTGACACTCCATCCATTCAAGCAACTGCACCTGAAGTCTGCAATAGGAACTTAGATAAAATAGGGCTTGATCATAATTCTAGTATCAGAGCTCTCTCTAGTGGTGACTGTGCTACCTCATTATCTATTATTCACCTTAGCTAAATACAAGGCAGCGTGAGTACATCTCAAATGGGACACCAGTAAATTCCTCCTTTAGTGACACCCAGACAAATTTTAGGCTGATGGAGGTATGTTAGGATGAGAATACAGAAGTGTGAAGAGAAGGGAGATGGATTCCTAGTTGAGTTGAGACCTTGGATTTTGGGCAGATAAGGTATGAACACAATCATCATGCCACCACCAGCCGCTTAAACTAACCAAGGGGCAGGACAGAAAAAAAACTAGTGAGGAGTTCACCATCTCAGCTCTCTGTTCTGCTGAAAACTGCTGTTTTCAGCAGCAGCACCAACAAAAGAGAAGGTCATACAGGTTTAGCTGGCTTAAGGCAAAGGCTGGCCAGTTATTTATAATTATTAGGTTGATACTTTCACGCTACAGAATCCCCCTTTGCATTAAAAGGACTGAAGGGTCAGCCAGCTTTTCTTCTACTGACTGTGATTTGTCGGCTGTGACAGGCGGGGAGGAGTCGCATGAGAGGTTGTAACAAACTTCGGCATAATTTTGGTCAAGGTTAGTTGGTCAGTCAGTACCCCAAGAAAAGTAACTAAAGCTGTATGATTTATCTTTTTCAATGTTTCCAAATGAGAAGAAGATCTTTGAAGGAAGAGAGAGGCCTGGAAAGAATGCCAGATTGTGTAGAGCTGCACTAGAGCACCATAAGAATGGTTGTTAAGAGGCACAGCAGTACAGAGGACTGCACAAGAGCCTAGGGAACTGGTTTCTTTGTATGAAAGGATATCAAACTTAACAGAAGTGATTTACTCTTTAGGAGAATGAGGTGCCTATAAGAAGGCTGAGAGATCTCTAAATATCAGGGAGTGGACGTATACTCCTAGAGTTTAAAAAACAAAATAAAAATTAAAATTAAAATTTAAAAAACTCCACATAGCTCTCCAACTACAAAATAACACAATCATTGGACCTAAAATTAAAAGCTCTTTGTTTTCAGTTTATTAGAGGATTCATTTATCAGAGAGCCTAATAATTCTGCAGAGATAATGCAAGTATGCCCTTACAGCAAGAAAGACCAAGAGTATCTTGGACTGTGTCAAGGAGAGTGCTGCTGGCAGGTGAGGGAGGCAATTCTTCAGCTCTGTTCATCCCTGGTGACACCACACCCGGGGTACTGCAACAACTTCTGGGCTTCTCAGTACAAAAAAGAGATGGACGTACTGGAGAGAGTCCAGCAAAAGGCCACTAAGACATCTGAGGAATTGAAGCATGTCTCCTGTGAAGAAATGTTGAGAGAGCTGGGACCATTTGAGCTGGAGAAAAGAAGGCTCAGGGGGATTTTATCAATGTATATAAATGCCTAAGGAAAGGGTGGATGGAGGACAGAAACAGGCAATCCTACAAAACTGTAGGATCAGTCCTCTTGTAGCTTTTCAAGAGGACTGGTTTTGGGTTGAAATGCTGTCTCATGCATGTATTTCTGCAGACTATTACAGACTTTAGACTCCTCAAATGAGAGCTTTGCTGCATGTGAGTCATTCATACTGTGTACCTTCATGTCATGAAGACTTTGTCTTAGGAGCTAAGTCTCCTCCCTTCCTCCAGTATGCCAGGCAGAGTCTTGGTTTCTGTGAGGAGTTTATGAAGCTGAGCAGTATGGCTGCTAGGGAGGAGGGTGGATTTTGGCCTTCACATCATTGTTGTGGACGTTCTTCTGGCCAGGTCCTCCGTATGGAAACATCCATGAATATTCTTGGGTACAGAATATGCAATAAGAGACAGAGTGAATAATTTCCCTCAAAAGATCTAAAGCATGAATAAAACAATTTTCGTTGTCAAATTCCCATCCCTGTGCAACAACACCAAGTATTTTATTGCAAACTCTGTTCTCCAGGCTTATATTTATGGCCACTGAACAGGCTTTTAATGGTGGATTTAAAGACATACTGCCATCAGCTGAAAAGTTATAAAGATCTTCTTTCCATCTATTTTTTTCAGAACAGTTTGGGGTGGTCACTTACAAATAAATTGAGTCTCTAAATAAATCTTATTTATTCCTTTTCAAAGATCCCTTTCCACTCCTTTTCTTACTCACTGATACCAACTGCTATAATCTAGCCATTTAAAATCATTTGATTCATATTGGTAATAGAAAATCCCTAGAAATTTAACACTTGGATCTTAATTACCAAGAAAGCTATTCTGTGAATTAGATTGGAATATAGTATGCTTTTATAAAGCCCTCTTCCCACATAAGGTGCAGTGGCAGTGAGACTTTTATGATGAACTGAACAATGTCTGATAATAAAGCTGTATCACTCCACTAATCTGAAAGGTCCTAGGAGTGATACACTTTTTGTCAAGGCAGCTTTATAGTAGGATTCTTCCATCTGGAAGGCAGGCTACTGTCAGGCAATATTTCATTTTGTGAGTGTCGTTACACACATTTCTCATGCTTGGCAAGGTAAGAAGTGACATGCTGAGTCAAAGTTCTGCTATCTACATCTGACTATACATCCAGACTGACATGACAGCCTTAAAGATTCACAGAGTTATTATAGTTAATAAGCATGTTTCCTTCTGTCTGAGAGGGAAATCAAGTACATGCATTGGAAGATTTCACTTGCCATTGTCCGAAAGTTATATAAAAACATGCTGTTTAGCCAAACTTACCCTCCCTATGCAACAATAATGAAGAAATTCTAAGTAAAGTTTTTCTACATTTTTAAAATCAAATATAAATATTCTGCCATTTTTTTAGAATAGTCACCATAACTTAAAGGAAAAAAACAGTAGATGGGTCAAAGTTGACATAAGTTTTGGTGAAATTTTTGTTTTGATAGAATAGAAAAAGTACTTGACTATACAACACATTTATTTACATATTTTTGTTTAAACTGCAAATTATTCTGTCTCTGTATGTTTCTGGCAAAGAAGAATTTTCTGTTGGCAAAGAATAAATAAATATATAGCATGTTAAACTGCTATATCAATTTACTCTTAAAATTAGCAATGTCTTTGCCATGCACAGGGCAATCTTTTGTGCATGATGCGCAATTAGTCTACACTTGAATTCCAGTTAGACAGCCAAAACTCAACAAGTGAGCTGAATACTTCTGATGGTATTTTAAGACTTGTCTATAATTGTTCATATTTTTGGCCTATGTCTTCTATACAGGCCATTTCTCACTTTGAAGTTGGAAACGCATTGATCATAAACCATGCTTTAATGTGATATCATCAACAGGTGCAAATGTCAGATAGATATTCTCCGTAGTAAGTGTCTTTGTAGTAAAACCAACACACCAGAATCCAAAAGAGCTTAATTTGAAATAATTTCTACTTTAACTACATATAATTAGAAGCAATGAGGTCCAGTCTCTGCAGTGGTGTCTACTGCTTTTTAGGTATCCAGGCTGCATAGATGCAGCTGTAGAGGCTCAAAGGCAAAGAGAGAAGTTGAAGAGGAATTATCTGCTGTGCTTAATTTAGCATGTGAGCCAAAAAATTGAACCACCAAGAACTTGCTTTGCATACAATGAGGAAAGTAAACTTTTGCTATTGAAACCAATTTTCAATTTTGATGGAAACATCCATTTCCAGTTCCTTCAGTACCATTTTATGTATTAAAACAGGACTTGAAGATCCAAAAAAAAATAGAAGAGCCTTATTATTCAGGGTCTGGTGCAAAGCCCTATAACATGAAACTGTGTTCCATAAGTGAAGAGGTCTGGCAGAAAGAATGGCTGGGAATGGAATAGCTCAGATAGGTGGTATGACTTTCCAAATCTCAGACTTGAGCAGAAGAGGGAGAAGTCTCCTTTTATAGTTCTACACCCTAAAAGCAGATTTTTTTTCCCCTACAGGACTCTGGTGTGGTTGTCTTGCATAGTATATAATACAAAAATGAGAGAGGGCAAAAAGGACTGTGTTTTCCTGAATTCACAAAAATCAAAAGAAAAATTCTTTCTCTTTTAACTGAAGTTGAAGTGTTTCCAAACTTTGTGCCATACTTTTCACTGTAAGACATTATAATTACAGTAGATCTTAGAGTAAAATTAGCACATCCCTATGCAGTACAAATTAATGGAGAATAAAGGTAAGACCTGCATGGGTTTTATAATAAGTTATCATTGTATGTATATATATACATATAAAAATATGTACGGACTAAAAAGAAGCCATTTCTGATTTACATCAGTGGAAGAGAGGGATGAACGCAGTCTTTGAAATACAGTAGCAACTGTAATGCTCTTGCATACTTTCTTGGTTTCTGTAATCTCAATTTTGAAGAGCTTCATCATTCCTAGCTTGGTTAATATTCCCCAAAGTATTGCAAATCAAAACAAACCAACATGGTTATATTATATTATTATAAACAACCAATATTATAACCATCCAAGCATATTAAAACCAACATAATCACAAAAAAAAAAGAAAAAAATAAAAAAAAGGACAGAGTTAAATTTGACAAAATGTAATAAATGATAAATTATTATCAAGTCCTTTAGTTTCACGTATTAAGGTGTTGGTCATAATAAACACACTTGGTCTTTAAGACAACATAACATGAAATCCCATTGGTATTTCCTGCAACTGATTTGTAATTCCCTACAAGCACGGTAGCTGTCCCCACCAGTTTGGCCTGATGGTGAACAAGGGAGATAAATATACTCTGACCTTCACGAGTTGATTGATGCTATATAAGGAGATCAAAAGGAGGAATATCATTACTTACAGGCATGCTATGCAGAATAGGAAAAAAAGAAAGCAAAGTAATGGGTAGCAGAATAGTGTCAATTTTCATAGGAATTTTAAGTTAATAAAGAGTGTACTTCCCACCCTGCATCATGAGAAAATACTTTAAAAATACATTATTAGAAAAGCAAACACCCTTCTTGGTCTGAGCTACAGCGTGACCATATTCCATCAAAGTGCTGGGAATTTATCTAGGGAAAAAAGTTGAAGCTAAAAGGAAGAAATAAAAAATGTATAATTTTTCATTTTTTATCACATTCATTACATGTTACTATTCTTTAGACAACTTTTCATTCAAAAACAACTGATCAGGCAATAAAGAGCCTCTACCTCTACAGACCTCTGCAGTTAGCAACCAACACTTTCAAAGCGTGACCTTGTGTGAATCAAAATACCTCCCTTTCTCTGAACTGTTAATCTTTTAAGACAAATTTCCCGGTCTTTCAGATGGAGTCTCATTTCTTCTGTGCTGGGATGGGATGTTTCTTCCATCCTCCACTCTGCTCTGCTTTGCCAGTGTGTTGTCTCTTGTTTTCAGCCTTACCTGCCGCATATTTCTCAAATACTGCTCTGCCTCAGAAATCTCTCTGCCATATTTTGCCCCTTAGCTTTTTCTCTTGCTCAGTTTTCAGTTTTCTCAAACACCCACGCTGTGCTGCACTTCACCCAATCAACATTTCTTGAAGCTAGAAGAGACAATTACACCCACATTTCTTTTGGCAGTTTAGGCATCTTCTAGTATCTTGTCTCTCATGCTACCCTTGATGAGTGCTGGCTTCCTTTCCCTTAATCAGTTCTCTCCATAATTATTTCTCTCCTTAATCAGTTGTCTGATTACTATTCCCTCTCTACCAAGGATGATTTTTTCCCATCATCTGACATTGACAGTCTGCCCCACCTTGCTCATACTAGAAGCTTCCACTCTCAATTTTTTTGACACCCACATACTGCTGCTAAAATTGGTATCAACCTGAGTATCTCGCGCTAAATTGCCAGTATGGATTTGGACTAGTGGTGGGAGTCTGCTGGACCACTTCCACTAAGAACATTGACACCCGTAGTCTTTTACTGAGAGACTGATGGTTTTCAGAAACTCAGTGGAGAACTAAAGTAAAGAATACTTAAGACAAACAAAAAAGAGGAGTTCATTTTTTTTGACTGAACTGGTCCAGAGCTATCATTTCTGCTGGGAGATGCTCTGAAGAATTCTTCAACTGGGCAATCTGCAACTGGTTAACTACATCCATTCCTCACTACTTCAATTAATAAGGACCTGAAAATGTGACTAGAGCAAATACCTGCACAGTCCAATTCAAAAATGATGAGGCAGTCTGAGCCCGTTAGATCTAAATGCATTCTACAACATTATTCAGCGGCAGAAAAAAAACCCCACATATTTTCCTGGTATTACTAGGAATACTAATAAAATACCAATTAGGTTAAGATTCTTAAGATCTGGTAATGTTAGATCTTTGAAATGATTACAAATGGCTTTCCTTAAATCCCCTTCAGCTGTTATATGTTTTCTTGTTTGATCCCAACTGGATACCAGGTTTTCAGGAAATAGATGCTTACCATTTTAAGATGGAACCCTCTCTAATGTCTTATTTTGTTCAAAAATCACTGCTTGTTTCTGAGAATAGCCTCTATCTGCAGTTTAATTTCTTTTAAGAACGTTTGTACTATATTCGCTGAGTTGTTTCAAGAGTGCTGATAATACGGTGGTGGGTGGTGTCATGTTCTGCTCCTAAGAGGAAGGGAGCACCCAAGATTCATAGAAACCTATGATCAAAGAGAAAAAACAGAAGTCAGAAAGCTGTGAAAACATGAAGTCTTATCAATAAATTATACACACAGCATGAAAATAAGTTGGCCCCTTGACTTCTAGTAGTGAAAGAAATAAAAGTATAAAGAAAAAAGGAAAGAGAGAGAGGGGTTAGATAGGAGAGGAAAGGAGATCACCTGTCCTGGGTCCAACATCAGTCCAGCCAACAGGGTGTCCAGGATTCTGGGGGGCACATCCAAGGCTTTGTTGGTATACTTTTTAATAGGTAATTTTTTCCCACCAAGAGGCAAAGTTTCTCGCTTTCCAGGCAAATGAGTTATTGTGCACAGCCCATTCTTCTAGACCTTTTTGGAAATGGGTTGGAGGGCTTCCAGGGACTTTGGTGTTCTCTTCCCCCCCTCCTTCACCTCAGTCCTGCACTTACACAGGACTGTGTTGTGCTTATCTGCAGGAGCTAGAACAAGGATATTTGTCACAGAAAAGTACTATGCATGGCCCCTTCACCAGCCACAGCCTGTTTTTCCTTGCCTCTTTGCACAGCAGGTTTGTACACAACAATCCTTGGCTGGCTCAATGGCCATTGGTGTTTGAGACAAACACATTAGCTCCTTATTATCTGGGCTTCTACAGGTGGTACATGGTTAGAAGCGATAGTGATCTACTGAGTTTCACTGGCAACTATTTCACTCTTCTCTCAGAATTCCCTCCATTAAAATCAAAAAATTGACTCTCAGAACAGTGGCAACCTCTAGCCATTTCTGAAAAAAGGACAAATGAATTTTTTTTGGTTTTGGATACTGGTCCATGCTACGTGGTTACTAACACTAGAAAAAGAAAGCACAACTATTTTTTCACTCTCAGTTTTCACTCATGGTGAAGGAATAATTTTTAAGCATTAAGTTGGAAATATATGGAGCTCAGAGGGCTAAGTAGAATCCAGGGATGGAGTGAATTCAAATATTTATACTTAGATATTTGGGCTACTTTTTTTCCTTCCCCTCTCCAGAGTCCACATACTTATGCTTCTAAACCCATACTTTGGGATTCCAACAAAATAACCTGAGTTTACAGATAACAATTTGCTTCTACTGAAAGATGCTCCTTTGTGTTGAAGACCTTCTAAATTCAGGCCAGATTTATTAGAGATCAAGCTCAGGACTTGAAAGGTTTAAGTAGTATAGAAAGGTAAAACTACCTCCTAAGGCTCTTCTATGGATTAACAGCTAATGTTTACAAAGATGTAAGAAAGGCTGAAAACATTAGTATTAACATAATACAGGAAATGAGCCAAACTTTCTTTTTTTATCATTAATGGGAGCTGTGCATCAAGTACCCTTCGCATTGCATTGAACACTGTAGCTCATTTATTTCACTTGTCATTAACAAAATAGGAGAGTAGATAAAGTGAAGTATTGCAGCATTGACATAACTTGTCATAATGGAGTACTTCGAAAGATGTTTAAAATATTTTTAAACAATTAGTCATCCTTCTTTATTCAAGCAGCAACTATCTGATCAAAGAAAAAATGCACACCAAGAACAAAAGCAGGCAGAGAGTGAGAAGGTAAAGATCACTCACCATGGATCACTGGTTGTTCAAATTATTTCCAGGTTGGCAGATCTCCAGGAGTGCAATTCAACTTTGTACAGGTTACAGAGGGAAATCCTTTTTTTCTCCTAACAGAACAATTTCACAGCATGATCTCCTAATCTTAAAAGAAAAACAAAAAAACCCTCTTAAAATGGTTTGATTGTTCATTTTGCAGATGACATTTCTTAGGCATATAATATCTTTTTTTTATTATTCTTTGCAAAAAAATAAATTGGAGACACAGCACTGGAAAATCAGATTTGGAATTAATTGGGCAGGTGGGCAACTCTACCTTCCTATTAAACTCTCTGCTTTCTGATAGTATCATTTTATTGCATTTGCGTGGCAAAGTTTTAGAGCCTGGGGGCTACAGGGTTGTCTTCTATGAGAAGCTTCCAGAAGCTTCCCCCATGTTCAACAGAGTCAATGCCAGCTGGCTCCAAGATGCACCTGCCACTAGCCAAGGACACACCCATCAGCAATGGGAGTAGCACCTCTGGGATAATGTATTCAAGACAGGGGAAAAAAACCCAAACTCCTGCAGCAGGACAGCCAGAAAGGAGTAGAATGTGTGAGAGAATCAGCCAGGCAGCTGTCAGGGTTGATGGAGAAGTAGGGGGAGGAAGTGATCCAGGAGCTGGAGCTGAGATTCCATGCAGTCCATGGCGAAGACCATGGTGAGGTCCATAGAGGTCCACAGGGAAGCAGAGATCCCCCTGCAGCCAATGGAGGCACGGCCTCATACTAGTGCAGGTAGATGCATGAAGGTAGCCGCAACCCAGTGGGAAGCCTGTGCTGGATCAGGTGCTTGGCAGGACCTGTGGACTGGTGCAGCAAGGATTCCATGCTGGAGCAGGTTTGGTGGCGGGACTTGTGACTAAGGGACTGCAGTCCATGGAAGAGACACGTTCTGGAGCAGTTCAGGAAAAAACTGCAACCTGTGGAAAGAAGTCGCATTCACGTTCCCATGGGAGGGAGCCCATGATCGACCAGGGAAGGAGTGTGAGGACTTCTCTCCCTGAGGAGGAAGGAGCGGCAGAGACAACGTGGGATGGGCTGACCACAAACCCCATTGTGCTATTGTGCATTGTCCCTTTGTGCTACTGTGGAGGAGAAGGGACAGGAAATGCAGAATGAATTTGAGATCAGGAAGAAGGGAGTGGTACAGGGAAGGGGTTAAAAGATTTTATTTCCCATTACCCTGCTCTGGTTTGATTGGCAATAAGTTAAACTAATTTTGCCCAGCTGAGTCTGTTTTCCCTGTGACAGTAGCTGGTGAGTGATCCTTCCCTGCTTTTATATCGATCCGTGAGACTTTCCTTATATTTTCTGTCTCCTGCCCACCTGAGGAGGAAAGTGATGGAGTGGCTTTGATGGGCACCTGGAAGCCAGCCAGGGTCAACCCATAACTATAATTTTCTTATGTTTTTTCACCCCTTTATTTTGTTTGCTTTGTCTTTCTTTTGTCATTTATATATCATATTCCACTTGATATCTTCGTATTTTATAACTTGTTCTCTCTTATGAAACAGATTTGTAAGAGAAAAATTAAAGCCTTAACTTAAAAATTTCTCCTTGTATTTTTTGTTTCTGCATTACCTAGTATAATATGGCTCTGTTCTGTGACAGAGGATATGAAATCCAGCATATGCGGTAACTTAAATTAGAAAAGCAACACATTGGCCATAGCAAAACCAAAAACCAGTAGATGCATATCCTTCACAAATCTGACTGCAACACACAGTGATAACGGCAATAATAAGCCACCATAAACATAGAACAAATGAAAACACTTTTTAATCTTTACAGAATATTGTCAGGCAGTGTATTTTTGGACTTCACTTTGAGAGTTCTTGCTTTTTAGTGTCTGATCTCTGAGTACCAACTTATAAAGCTTTGGAACATACTAATAGAACAATAATCTCATTAGCTGAAGAATTGCTCTGGCCCTGTAGTCCAATACTGAAGTAAAAATAGCTGAAGTCCATTGGGGTTGAACTTTCCATGACTGATAGATAGCATGGGCTCTTTCAGCCTTTGGAAGTTACTTCTCTTGTCCATTTCAGATAGCCAAAGTTTAGAGAGTGTATTTGAAGGTGTTTTTCTGTAGTTTTTTTTCAGCTGATTTGTAGCTGCAGGTGCCTGCTTAAGATAGCTATTAAGCATATTGCTTTGTGTTGCTACACTTTTTAAATCAGAGGCAGGCTGTGACAACAATGGATGTTCTGGCTGTCACTAAAGTAAATGATCAAGAAGGCAAAGAGTAATATTTTATGCACAGTAGCTGGTTAAAAACTTTGTAATTCTGAAAATAATTTTATCCTTATCATTTATTTGTAATTTTTGTTACAAATTGAAGGCCAAATCCTCCTTATCCTTTCAAACTGCAAGGAGAAATAAATTCATAGTAATTTCAAGTAAATATTTCCAAACTTAAGGTCAGAGAAATACAAGAAAGTAGTGTTTTCCACTTTTTTGAAAGCAGCATATTATATAATGGCTCTCTCAGTTGGAGTATTATGAATTTGGGTCACCTGGCAGGTGCAGGAAGGTGGCCAGGGAATATTGGAATTTCTTTTCACAATACCTTTATGTGCAAGAGGGGAGATTTAACTGCAGATTGATTCCTACAACCCTGACATAGAAAAGCCTTCTTATACAGCAAAGTACCCAAATACGTTTTAAAGAACCAGCTTAAATCCTGTTTTTAAAAAGGCATTCTAAATACTCCAATGTACTTGAACTGTGAGCTTGATATTTAGCACATCTAAATAGAGCATTGCTGAAATGATATGCTTGTAAATATGTTTTTGAAGTCATTTGCTCTTCCCCAGGAAATCAGGACAGAGAGAATGTTGTGAAACAAAAGGAAAACAATGGAATCCTGGCAGAAGAAAGATGGGCAAGCATTGTATTCTGTGTATCACCAAAATAAACTGACAGATACAATAATCAGTATTTTTAAAAGTCAACTTCTCAGCTTCTTTGCAGAAGCTCTGATTATCAGAATAGGTTTCTTTTACTCATTAAATTTGTCATAGAAATGAAGCACACAGACTACACCTAATGAGTTTAACCTTCTGCTTTTTGATATTGAAGATTATTTTTAAAGATCTTTGAAGATTATCATGTAACATTATTGTATCTTAATACTGAGTTGTGTTGAACATTTACTGCTCATTGACAACTGTAATCATTTTATGCCAAAGGAGAAGCAGATGAACTAATAGCCTATAATAGTTTTATCTTGTGTCAAGTGTAGTATTTACAGTGGAAACATCTAATTAAATATATTTAGCTTGCAAATGATTTGCTCTCTCAGTCCACAAAAGCAGGCTTCTCAAAGATAAAGAGGTTTTCAGATAGGATACACATCACCTGGTGGCACATTTTTGTCTACTTATGAGTTTTAATTAGGTTGTTTAAAGCTAGGCCTTTGACTCCTTTTGGTAACAAATCAAAACATGTCTGGAGCCTGGATGATCATGCAATAGTGACAAATCCTGAAGAATCAGTATTCATGCTGAACCACCTCCCTCATTTAATTTATTACAGAAAAACCCCTCCTGCGTTTCTCTCCTGGCCTACTGATTGCCTCTTTCAATCGCCAGGCTAGATCCAGACCTACTTCACTGCATGGGAGTCAATACTCTGACTGCAGATCTCCTCCTTCCATGTTGCCTTTTCCCAAGCATGTCCTTCTTTTTCCTGGGCACTCTCCACAGCAGTTAAGGCTCTGGGGAAACCCTCTTAGAGGTGTCCCATGAAGGGGTGCATGTTGCACAAAATCAGGGCAAATTGGATACTCCCAGAATATCCCTTCCAAGACATGCCACTCACATCTTTGCTATGAAGGGAGTGGTTTTCTCTTCCTTTTGGGTGACGTCTTATTTTAGGCTCTTTATTCTAAACCACTCATGCTTAACCATGCAACATGATGTGACCAGTGAGTGACAATAAATGTAAGTCTCTGAAGTGTCTGTCTAAGCATTGCAGTGAAAAGTGCAGTGCACAGCATTGCATGAGAGTAAGAATCTAAGCTATGGATAACAAGAGAACTGAATTTTAATTTATATGTAAAACAAAGATTGCAGTTATAAAAAAAAAGTCAAATAGCTTTGGAAGAAAAATGGATATGCACTTTTTTTTCTTCTTATATATCTGCAGTAGCATGGGTACTACATTTGAATAATAAAAGTAACTGGAGCATAAAATTAATAATTTTCCACTGACCTCAATATTCATTTAAAATTATTTTTCCTTGCAGACAGGTAAAGCTTTGTGTCAATTCTCATTTTCCTTAAGCCCCAGACAGTTAATCTAATCCAAAAAAACAGAAAGGGAACAGGAGTGTATTAACAGGCCAGGAAGTCTCCAATGCCCTGTTAAGAAAAAGTTCAGGACTCAGAACTCATGTGGAGGCTGAATGTGCACATAAATGCAAATTTTTATGACATGACTCCCACATAGAAAATGAATTATTTTTAAAAATTGTATAAAATGTGAAAATTAAGTCAATTTTCAGACATTCTCTCATCTACCATAAACCGTATATCCTTCTGGGTTGTAAAACTTTCTGCTTAAATTATCAGAAACTGATTATATATGATTCAGTTAGCAATAATCTAAATATTTTATGGAAAAAGTCAATGTTTTACTTCTTAATTTTTACATCCATCTCAGGAAAAGACACGTGTGACTTCATATAACATCTGGAAATATTTTTTCATTCAGTGTTCAAGTCTCCACATTTTTCCTATGCAGACTAGAATTCGCTAACAAAATTACATCCTCACTAAAATATCTGAGTCAGTAAATCCTTATTTCCAAATGTTTCTATCCAATATATAGTCAGGAAGGTCATTTGCTATATGAAAGCCAGGTACATACAAAGGAAAATGCATTGTAACTTTATTAATGACAAATATATATGTTTTTTCTTAATGTCTCTATTTGGTTGATTCAACATGGTCTTCCATAGATCAAGCTGGAAAAGGAAGGAAGACCAGAAGTAATAAGTAAGACACAATAATTAAATAGCATTGTTTACCAATCCCTCTATTAGTTTCTTGTTCTCTAGATAAGGGTTCTTTAAAGGTTAAAGTGTAGCCTTTAGAGTCATTATAAATGACAGCCTCTAGCCTGTAGAGTCATTATAAATATTTGAGATTTTTAAAAAAGTAAAAAGAGGACAGAAATAAAAGGAGAAAGGGTTCAAAAGGACAAACAGAGCTAAGAAGATGATGATTCACTTAGAGAGTTTTTATTGCAAACTAACATGAACACAGCATAAAATTATAAATTATCAAGAGAAAACAAACCACTTTGTTATGTTCCATGGTTTTGTCTCATTCTTTCTACAAAGAAAATTTTTATCCAAGCCAGTTCGGATAGGTACACTTTGCTAATCCATATGAAATTAGGGATACTTAAATAAAGATCCAAATTTATCACCAATCAAGTTCTTCTGCCAGTGGAATCATAGGACTGCTAATGTTAGTTCAGTCAAATCATTCTAATTAAAATTCAGACATTTAAAGAAGTCAGTTAATCATCAAGGACTGCAAGCTCATTTTAAAACCACCTTGGCCAATGATAGTCGTGTCTCAGGTTTATAACTTACCCAACCCAAAAGACGCCCTCACATTACGGTGAGTGTATGATGTGCATGTAATAATTCTGATGCTAACCTAATTTCTCTGGAATAGCACAAGCATTTTAAGGTTTTAAGCCATTTCCCTCAAAAATTCAAGTGGTAAAATTCCTACCTTGCAAGCTAATTCAAAGATGACTTTTTTTCCATTTTCCTTAGGAGATATCATTTTTCTTGACCATAAAATATATGATTTTTCAAATGAACTCTTGGAAACGCTCACCACTAAATTTTGATAATCAGCAACAGAGAAAATTGAATGAAAACTTATAAAAGCACCTGTATGCATGTTGGTACAATTCTACACCAAAATTAAGAGAGCTGTATCACACACAGACCTGTTTCTCTGAAACTGCCCATCCAACTGATAATCAGGCCTTGGGGTCTTACAGCACTTTGAAAGAGTCATATTAAAAATTTAGTTTTCACATTGGCTTTTCGATTTGCAGTTTTAAAGGAATAACCTACTTTAATATAAATGCATGCCAGGCCCTTTTTAGAGCTGGGATTTGTATTTCATATTGATCCAACCTAGTTTAAAGCAGAGAGATGGCCAAAACAGCTGTCAGTGGCTTAACTGCTGTGCAAAAATCTTCCACTGAACTGAACTCTGCTTCCACCTTGAGTTTTCATATACAGCTCCCAAACTTCATCAGGATTTCTACAAATATTGCACGTATTCATTTGAGTAAATGACTCTGCAGTTTTATACCTTCATTGGGTGCTAATGCTACAGAGCATACACAATTTTGAAACAATTTTTGAGGCGTACCCAAATTAGTAATGAGTCAATTCTTGTCAATGCACTGCTATGAATGAGCTATGGAAAGTTCAGCCTTTAAAACGTTTCCTCTAAATACTGGCCATAATCATCTGCTTATTTTGTGTATAACTTTTTTTTTTTTGTTTCAGAACAGAGATATTTTTAGAGCATACAGTTTGATATTCTATACATATGCCTTTTGTTCTGGCCAACTCTTATTGTTTTTAACTGCAGCAGACTATTTCCAATTTTTCAATTAGTAATGTGATAGGTCTGAAAAGATGCACAATGTACCACAAAGATGGATGGGATCAAATAAAGGTGAATTAAACTTCAAAACTGTGTTAAATTTTTGTGCTGTTTTGGCTGAGTAGAGCTAGTTTTCTTCACAGTACATGATATGTGGCCATGTTTGGGATTTGTGTTGGAAACAGTGTTGATAATACAGAGATGTTTTAGTCACTGCTGAGCGGTGCCTGCACAGAGTCAAGGCCCTTTCTGCTCCTTACTCCACCCCACCAGTGAGTGTTGGGGTCTCCCCCGCTGACAGGGAGCCCTGGGAGATGGGCCCTGGGGGGGAGACACGGGGTTTCCCTGCCCCTGTTCAGCCTCATCCCCCATTGGTTGGTTTGTGTTCCCCGGTGTGGCCAAGGACCCTCAGGTCCCGTGACTGCGGAGATCCTGAGCAGAGCCCCGGCCATGCAGCTGGAGAAATAAACATCTCTGAAACATCTACCACGAATCTGTCCATATATACTTCTTTTCCACGGGACTCCTGGTTTGATATATGCTTGTTGCAGTAATCCCCCCTGTAACAAACTGGTGGAGGAATGCGGGCACGGCACTGATCCCTGAGGAAATTCATGAGTAAAAAACCACTCTAGACCTCTCTCTTCTCATCTTGGTTTGGATATTCTCTCTGGACTATGGAAGAATCGTGGGAAATGGAAGAATCGTGGGAAATTTCTCTGAGCCACAGAAAAAAATGTATCTAGAAGTAAAAGGAATCCTTGAACAACAAAACAAAAAAGTAATGCAACCAGGAGATCTAGAACATTTCTTTATCTGGCCTTTCAAAAGGTTCTCCTATATTTCTTGAGACTTACTTTTTGATATCGAACCTCCTGGATCTTGTGAGGGGTGTTTCTGGGACGAGATCTGGGATAAAGTAAGGGATCAAAGAGAA
>NW_008239054.1:320383-432539 GCF_000691975.1 Corvus brachyrhynchos | reverse complement strand
AATTATAAACAATATCCATCCCAGCAATTTCCCTACTCACAGCCTACTTTCCCCTTTTACCCTATACCCAATATGAACCCTTTCCTAAGTTTACCCTATCCCCAGTTTATTCTTAATCCGTTTGGACTTTTACAATTACATCACAGAGTAGTTGAGCACAACACTTAAAGTTAGCAAAGGGACAAGACAATATATATACTGCAGTTCACGAGAAGGCAGTGAAACAAATGGCAAGTTTTTGGCAAATGATTTTGATATTCAGAAAGGACAAAGATAGTAGTGTTAAGAGGACAAATTGTACATGTTGCTCTGAGTTCTAGCAAATAGTCCCTGGACTATGAGCCCAGCTCACTGTGGTAAATAGCAATAAAGAATATGTTAAAGAGTTTATTCAGTATATGTTGGGGTCCCTTCCCTCTGCCATGGAGCCCTGGGAAGGGGCCCTGGGGGGCAGGTTTCCCTGCCCCTGGTCAGCCTCATTCCCCATTGGTTGGTTTGTGTTCCCCGGTGTGGCCAAGGACCCTCAGGTCCCGTGACTGCGGAGATCCTGAGCAGAGCCCTGGCCATGCAGCTGGAGAAATAAACATCCCTGAAACATCTACCACGAATCTGTCCATATATACTTCTTTTCCACGGGACTCCTGGTTTGATATATGCTTGTTGCAGTAATCCCCGCTGTAACAAGTGAGGAGGATGGGGAGTACACGAGGAGTTGAAAGGGCACACAGCTCGGACAGCTGAACCCAGCTGACCCAAGGGGTATCCCATACCCTATGCCATCATGCTCAGCATATACTGCTGGGTGAAGAAGGAAGGAAGGATGCTTAGAGTGATGGCATTTATCTTCCAAAGCCACTTACCTGTGATGTAGTTCTGCTTTCTTAGGGTTAGCTGAACACCTGCCTGCCCATGGGAAGCAGTGAATGGAATCCTTGTTTTGCTTTGCTTGTGGGTGTTGTTTTTGATTTCTCTTTTATACTATTGCCTGCCTATTGAACCCATTGAACATAAGCTTTATCTCTTACTTTTCCAATTCTTCCCCCAGTCCCACAAAGCGTGGGGAGAGAACAAGCAGCTGCATTAATTGTCAGATGGGTTTAAAACATGACACTCTATGTTTTAACACATAAAATAGTCTGAATAATTGCATTTTTATTTTGCTGAACCCAATTTTCAACTTTCAGCTGATATTTAAATTTTGAAATCACAAAATTGCAAAATTAAAAATGGAACCACCAGTTTGAGAAACCCCCGCGTGTCTTGTTGTTATAAACAGGAAATCCAGTTATGTTTCTCTAAGGATGTGCATATGTTGTAAATTGACACAGAGATTTTCAGAGAGATATTTCTGAAACACTGAGTCCTGCAGCTGCCTTATTTTGGAAAGAATTTCCTTTAATCAGCAAATTGTTGGAAATTTAAGTCTCCTTCTGGCTGAAAATATATGTGAAAAAAAATTCCATCTCTGTCAATAAACTGTTATGGAACACTAAAAAATAATAGTAACAATCGCAATAGATTTAGTAAGAAACCTAACCATATGGTATCCAGCTAATTAACCTTGCAGAATATTCCTGAAGAATTTTTTCCACGATGCTTAGAAAAGAGACATGGAGGAAAATCAGTACAAAAGCTTAAATGAATGAACCCAGACTTAAAACTAGAACATCATTTTATGCTGCCTGCAAAAACATCCTACAAGGCAGAAAATGGCTTGAGACACTATCTGCTCATTGCCTGGTCTCCTCCTTGATAATTCTGCCTGTCTGAAGTTAGGACTCATGCTGTGGAGGCAGCACACTGTCCCACACTTGATTCCCCATTTCCACTTGCAAGCATGAGAAGCTTATTTTTCTTCCTTCTCTAGACAACAACATGAAAAACTGAACACCTTCACATGCTCCTTCACTGCCAGAGATATATAGCAAACACCAATCAGTAGGAAATTATATTTAGTGCTAGAGAAACAGAAGGGTGCAAGGTAAACAATCAGACAAGCACTTCACTCTGTCCCAGGTGCAATATTGTAGTGAGCTCCCCTCCCATTCAAACTCCTCTGCTTGAATGCTCTGGATAAAAGTTGCTGACACCCATAAAAAAAAATAAATCCACATCATGTGGATAATATAAATCTACACACATAGAGCACAATACCTAACTGAATCTAGATTCAACAAAATTACATGAGGAAAGAAAAAGAAGAAAAACTTTATAAACTTTATTCATCTTCCACCAGAGAAAAGTAGAATGTAATGGATTGAAACAACCTTTCTTCAGGATTTATATCTGCAGTGTAAGCAGGATATTGGTAAAAGAAAAATTGTCAAAAAGTTGAACAATAAAATCTGAGAAGCTTGAGAATGTCTACTGCATATACCTGCTTATATAAGAAAAACTAACAACTTTATGGAAACAAAGCTTAATCAGTCCAGCAAGTACTGTGTGGATCCTCCAAAAAACAGCTGAAAATATAGCCTGACATCAGGCTTATTTCTGACTAAAAGACAGTATTCATGCTATATATGGTGTCTAGCTGACAGAAACTGTTTATCCAGAGATTATAAACATTTCAAATTATGTTATTGCTAGGTAAAAAACAAGTCTCACAAGTCAAGAAATATCGTGGCATATTGCAGTCCTTCCTTCTGCCTTGATTGTTCTATAAAATTCAAAAAGAATTTTTTCTTTGTATTTTACTTTATATTAAAGTTGCTTAAGAAATGTTCCTGGGTCATTCTACAGAGTGCATTTTAAAGACAATTTAGTAAATCTAGGTTTAAAAAAAAAAGTCTTTGCTAAATGCCTTGTAAAACAAAAACAGTCTTCAAAAACAGAACAAAAACCAGTCTTCAAATACCTTAATTACCTCAGACAAAAATAATCCTTTTAATTTTTTCAATCACTAATGAAGCTCTAGAATGATATTGGTAGTTGAAGTATAAGGAAAATAACTAACTACAATTTTATAGAGTATTTCAGATACCAGCTTGTATTATTTTGGCTGGATTATCCCAGCAAATGGTTGTAATGATTTTACATGATTTAACGGTTTTGAATCATGACTGTTTTCTGTCTCTCTCTCTCTAGAACTGTGCATTTCACAGACAAAGCAATGATGTTATATGCATCCAACTACCTGAGGCGTGTGCATGTTCCATTTTAAGTTGCAGAGCAGCAGTGAAAGTGCTCAGACAAATAAACTGCAGGAGAAATCCAAGTCCAAATATGGGTGGAATGAGTGGAGATCAGCAGATCAAGTCTGGGAAACCAAACCTTAAGGATTGTTACAACTGCTGCTATTTCCAGATATCACAGTAAGACAAAAGGGATGTCATGTTCATTTGTAACTTGCTCAGAATCAGATCTGTGCCAAGTCTGAAGATAAAGTCATCTTTAATCCCTTAATCCCAGTGTGCTTTGTGACCTTATTAACCTCTAAATATTTTTGGCTACAAGTCATATAGTGGCTTGTCAAACAATCACTAGGTGACCCATGAAAATCACTTTATTCTTAGATTTTTATAATGGTTCTCAAAAGTTGAGCCAAAGTCAATTTCTCAATACTTTGACTAATATATTGAACATGAAGTCATTAGAATCATTTATTCAGGATAACATCTTAATATTTATCAAAAAAAACCCTTGTGAAGGGTAACAGCAACAGTACAGACTTTGAACAGGTCTTTCTAAAACCATATAATTTTTACTACATAATAACTCTGAGTTGTGATAGAAATTTTCCAGGCTTTAATAGGTACAAGAGAAGAACTCAGAGACACTCCTGGTATTCCTACCTTTGATAAAAGTGTGGGTATGAGTTCAGGTTACAGATAAAATAAATGTAATTTTCCATAGGACAGAGTCAATAGCTATTCACCAATGAAACCATACCCTTACTTGTTTAGACTCTGGAGCAATTACAAATGCCCTGACATACCAAATAAAGACATTTATTAAAAATACCTTCTAAAATTATTACATAATTTTATTAATATAACATATATGTTGATATATACATGGAAATAGATATGTACACACATATGTGCACGCATCATTTATAGAAAATCTATACATACAAGCAGTCATGTATGGATATGTGTGGGTGTTCGTATGCATATATATATATATATGTAAACAATCAGTTATGGTCACATGGGGCAAAAGCATAAAAAATGTATATGATTACAAAGATCTTTTCATTGTTAATTTGAGACACTTTTCTGCTCAAATGCCACATCTATGTCAATTTTTAATACAGTGAACAGGTTTGTGTGTGTGTGTATTTTTACGTATTTGTAAATTCCCTTTTTACATATCTTTTATTAAAATTATTCTTGAAGCTTGAGCCAATGTCTAGTTGCTCAATAGCTTGGTAGATATATTGCATGCAAACTTAGAACAATTAAAACCATACTGAAATAGTTGTTGTGCCTGCCATAGCTGGCTTATTGTTTCTACAGTTCTACAGATGTCTGAGCATCTTGCTGGTTCAATAGTCAAAATTCTTCTTTAATAGCTCAAAAATTATCTGGAAGAGCAAAGGCAATAGTACAATACTTTCCTTTTACTATTTTCACTGTCTCACTGGAGACCCTCCTTTTGACTTTTCCAAAAAATAATCTCTTACAGGTGTTTTGATTGTAGATAATTCCTGCTAACTATCTCTTCTCTTTTAAAAAACCACACAAAATTGTCCATGTCATAAGCAGCCTCCCATAAGTCCATTATTTCCCTTGTAAAAATTTCTTTACTATGTTCATATCTCGTTTGATATTGTCTTCTTTTAAGTGTAATAATGGCATTTAAAAAAATTAATTTAAGCACACTGGTTTCTCTAAACATTCAGATGTATTCCGAGGACACTTAGCATCTGTTTACATTTTTATTACTAGCATTTGGGAATTGATGCATTATCCTATAATAATTCTGTGTATAATCTTTAATGCATTTTTTAGAGAAGTTAAATAAGGCCTTTCCTGGTATAAAGTCTTTTTTTTCCATATAAATGCATATAAATACATATAAAGCATTTTTTTTTCCATCTTAAAAGTTATAAAAAGTCTACAGGTAAAACTTCATCCTAAATTTCATTTAGTGCAGTTTTTTAAATCATTAGATTCACTGACTAGTTACACATTTCCCAGCATTTGCCAAAATAATTTCCTTCGGAAAAAACCTAAACTGCTCTGTCAAGGAATCTACCCCAAACCCTCCAGTTGCTGTCTTCCAAATACTACTTCATTTCTAAATGTGCTAATCTAAACTTTGTGCTTCATCTCTAAATACTGAGCAACAGTGAAAATTAGTCACAACTGCTGTCAAAGAGTTTTCTCAGCAATTTAATTTTAGAAGCTAATTGTTCATTAATTGCGAAAGATTGTTAATGATTCTATGACACTCTACTTCAGTGAGATTTAAAAAGTTCATCAACAGCACAGGAAAAATATCTTGGCTTCCTCTTTCTTAACTTTCATGTAATTTAACTGGTTAACTGGACTGGATTAGCCTTAGCTCACCATGGATTTCTAAAATTAGTATTGCTGATGACACTAAACTGGGAGGAGCTGTAGACTCTCTCAAGGGCAATGAGACCTTGCAGAGAGACCTCAACAAATTAGAGGACTGGGCAATTACCAACTGTATGAAGCTCAGCAAAGAAAGCGCTGAATTCTGCACCTGGGATGGAGCAACCCTGGATGTACAGACAGGTGAATGAGATGCTGAAAAGCAGTGCCATGGATAGGGACCTAGGTGTCCTGATCTATGGCAAGTTGACTATGAGTCAACAGTGCCCTGGGAGCCAGGAGGGCCAAGTGTGTCCTGGGGGGCATCAGGCACAGCATCGCCAGCCGGGCAAGGGAGGGGATTGTCCTGCTCTGCTCTGCACTGGGGCGACCTCACCTCAAGTGCTGCATGCAATTTTGGGCACCACAATATTAAAGAGACATTAAGTTATTAGAGAGCATCTGAAGGGGGACAATGAGGATGGTGAGGGGCCTTGACAGGAAGCTGTATGAGGGGCAGCTGAGGTCACTCGGTCTGTTCAGCCTGGAAAACAGGAGACTGAGGGGAGAGAGGACTCGTTGTGGTCTTCAACATCCTTGTGAGGGGAAGAGGAGTGGCATACACTGATCACTTCTCTGGTAACCAGTGACAGGGTCTGACAGGTAGATATTAGAAAAAGGTTCTTCATGAAGAGGGTGGTTGGGCACTGGAACAAGCTTCCCAGGGAAGTGGTCACAGCACCAGCCTGACAAAGTTCAAGAAGCATGTGGACAATGCTCTCAGGTACATGGTGGGATTCTTGGGATGTCCTACGCAAGGCCAGGAGTTGGACTCGATACTGACGAGTCCCTTCCAACTCAGCTTATTCTTCAATTCTATGAAATGAATTTACATGGTCAGTGTTAGGAAAAGAGGGAATGCTTTTAAACTAGAAGAGAGATTTAGATCAGATGTTAGGAAGAAATTCTTTACTGTGAGGGTGGTGAGGCACTGGAACCTGTTGCCATCCCTGCCAGAGAAGCCATGGATGCCCCCTCCCTTGAAGTGTTGGAGGCCAGGTTGGATGGGGCTCTGAGCAACCGGGTCTAGTGGAAGGAGTCCCTGCCTATGCAGGGGAGTTGGAACTAGCTAATTTTTATGGTTCCTTCCAACCCAAGCTATTCTATGATGTAATTCTATGAATCTTTGAAATGCTACAAATAAAAGAAAAATTAGAGCTGTGGGTTCAGACTGTATGGCTACATAACAGCTGCATTTCTGCATACAGACAGTGAAAGTTTTTGAACTTTCAGCTGCCTCTTCCATGGGGCATTTTGAAAGACTTAGTGAGATTCTGAGCTTCCAGTGTTCAGCATGACTTGACCTTTTCCTTTTTCTCACTTTTTATTCTTGTAATAAAAATTCATGTACATGTAGCATGATGAACAAACAAGGCTTTCAAATCACCAGTTAAACTAATTTCATGGCTTTCATGCTTTCAAATGCTCCTGCCCAGTGCATGCATAAATTTTAGATACTGTATGACAACATAAGAATTAGCATCATAACATTAGTTTAAATGTAGAAAAATGTGTTTATATACACCAAGGCCTAATTCAAATGCTAAACTGACCAATTTTCTGCTATTTGAAGTGGAACTATAAATAATTAATTGCACATGACACTGGGGATTGTGTTAGCCTGCATTTCAATGTCAAATTGACCAGCTTCTCTCTTCAGAATAAAGACATAAGTGCATAAAAAAGGATTGATGGAAAGTTGCACATAAATTATAATCCATAGGTGAATGACTAACTAGCTGTTAGCTTGAATATGTGACTCTCCTTAATTCTACGGCAATAACCCTCTGAAGGAAACTTTGAGAGATTATTTTTAGCCACTGGTAAATATACACTATATGATAATCAGTTTAATATTTAGAGGAAGTCCACATTTCCAAGCTCAAGTTTTATTTAGTAGTTTCAAAGCTTGCCAGATGAATATTTAAGACTGAATGCAAATTTTCACAATATTGCCACTTTAGCTAGTATGATTGATTTTCCACTGTCAAAATTTTTGACATCTTTCCACATTTAGCCAAGAACTTTAATGAAGGACATATTTCACTATCTTTAAAAAAGAAAAATATTATTTTTAAGAGAAAAGTCGCAATATTTTACACCAAAAAACTTAGTGAATTTAGCATTTTTTTTTCCTCACAGATATATTACCATTTTCTCTAATGCATTAGTTAAATTAATTCTATACAATTTCCATGATCTTTTAAAGTATTTGTTCACTCATTGAAATATCCATATTTAATGCTGAATATTTAAGATTCATGTATTAAAGTTCCTGTGCTTTGAGTGAGTGAACTCAGTTTGACAATAAAAAGATACAAAATAAAAGCAGAGAAAGAAAATCTTTCCTGAGAAAACAACGATTCAGGGAGACACTTGAGAAAATTGAGTGAAAGAAACATAGACTTTTTTTCCAGTGGGAAGCATAAATGTGGATTTTTGTGTGAAGCTTTAATGGCTGAAGTTCTGACCCAGATGTTAAGTGTCTTTCTGTCCTCAAGTTCCTATTCCAAATGTGAAGCTACTGCTACATTTAGTTTATTTCATTACGTAAAATAATTACTAAATTTTAATCTTTCAGAAAGCTGAAATATTTAATGGAAATGTATCAGAAAATCCATGTTCGGGTAAACTCAGCTTGAAAATTTTGATCGACACATTGCTATACTGGAAAGCATTGGGCACACTCATTACTATGTGGATACTAAACATTTTATATCAAGTTTAATTAAATTAATTTACTTTTAAAGTAATAAAATGAACTTTTAAAGACTTTTTTTAAAGTCCCCAAACTTAAAACAAAAGACTAAAATTAAATATACACTCTAAATAAAGCCATGTAATTAATTTTTATGTCTTTAATTCTAGATTAAAGTTTATTTCTATACCTGTAAATCTTCTTTACCTGCTTCATCTATCTGTAATTGTTTTCAGATAAATTAGAAAAATGTAGTACTTACAAATCAAATACTACTGTAATTCTGTTTCTCAGTGTAGAAAATAATACATTTAAATTATGAAATATGAGGTTGTATAGTCAGGGTTTTTCATTTCTGCCTTTATACGCTTATTTTCGGCTCATTAGCAAACATATATAGAAGTTTCATCTCTACCTAAGACGTACACAGACAAGAATCCATTATATCAATTCCACAATTTCCAAGATATTGTTGTGTTTTACCATGGTACATTAATGTTCAGAGCATTTATTATTCCAAATTTTTACACATTGTGTACGAAAATGGATGTTCTTATAAACTTTCATGAAGGATTAAAAGACCTGAAATTAGGTTAAAAAATAATAGGGCTAAAGAAAATTTTTCCTGCTCTATTACCCACAGTTTTTGTTTCTTTCTTAGTCCTTACATGTAACTGAACCTTCATATTTTACTTTCTCAGTATAAAAGCTAGACTATTCTACCATATCCAAAACATATATAATAATATCTAACCTAACTATGATGATAACAACTTCGTGGTCTGAGCCTTTTAGAAATGCATAACCACTATGACAGCATACATAGTTATTTTGTATTTAGCTATTCTTTAAAAATCTATGAGTAGAGCTACCACTTAGATAAATATTTGCACTAGAAAGTGTGCAATTTAAAATATATGCAGTACTAAAGCACCCTAAAAGTGAAAAATCTATTGCATACTTTTAAGGCAATTTTAAATAAATTTAATTTACAGATTCGGAGATTCACAGAATATTCTGAGTTGGAAAGGACCTACAAGGATCATCAAGTCCAACTCTCAATAAGGGTGTGAAAATCAAACAGAAAGATAATCCAGAAACACAGGACTGCAGGAAAGGAAGACAAGAATAGAGTTATAATTGATGTCTAGTGTTTGAAATCAACATTTTGAGTGTAAATTAAGTAATATTGAGAAATACTACATTTTAGTTAGAGAAGCTGCAAATATTGAGTTAACGGCAGGAAAAATCATTCATGTAAAAGTTCAAACAGGACTCATACAATTCTAGTAAATTGTTGCATTGCTTGGTTTTGTTTAGCAAGCTGTAGCCTTCTCGGAAAGTGCTGCGAGGCTGCTTAGGATAGAGCGGCAGGTTCCGCCTTCTCTAGGGCACCTCTTTGCAGATGCCCCACATTGGTCTGCCATTTGTTGCATTGCTCGGTTTGGTTTAGCAAGCCGCAGCCTTCTCGGAAAGCGCTCGAGGCTGCTTAGGACAGAGCGGCAGTTCCACTCTTCCATAGTCATTCTGGATGGCCCCGCATACCTGCTCCCGCTAGCTGTCGGCCCCGCAACACGGTAACGGTAAAGGAGGCGAGAAGGATCTCTCCATGTGGCCCTCAGAGGAACTTTTATTGCATGGTGACAAGCCGATTCTCAGAGGCAGAGAGAACCCGTGGTCAGGGAGCTGTGGCTTGCTACACCAAACCAAGCAATGCAACAGGAAATCTTTGTTATCACTTGGAGTAAAAAAATCACTGGATTTAATACTTGAGTATCTTACCTCTAATATAAAGCTTAAAAAAAATTCTAGTTTGAATATTAGGAATGAATTAAAAGATTCCAACTCCTAAACTGTTTTGTTGTAAATAAAAAAGTACATATTAAGTACTTTTTGACAATTGATTAAGTTAAGGAATACTTTTTTTCTTTCTTACGATATCATTGTATGATAAGATGCAAAGGAATAAAGACTTAAAGTAAAATATTCAGGAGAATCTTGGTTTGAAGCATGACAGAATCAGGTTTTTTAAAGTTTGATCTACACAATTTGCATACTGAGAAATATCTCTATATCTGCCTTTTCTTTTTTTAAAACATTATAAAATCTTAATTATACGCAGAAGAAAACTGCAGGTGTTTCACATTTTGGGTTGCATATTAAGACTGTTTTAAGAGTTATTCAGGCTCTGTTATCACAATAATCTACTTTGCAACAGCATCCTTATCAAATTTTATTGCCCTCTGCTGACAGAGATATATTACCTGAGAAAACAGCCTTATTCCATTGGTTGGTACTTTTGTTTCTCTTGGCAGTGGCAATAATGACCACCTCCAGCTATTCAGAACACAGAACCCTGCTAGAGAGGGAAATAATGTCAAAATCTTTCAGAAATTCAGGAGAAATCCCACAAAACCATAGCTTTGTAAGGCCAGAGATGATAAAGGGAAAGATCTAGGTTAATGTCTGAGGAGACCAGGAATCAGGAGTCACCATTTCATTTACATAATACTGCCTTCCAGTGGAATACATGTTGATTTATAAAAAGCATTTAAAATAAATTGTTTGGATTTATTTCAACTATATATCTCTCTGATATACAGTTTGATTTAAATCTCTCTCGTCCCATTCTGAAAGACCTCATATTTATAGAAGTGTTCAAAAGTTTTAAATTTAAGGTGCACAAAAAGGCACCTGATTAGTTCTGGACAGAATCTAATGAGTTGATTCTGAGCAGTTGTAAAGGAAGATCCAGAGCCCCTGAATTAGATTTCTAATACTTAGTGCACCCATAACTCCTGCCTCTTATTTTAATGGAGGTGGCAATATTAATTGAACCAGGCTCATTACAGAATGAACTTACAGCACTTTTAACACTCATCACTGTACAGAAAGAACAGTCATTGCCTTGGTGCACCTACACTTTTTCTTTCTAGTGAGATTAATTGCTCTAAGATTAATATAATTAGAATGTGCAGTACCTATTTTGTACTGGATAATAAAACGATAAAAAAATATATGCCCTCCCTAGAACATGGAGCTCATGCCATACTAAGTAAACAATCTTTAAACCTAAAATAAGTTTCTCTGTAAGTATTTTGAGTCAGTCCTAATATTTATGTATCAAGCTGACCTTGGAGACCAATACCTGTGAGCATGACATATACATGCATGTATATACATATATACATTCTTTCTATAAACAAGTATAACAGCATAAAGTACAGTAATGAAATGATAAATAAGATCCTTCCTTAAAAGACTGGGGTTAATTTTACCAGAATTCTTCTCTGCATTTCTACTGGAGTAGAGAAGGTTATTAGGTAGATGTTAGCATTGCGCTTGTCCTTTATATTACTTTAGCTCTATGCTTAATGCTCTTCCCATTTACTTTCAAAGAAAAAAAAATCTATATCCAAATATATTATAGTTTTGTCAAACTTGTTGCACTCAGCACTGAGCAGAATTTCTCTTAGTTAATTTATATGACAAATGCTGAATATTCTAACAAAGCGGTTGGGCTCTGATGTAGTTAACTCAGTGGCATATTGACACTTTTGGAGTTCTGCAAGTTCCTGGATTCTGTGTTCATCCATGGCAATATCAGAGGGAAAAGCATTTCTCTCAACTAGGAAAGGAAAGAAGAGCTTGTCAGATATCATGGTGATTTTTGCTCTTCCTTGGTTTCCTTTTAACAGAGTTATGGTAGTCCTTCGTATGTAAGGGAAAAGGCATTTTTATGGATATTTATAGCAGTGTTAGAAACAACTACTTCACTGAGAATTGTAATTACTTATTCACAAGCTTTTTGAATATTTTACTTTCAGTCTGCAGGGGTTTATTGCTTTGCCCCAGTCTGAATTCTTGAGAGAATGCAAAGCAAAACAGCTACCTCAGGTCTTGTTTAGGCTGCAGAATTATTCAATTAACAGGTTCAATTTTAAGATTCAGTATACAAATCGTTCTTATACACGATGTACTTTCCCCTCTCTCCACCTACCGCCTTTCTCCACCACTCTCTCAGCAAACTCATTTTGATTTATAAATCAATAGTCATGTGTTTTGAAAACACAATAGAGGTGTACTTTAAACACCAGTCTATTTTTAAATCCCTAGATTCCAACAGAATTTTCTATGCTTAAAATGGTTACTCCAATTCCACTGGTAATATCCTGAGGACCAGAATGAGTTTTTGATGTACATCCACTGTTTCTGCTATCCACAGTGAAGCTCTCGGTAAGCTTTACAATGGCAAATACACAGAAATTGAAGACAGCATAAAACCTCAGGTTCAATTAAGAGGTTCTTAGGCCCTCCATTCTATATGCATATGCCCTTCTGGTTTCCCTTTGTAATTTGAAAGTTTTTTGTGCCATGTGACATTAAAGAAATTATATTATGCTATCTATATGAAAAGCATAAAAAAGAAATAAAAGCATGTATGTATATAAGCTTATGACAAGAGACATCTAACCATTATTGAATAGAAATTTGGAAGCAAAATATTTGAATAAATACTGCCAATCTAAATGCACATACAGAGAGCTAAAATATTTTAAAATCCAATTGCAACTGAAGGATCACCAAAATACACCAGGAAAATCTGATACATTTTAGCTTTTGAAAATAAATTTATATATAATAAATGTGCTTGCACAGCTAAACAGATTAGATTTCCCCAGGAGAAAGAAAAGAAACGGACCTGAGCTGTCGTCCTCAAAGGGGTATATATAAATATTCAAATATTTCGCATTTAAGTAGCTTACAGAATTACAATAAGAAAACCATACTGAAATATATAAAGTGAATGTAAAATTAAACGAATCTCATCTAATGGTTTACACTATTTTTTCCTTCTTTACCATCATATTGTACGTAAATATGCCTCCACATATGAAGCAACACAACTGTGGTATAAATATGGTAAGGATATTTATTACATCATTATTAGCCCATTATTCTTGTTTAATCTCTGTGATTTTAAAATAAGAAAAATATTTTATTTGCATATATAGAATAGGTAATCAAGCTTCAGGAGTCAACACTAGTATGTAGTCTTAAGTCAAACACGGAAACAGCAATAAAAAGAAAAATTGCTATCTCTAACAAGTTCTGTTTATATGTGCTAAGAAAAAATTATCATATCACATGCTGAAGGAGAAATATTACACAGAAGCACGGGACCTAGATTAGCAAATTGTTGCATGAGTGTTTTGATCCAGTTATAAGAGATGCCTCTGTCCAAATTAAGGTGCAGAACTTAATTGCTTAAACCTAAACAGGACCATATGCCAAAGTCAATAGAACAGATTTTATTTAAGAGAGAATGTGAGGTAGAGAGACAGAAAGAAATAGGAAGAGACAGTGGGGAGGGGGAATGGAAAATGAGTGAGAGAGAGAGAGGGACATTAAGCAAAAGATATCAGCACCACATGAATTCCTGCAGCATCCTGCTGGTCCTTCTTCACCCTCGTCTTCTTTGTGGTAGGGGTCCCTGAGTTTTCTTCTGGAGGTACCACTTTTATGCAGTCCAGGTCCTGGGTCCCCAGGGCATAGACACCACTCCCATAACTTTGGATACATGTGTAAGTAGTTTCTTCCTTTCTCCCAGTTTGCCACTGAGTGGATTTTTGTCTTGATAGATGACCCAGATCTGCCTCACCAGGCCTGGAATCAGCATCTTCCTGTTGTTGCCATCTGTGCTCATCACAAGTTCTGTTGTGGTGGTGTATCTTATGGGCACAGTATTTTGAGACATGCAGTTCCATTCTTTAAGTCTTCACAATGACTGTTTGTTATGGGGCAATTACAGCAGTGGCTGTGGAGTTCTTATCCACACTTCACATCTGAGGAAATCTACAGAGGATCAGCCTTTACAGTAGAGTTAAATCACTATATATTGCAAATGTAAACCTAGGTAACTATTTTTTGTCAGTTTCATGCATCCTGCCACATTAGATTTACATTTCCAAAATGTTCATGTGCAGAAGCACTATCAAATTGATTTCATCAATGGTTTAATAAAAAAATATTAGCACATGAAAATCTGATGCAAAGATGAATCAGTATGCTGACAGGGTAATGTTTCTTATATTTCCACAAATAAACCTGAAATAGATAAAATACCATGAGTTTTTAAATTGAGAGGAAAGTAAAGCTAGCCTGGCTTGTATGTTTTTGTGTGACACTGTAACGAAGAGAAAATGAAAAAGAATTTCCAAGAAAGACTTTGACACAAAACTAGTTTCCAGGAAATGGACTAAGAGTACTTTTTGCATTAATTTCTTTTGAATATTTGTTGCTGTTAGCCCTTACATTGAGTGAGAAATTCTCGTTCCCCAATGTCAAACATTTATGCTAAGATATTAAATAAATAGCTAAGTATTTTTCATTATTCCTTTTTCATAGTTACTAAAACACTAGTATGTTCTCATTTAGTAAGGGTTGTACATGATGAGAAAACGTAGACTTTTTCTGATCTATTTTAATTCATGGATTTGTTTTTATTTTCTTTGTAATTGCAATAGCAGGAATCTAACCAGGAATTTCAAAGTCAATCCATCATTATTTCTTATTCTCGGATGTTTTCATACCTAGGATTTTACCCCATGGAAATGCAGCATAGCTGTGATTTTAAAAATGAAGAGGTGAAGCAGCTTCTGACACATACTATGCAAATTCCCTTATGCTTTCTATTAGTATTTGAATAGATAAATGAACTTGAAACAAAATGTTATCTTTATCTTTGAACCATATCATAAACTAAAAATAGTTAGCAATGAGTATTGCTCAGTTGAGGCACTGTGAATGAGGCACTGGGTTATGCAAGAGGAGCAACAATCTGCTTACAGCTGGGATGGGCCTCTTTAGCCCGTTTCCATAAAACACTACTTTAGTTCAGTTATTTAAAAGGGAGATACCTAAATTTAAACTAATCACTCAACACTTCCTGTCAGTCTGCTGAGAGAAGCGAGTACATACAGAGCTGAGTCACTTGATTTATTTTAGATGCTATTTGTGTGAATGACTCGCCTTCTCAAAACAGGTATTTAAGTCCACTGACTATAAGGGCAGCCTAGGACAGTTAGCTCAGACTGTGAGATCTGATTTTTTTGATATTTGGGGTTGAGTGGGACTCATCTCACCCTCTTTGACCGTAACACTATTTCTTTCTCACCTTCCCCCCAAGGCTCAGCTGTTCATGCTCCAAAGATCAACAGCACAGCTCTGATGTGGCATGATTATGTGCCTTTGGCTCAGCCTGCCACAGAGACTCATAGATTGTGGGAAACAGCTGTGAGAAAGCCTGCAGAGAAGAGCCTTGTAAGTTATGACTATAGAGTTACAGACAGAGGTAGAACCATAAAGATGAAAGAGCGCAAGTAACTGAACGAATGAAGACTAAAATGCACCAATGTGGAAAAGTACAAAATCTAAAATGGGAAAAAAATAAAATATGGGATCATGTGGATACCATTGGATTTGGTGGATGCTTTCAAGTTACTGATACTACAGATCTAGATCTGGTCCTGGGAGCAATGGAGACAAACTCTTTTCCCGGCTCATAGCTGCCGGGCCAATGAAGACTCTATTGTCTATTCCTGATAAGAGACTGAAAGATCTTAACAGTGGGGTGAGAATCTGTATTACTTTCTTAGTAATCAGGTAAAACCTAGGTATCTTTTGTATTTACAAGACAGAAAAAAAAAGAAAAAAAGAAAAAAAGAAAAAAAAAGAAAAAAAGAAAAAAAGAAAAAAAAAGAAAAAAAGAAAGAAAAAAAAAAAGAAAAAAAGAAAAAAAGAAAAAAAAAGAAAAAAAGAAAGAAAAAAAAAAGAAAAAAAAAAAAACAAAACCCCACCTGTTCTATATTTTAACAGCAATTTTTTATGTATCATTCTAGATGCCTAAACAAAATGGCCCAGAGAGGAGTCATAGTAATATGGTTAGTGAACATGCTGTCTAAAGAAATGTGTAAGGCAGACTTTCTAATTGTATGGTTGAAGCTTATTTAACATTTGCACTCTGAAGCTTGTCAGGCACAACTCAAATGGAGTAAGAGAAATGAAAGAAAAAGTGCCAATATAAATGAACCATCAGAGCAGCTCTCTCCCTGTTTTCAGACCAATCTCCAGTTCACAAACCGACACGAAATTGCTTCTTGTGCAACCTTCTGAGATGATACTTGTGAGAGGCTCATGACTATGTCACAAATGCAATGCATATGACTGTTAGGAAGAAAACTATTTTTAAGAAACCCTTGCAGACTAAGAAATTGTGTACACAATACATACTGAAGGACTACAATATAAGCACTTGTGCCACTAGACTATAAAGACACCACATTAACATATTTGTACCCAGCATCTTGAAGGGATATGAAACTTTTCTATTAACTTATTGATGTGAAGGAGAATGTTCATGATATCTGCAGAAGTGAACCTTGCTAAAAATTCTACTGATTGTTCAGCAGTTTCTTTCCCTTGATAATTTTCATCTCACCATTTTTTGGTCTGGAAGATTTTCTATGTTTATAAGCACACATAGTTTTTAATTTTAAATTCTTTAACCTCTTATTTTATACTGTATTGCATTCTGGAAATTCATGTGTTACCTTTCACTGAAGAGAGAAACGTTGGCTTGCCAAACAAATACATTTAATTCCTGTTGATTCCCAGCATTTCCTGGGCATCCATTTCTTAGTGGTATATAATCCTCCAGAGCCAATATTTTCTGTTAGCACCATGCCATACTTTAACTATTGCATTCTTAAGTACTAATTATCCCACTTAAACTATCAGTAAGAGGAAGAATGATTTTCTTTTTTAAATAAGGCCATAAAGTTCACAATATTCTCTACACCACTCTACTCCCATTTTATTTAAAATAGTCAATCCCACATGTGGAGTGGTTTGTTTGTTTGTTTGTTTGTTTGGGTTGTTCTTGTTGTTGTTGCTTTGCTTGATTTTGTTTTGCTTTGTGGGTTTTTTTCACATTTATTTTTGGTTTTGTTCTTGCTAAGTGTCAGTATGAATAATTAGTTTTGTGTAGCAATACAAGCAACAAGTCTTTTATGATTCACAGCATGTTTGATGCCTTTTGGAAACAATTAATGTTCCACTAATGGCATTAATACCAAAAATTGGAACTACTGTACTAACCTGCTCGACTCTCACCCCTTTTTGCATTTGCTTAGGTTATTAGCAACAAAAATGTTATCCCTTATTTTGTTGTTGACAACTCATGTAACTGCACTATGTTTTGTTAGATTTTCATAATAGGAGGTTGTACAATTAGAAATAGTAAGTAGTGAATGCTGTTAAAACACTGTGAAAAAATTTTTCTGAGCCTATGGTTATGTTGTCATTTAGATACTTAATTACCGCAACCTGAGTTTGCTTTTTTTTTTTAATGTGAAAAATATTTTTTGTTAACAAGGTCAGATGTGACCTGGATCTTCTAAGCTGATATTTGCCTCATTTTAGAGAAACATGAGATTGCTGGTATTATCAAGATTTATATTCTTTCTATATTACAAATTCTTTCATTTATGATTTCATTTCTTTATTAACTTCTCTTTGGGATCAGGAGGTACAGCTGACTTGCTCATGAATTTATTAATTTCAGCAGGGAGAAAGAGAGAAGCTGGAGATTATAGCTGAATGTTTTTTAACATTAAAATAAAACATGACTGCATGTCTGTTCCAGGGACAAAGAGAGACTGACAAACTACATGCACTTTTACTGTATTAGGTGTTTTATACCATCTGTACTTACTCTCCTTGGGAAAAAAAAAAAAAGATAAGGGTTAACAAGGTACATCCCAACTGTATTTTTTAATTATGGGAAGCATTTTTATTAGTGTTACTGACCATGGGTATAATTAAAATCTATAGCCCCAAAACCAAAAACCCTCCCTAAATTCCCGAAGCAAAACTCTATCTAATCTGACTTTTATTATTATACAGCTGTCTTGACTTTAAACCCAGTAGGGAATCTCAAAGTCAACAGATTCTGTAGACATTCAGGGAAGCTGTGTGGGCTGGATGAAGCATACAAAGAATTTTTCATTCCCTTTTGTCTTAATTATACCATCCTTTTCCTTTTTTTCTTTTAATTTATTTTTAGCATTTCATCAGAATTAATCCATTACTGCAGCTTTATTTTTCTTTCTGGGTTTTTTTCCTCAACAATATATTAAGATTTCACTTTTTTTTGCTTTTTTAAAAAAAACCGTAAAGTACTTGCCGTTTTTTCAATCACAGTCACATCAGCCTTATTAGGATGCTTGGAGAAAAAGCAAGCCAAATTTTTTGATCAGTAGTAATATTCTAATCTATTCTAGGTACCACTGACAATATTAAAACAGAGATTGTAGCTTAGAAAATTTATTTTAGTGCAGATTGATTTAACAACTGAAAAACAGATTTCTTTTAAACCTTTAAAAATATCTGTTGCTAAAGAATATTGAAACAAAACTTATTTTCTGTTCTGGTGAGAAAAATAATACAAGTAGAGTGGCACTCATTACCAATTAATAGCAGAAGAAAGATGTTTGATAATGCATTAGTAGCTTAGTTTTGACTTCTTATGAATTTGGGTAGGATCCAACACTCTTGTGGAAGCATATTGTAAGAATTTAACAGGGTGTCCCAACACCTTTCGAGTCTAAGCAGTGGGCTTGTTGCCAGAGTTAAGGCAACTCTAAAATGAAACATAAGAGTTCCTGACACGTCTGGTGCCTTTCTTCAGCATTATGAGAATTCACAACAAACATCAGGCCCCCATTGTTGGGTCATGACAGTTGGTGGCTTATTTCTCATCTTGACATTGCCTTTATGGTGAGTTGTCAGTGCCTAGAGTCTTACACTGGGAGGAATGTTACATTCATGCTGGCGATTTCTTCCCCACTCTGGGATCTACTTGGATTCCTTTCTATGTCTTTACTACGATGCTTTATGCTTTCACACCTTGCTTTCTCCTCACTGACCTGCAGCTCCATGTTACATATAAGTTTAGTATAGTGCCTTTCCCATATGTCATGTTGCAATACTATTGCTTTGTTCTCTTTACTACTCCAAAATATTTTGTCCAGATCTACATTTCTTTAAGATGACCATATGTCCTTTTTTACATCTGTGTGGTCCCCAGTGTCACCCTGACCACCCCACCTGTGTGTTTCCTGTGTGGTGTCCTCTGCCCCTGCTTGAAAGGCTCCACCACTGCACCAGATCTGTACCTCTTAGTATTGCATCCCAGTCACAAAACCGTGGCAACACCATATGAAGACGAAAAAGAGTGAAAGAAGTTAGCCAATTAGAAAATTAGAATTAGTCAATTAGAAAATTGCTGTTGCAGCAGCAACAAGTAAACAAAAAAAAAAAAAAACAAGCTGCAGGCAATTCAGTGGAAGGTTCAGGCAGACCAGACCTGGCAACCTTCAGTCTCAAGGCTGTGCAAACATCATGAACTTGATGGCCTGTTACTGATCAGGAAAGATGGTGCCAAACATGCCAAAGGGCACTAATGTGGAGTGCTGGCCATGGCTCATGGAAAGGCCTGTTAGGGATGCAGTAATAATTGGTATGTATTATAGAAGATGGGAGTGAAATAACAGCATCTTTTTGGAGGGTCAGGAACACTGAATAAGTTTGTTTAAAAAGCAATCATTTAAAATTCAAATGAAGGGGAATAGAAATATCCTTTTGATATGCTTTATGGTGTTACACCTGATCGGAACTTGAGGCTGAGGGCTTCCTAGAAACTTAAGAAAATAAATCACACAAACCCTTTATTAAAATGTTTTTTCCATATTCACTTATGTACCCAACTGTGAAAATACAAGATATATGTTGGTCTATTTTAATTTTCTGAGTTTTGATCTAAGCAGACAATTCTTCTAAGTAGAAGTGTGAGATAGCCTTGAAGGGTAATGTTTGCTGGAGCTAATATACCACCCTACAGCTCAAGATCACTGTTGTTTGCTTCTAAGCAAAGCAATCCACTGAGCTCAGGGCACAAGCCACCCTGAATAGAGGACAGTAGAGCTGTCATTGCCTAGAGATGTTGTGGACACCCCATCTCTGGAAGTTAGGACCAGGTTGGATGGGCCTTGGGAAACCTGGTCTAGTGAAAGGTGTCCCTGTTTGTGGCAATTTAACCATTCTATGAGTCGATGATTAGGACTCCAGGGAAGAAATGTTGAATATCCCAAGTAGTGGAAAAGTTACTAACAAAGAAATGGTGCTTCTAGGAAAAACAGAGGGTAGATTTAATCTCTAAAAGCATATTTGGAAGTAAGAGCAACTTCTGCATAGTTTCTCAGGTTTGTAGACACACCCTCTAAAGGGACATTTCTCATGCTGTACCTTTAATTTGTTGAACATCATAATCTTGAGCAGCTGCATTAGAAGAGAAGTGCAAGAAAGCCTCCTTATCCTGCATTCTTATTATGACACTAGTAAACCAATCACAAAACCAGAAAAAATATCTACTTGAGAACTAAATACCAAGTAAACTGTAGGTTAGACTTTTCTATTAGACTGTCCAAGTAGGAAAATAAAATGCCTACAAGGAGATACCAAAGAGTCTCGTAGCTCCAAGAAGGACACATATTTCCTCCATTTTTCTGGAAAAGGGAAATAGATTATTTCACAGTTCTGTGTGCTACACAGCTGAGGCTTTCTTTCTTACCTTGCACCTGCCCAGAGTGTTACTTTTGCCTGCCAGAAAGGGAAATAAGACATAAGCCTTAGCCCTTTTCCATCTTTTGCATTACTTCGCTTTTTTTCTCATAGGAAGTATCACACTTCTATGAAGTGTCAGACTTCATTCTGTCAACCAAAGTAATAAGGAGAGATTTTACCCCCAAATCATTGACCATCCAAGGACAAACCAGTCCTAGCTGCCACAAAACCGTCTACTAGAAAATAATACGAAGTAGCAGCTAGGAATAACTTTCCAGATAGACAGATCATTTGTATCTACAGAATCCTAAAGCTTCTCAGAATGAGGCATTTATCTTCAAATAAATAAAGCTATGCAGAGCATCTTGTAGCAATGTATAATAAACTAGCAAGCAGATATTTTTCTTGAAAAGCATTTAGTTTATGACTTCCAGGTGCTTATTTCTTTACAGCAGTAATAGTGTGCCAGGCTTTTATTTATGGCTCAGCATGCAGATTTTAGCTGTTGATAAACAGCTATTAGTAATATTTAGGAATATACAACCATGTAATACACACAATAGTTTGTGCCAGAGAAAAGGTGGAAATATCACACAAGAAAAAAGGGGGTTTGTGATAAATGCTTCAGAAAGATTGTCTGATATCATAAAGTGAAACTGATTCTGATTTCAGAGTGGTGAGACTACGAATTAACCATACTGGAATATATCACTATCATCCTCATGTTAGATAAGATCAACAAAAGCAAGTGCACCAATATTGACATAAAATATCATAGCAGTGTTACCAAGCTAAAGAGAGATCAAGAGAAGCTTGTAATACTCCAGCCTTAAAATATTATTTTGTCATACCTAGAATGCTTTATGACCTAAACACTATATTCTATGAGTCATCAAAAACTATAGCATTTAACTTTATTCTGTTTGAAACTAATTCAATCAGAACTGTTGGACATTCTGCAAAAGATGCAGGTAAAATAAATTTGATCATGTACTTAAAGATCATACACAGAGAAAACAAAAGTTCCCGACTTGGTAAAGTTAGACTTTTTTTTATATGCACAAGTATAACTAGCCCTCTATATAGATTTTGTAGCTGGTTTTGTGCTTTTGTTATTTGTAGACTAGAAAGATACACTTTATTGGCAACAGGCATCATGTGAAATTAAAGCATATTCGATAAGGATGTGAAGGAATCTCTTCTTAATAAAATGGCCAGAATTTTCAGTTTGAATTCTTAGCAGTTCAAGAGACAGAAGTTTCAAGATGGTGTCTGTGAACCAAACAAAATAAAATGAACAAAGAAAAAAAATTTCCTTTGAACTGCATGTGCAAGAAACCTTTGTAATTCAAAGCACTATTCTAAAATATCTAATATAAAAGCATGAAGATTTTGCACCTCTCAATGTTTTCCCATACCATTTACATGGACTCAGATTCTCTTCCATTCCTTTTTTTCAGAATTCCCACAGAGAAAGAATTTCATTGCCATGACAATTCCTATCTATGAGAATTAACTCATTATGAAAAATAAACAGGAAAATATGTATAAACCAAGCCCCAGAGTTGTTACAACAGTGATAAAAAAGCTGTATCACATCAGCAGATACTGCCATACAGTACCCAATGTACAGTGGGTGGTAACTGTACAGTGGGTAAAACCCCAAAGGACCAGGGCTCTAAGAAATAAATAAGTAAAAAAAAAAAAAAAACAAAACCAATTCTTTTTAAAATTATTTAATTTTTAAAAAACCACTATGTGAAAAGATTGACAGAATGGATTCTTCCAAATACTGCAGGCACAGTAGCTGTGGGGCATAGCTATGTCACCAGCACCAGCAAGGAATAGTGCTAAAGCTGGATCTCTGACTTGGCAGATAATCAGCCTGGATAGTAGATGTAGTCTGGGGACAGCTCTGGTAAAGAAACATTAATCTGTGGAGGTGATTAGGATTGCTACAGCAAATTTGTAGCTGTAATGGGAAAAGAAAAAGGTCTACCTTTTTTTTGCTTGAAATCATGTCAAATGCTGTTTACTACTTAGCACAAAAATCCATCAAGTGAACCCTGTAGTATTTGCTAAATCTTCATTAAGTTTAGCATACAGAATGGTTATGGAGCTTGTAAACAGTTGTGTTAATTCCCTGACACAGCACTGCTTCCTTTGCAGAATCTCATGAGAAGCATTGGTGCTGCACCTGTGAGAAGAGACAGAGATGCAGAAAGGTCAGGGACTGATGAGGTTCTTGATGCCCAAGAGTAGGAATCAATTATTTTCTCCAAACATTTGAACAATGTGGCAAAACAAGCAGGTGGGGAAACATTTTTGCTACCTCAAGTTTACTTCTGGTACTCCTTTAAATGGTTTTTTATAGCTGTTTTAACAACATACTTCAGGGATCTGAATCTGAAACTTCATGGTAGAATCAAATAGGTATTAATATTCAAAGGAAGCATTATGTCCTCACAGGGAAATTGAGAATATTCACAGATGACCATGAAAGGAATGAATTTCATTACTTTTCTCAGCCACTATGATTTTGTTTCAGCTAAAAATTATGAAGCATGCACTGCTATTGTTCCTGCCATTCAGAATCAACTGCATGGAAATTGTCAGACAATATAAGGATTTCAGAAAAATAAAAGGAGTGTTTCTTTTGAAAGAAGTACAATTGTAAATGCTTCACGGAACAATAAATGTGCTATTACTGGTAAATATACCACCCAATCAGAACCACACACATCTAACACAACACAAAAGAACAGCCATTTAAAAACTACAAAAGAGCAAGGATATTGGGTAGCCAAAAGTAAAATTTCCCCTGTAAGCAAGACTGTGATAGCAATTAAATTATAAGTGAGATTAGGCCCATTGTCAGAACTTCAAACAGTGGGAAGAAAAAAGTTCAGATTTTCCCTAGACTGTGGTAGCACCAGCAAGTACAAAAGTCATGTGAAAGACACAAAAGTAGAGCTAGCTCAAATAAAATATGTTTCTAAATGACTGTAGTATTCTATTTAAAGTAATGCTTAGACTACGGAAATTTCAGGAAATAGGTTTGTGAACACAGGCAGGATTAGTGGTTCAGCATATAACAAAAAACATGATCCAAGTCAATAGTAGGCACCTTCCCTGATCTTGTAGAAAGTTTAACACCTCCCCTGTTACTTACTAGAGACTAGAATTCCTTAGCTAAAAAGCCACAATAGTCCTAATTTAATTTTAATTTAAAAATTTCATTTAATCTAATTTCATTTCATTTTGTTTCTTTGTAAGCTTTCATTTCTCTGTAACCAGGAAGCTAACTTGGGCTTTGTCTTTAGCTCTGCTCAGATGGCTGCCTGCTACCTTCAGCTGTCCCCCAAGAGGTAAAGCAGAGAATCATTTATGCTCCTTTGACCATTTCAGACAGCCAGAGAGCAGAGGCAAACTCAAGGCCCGTGACCAACTTGTAGCCAAGGTGTAGGGGAACTGGACTTGACTTCTGTCTGTGTGAAAAACACCACAACAGCTGAGACTTTGTAAAGTGAAAGCTAGTGAGTTACAAGCTCTTTCATTTTTGGTAGTGCCATTACAAATAAAACTCTAAGCTGATTTTTAAGTATCATTACAAATTCTGCGGTCCATGTTATTGACTCCACGGAGCACAGTAAAGATGTGAAATCCAGCATCATATTGGAACATCTCAGCTAAATATAAAATTTGCTAATATTTACTTATCAGTATTATTTCCAGCTAAGAAATAAAATTTACAGAGTAGATGAAAGTGAAGATGAGAATTTGAATAAATTAATGTCGTTAGATAATTTCAAGGCTCTTGCTGTGAAATCTGGTCCCACTGAGCACCACAGTATAATGGGTTCACAACACAGCCGTTCTGGATTGCTGTAAGCCACACTGACACCTACATGGGGGATGACAGCCTGTCACACTGATAGTGCTAATGACTACCACCAAGAGAGTTTTTATTCACAAGCAATCACAGACATCATTAAATCCAATGGGTGGGCCAGCTACTTTTTTCAGGGCCAAATGGAAGAAGAAATTAAACCCACAGAGACACACATATGAAATGTCAGCAGCTGTATAAAAGCAAGCATAAAAGTATGCTACCTTCTCTGCTAAAACAGGACCTATATACAGCCAGCTTCCTCTGGAGAAGGTATATGGAATATATTGAAAGATGAGAACATAGAGTGTCATTACAGGGAAGGATATGAGAAAGACCTGCTAAGAATGGCACACTTTCAGAAACTTTTTAAGGCAAAAGGAGGAAATTATGATGGTAATGTGTTAAAGCAGGGATACTGCAACCTGTATCAGACAACGAGGCCCGTGGAAAAGAAATATCTATGGACCGATTCTTGATAGATGTTTCAGAGAGATGTTTATTTCTCCAGCCACATGGCTGAGGATCTGGCGAGGAGCTGAGGCAGTCCCGGGACCCGAGGGTCCTTGCCCGCGCAGGGGAACACAAAACAACCAATGGGGAACGAGGCTGACCAGGGGCAGGGAAACCCCGTGCCTCCCCACCGGGGCCCCTCTCCTGGGACCACATGGCAGGGGGGGAGACCCCAACATTTCGCCCGTTTATTTTTAACAAAAAGAGATTTAAAACTTAACATTGAAAACAACTGGATAAACATGAGATAACAAGGACAGTTTAAAAACAGAACAAGCCACCCTCTTGAGTCTTTAAGCATCCAAACAGATTCTCTGGAACATCCTAAGGCTGACAGAAGGGAGACAGGACTCTCCGGGCATGCTTTGTGGGGAAACTGAGGCAGGAGAGGGTTTCTTCCATTTGTACCTGTTGGAACACTAAACAAAAATAGTTAATTTCTTCCCTCCCCCTTTTCATCCCCTCCTCGGCATTGAAAAGGGATTTTTGGGGAAACAATTGGCAAAGGCATGGTTTTGTGAGGAAAACCATGGATGAAAAAATGGATTGGGAATACACTGGGGGCAATAGGATATAGCGTAAAAGGAAAAGGTGGGATTAGGAAAGGGAGACTGTAGGGGGGGCTTATAATGGAGATATTGTCTAACATAACTACGATATTTAGCATATATACTGCCTTTTACAGAAACACCATTTTCTACCCTTGTAACCCTTTTCTACCTTGCACAATTTTGAACTCTACTACTTCTCCATCTCCTAAACTTGGGATGTATTTTTCAGGGTTATTCTTTTTAATGGCAGTTCTATGAACAAATATGTCTTCTTGGTTGTCGCATTTTGTTATAAATCTACAATTTTGTTTAACATTATACCATGTTACTATTCCTAAAACCTTGGCTACGATGATTTTTTCCTTTTTCTGAGTGGCTGCTGTTTTCTGTCTCGCTGCGTTTTTGCTTTCTCTTTTGTTTTCGCTCGCTTCCGTGTTGGAACTGCCAGGGCTGTTGGAGCTGTCAGGGCTGCTTGCGCCTGCGCGCTCTTCCCGGAGTCGCATTCAGCACCCCGAGGGCTGGGCCGGGCCGCACCACTCAGCTCCCTGCGCGCCACCACCTCTGCTCTCAGCTGCGCTGCCGCTGCCTGGGGCCGTGTCCATGTCTTGGCTGGGCCCCTGAATGGCGACCCCCCCGCACCCTGGTCCAGTGCATGTTTCGGCTGGGCGCGGCTCCGCTCGAAATGTTGGGGTCTCTCCCCCCCTGCCATGTGGTCCTGGGAGAGGGGGCATGGGGGGAAGACATGGGGTTTCCCTAGGCCCTGGTCAGCCTCACTCCCCATTGGTTGTTTTGTGTTCCCCTGCGCGGGCAAGGACCCTCAGGTCCCGTGACTGCCTCAGTTCCTCGGCAGATCCTCAGCCATGCAGCCGAAGAAATAAACATCTCTCTGAAACATCTATCAAGAATCGGTCCATAGATATTTCTTTTCCACGGGCCTCGTTGTCTGATACACGTGTTGCAGTAACCCCACTGTAAGAGTAATGAATAGGTGGTGAGCTTCAGAAGCAGATGAAAATGCAGTGTCCCAGGGGAACCCTAAAGAAGATAGACTGTCTAATCTTTCAAGGAACTCCTGAACTTTCAAGGAATAGAATCTGACACAGAGCCCTGTACCTGCTATTCTTATTCTGAGGAAGAAGATAAACCACTGGTTCTAAAATGCTGAGGTTTTAGAGGCACGTTTTACTTGTAACCTGATTTCATGTTTTTAGAAAACATGAACGTGCTAATAGGTTAATAAGTCATATCAGAAAACTGTAACTTCAACTCAAGCTGAGACCATAGGAGAAGAAAAAATTGACATAGAGTCAAAAAAAGACTTAAGAGTCAATTCTGTGCCCAACATCACTGACTATTGCTGTGACCATCAAAACTGATTTGGTATCAGATTTCAGGTATCTATGCTCCCACAGTTTCAACAGCAAATATCTTTCTCTTCTAATGAATCCCATGCTGATACAGTATGTGGAGCATTGTATTAGCAATACCAAGCCTGTCACCATTTAGCTGGATTGAATGATGCCACCGAAAAGGTGTCGGTGGAATGGAGTCTCCTGGGTGAAAATGGTCCTTGCCCCTGATATAAAAATGTCAGGCACAGGCATGCTTATCCCTTATTTTGGATTTAGTTCAAACAGTGACTAGAAAAAGAATTATGTATTTGAGGAGGTTGAATTATTTCATGATTATCTTATACTATTAGCTGTAGAAGGACCATAGGGCACTAGGAATGAGCCATATCTCTAGTACAGTGTAAGCAGAAGAACACCAACAGGGCATACAGACCTGCTCAGTCAAAGAGACAACTGGTTCAGAACACGGGCTGGCAACACAGATAGAAAAGCAAGCAAAGACTGGAGGGGAGCTTACAAGCTCTTGTTGCCTGTTATTCTTGATACCTGGTTTATTCCTGCCCCATAAGGTTGAAAACAATTTTCCTGAGATTCACCATTGAGTCCATTATCAGCAGGGACTGCCTCAGCACAGATGCATGGTGACCAGACTCATGTGTGCTATCAGCTCTCTCTCAATGTACAAGTCAGTGCTGCCACCAGTCTGGGATGACAATAACTTCCCTATAAAACACAGACGAACTGTGAATTTGCAGGAACTGCATTGCACTGTTGAATATGTCACGTCGTACACCCAAGAGAGATGCATTGGGAGTGTTTGTTAAGAGACAGCTACAGTATTGTGCTAGCTGCCTGTCCCTACAAATAATCATTTGTCTTCCTGGAACCACAGTCCCAATCAAGAATTTCATGTTTGTTTACCACATTCCCCAGGAGGATGAGGAACTACAAGTGTGACACTACCAGAAATACTTAGAACGAGATCATTCATACAGATGAATATGTCAGATTATTTCTCATTAATTCTTTATTTAATCTAGCTATAGAACCATTATTTACAGCCCTGAAGTCTGACCTGTATTTTTTTCTGCCATCCATTTGGATAACACTCAACTGTTCTATTTGAGGACAATTTGGTCTGGTCTAGACTCTTGGCAAGGCATAAGCAAGTATATTGGAATTCACTGAGTGATTCTCAACATTTCTGGCTTCTAAACTCCTACCCATAATTAAGTTGATATTAAAGACTCTTGGTAAGATATGGTGGGTTGTCCCTGGCAGAGTGCTAGGTGCCCACCAAAGCTGTTCTGTTTCTCCCCTCTTCATCTGGGCAGGGGAGAGAAAATATAAAAGGCTCATGGGTTGAGATAAGGGCAGGGAGAGATCTCTCACCAGGGACTATCACAGGCAAAACAGACTCAGCCCAGGGAAATCAGTTTAACTTTTTGCCAATCAAATAAGGTTAAGGTAATGAGAAATAAAAACTGTATCTTAAAAACACATTTCCCCCACTGTTCTCTTCTTACCTGGCTCCTAATTTTCTCTCCATCTTCCCCCACAGTGGCACAGGAGGATGTGGTCAGTTCATCACATGTTGTCTTTGCCACTCCCTCTTCTTCAGGGGGAGGACTCCTCACTCTTTTCCCTTGTTCCTGCATGGTGTCCCTCCAACAGGAGACAGTTCTCTACTAACTTCTCCAAAATAAATTTTTCTCATGGGCTGCAGTTCTTCATTAACATCTTCAGTGTGGGATCCCTTCCACAGGTTGCAGCCCTTCTGGAACAGGCTGCTCTAGCATGAGACCTCCATGGCGTCATGAGTCCTGCCAGCAAACCAGCTCCAGCCTTAGTTCCTGTTTATATCCACATGTCCATACAGGCGTCTGCTCCAGCACAGGCTTCCTACTGTGTCACAGCTTCCTATGGGCATGCCTGCTCCAGCATGTGATCCTGCATGGGCTGCAAGTGTATCTCCACCATGAACCTCCATGGTCTGCATGGACACAGCCTGCCTCACTACAGTGTTCACCATAGGCTTCAGGGGATTCTCAGCTCTAGCACCTGGAGCACCTCTTCTCCATCATTCTTCACTAACCTTGGTGCTTGCAGGACTTTTTTTCTCACATACTCCTACTCCTCCCTCCAGCTGCAGTTGCACAGGTTTTTTTTCCACATCTTAAACATATTAGGTGCTCCACTCTCAGCCTTGGACAGTGGTGGGTCCATCTTGGAGCCATCTGACGTTGTCTTTGTTAGACATGAGAGAAGCTTCTGGCAGCTTCTCACAGAAGCCACTCCTGTAGCTCCACGCCTACCAAATCCTTGCCGTGCAAACCCAATATATAATCATAAAAGTATAAACACCATTTGCTCTGAAACACAGATTTTAAAAGAAACATTAAGATTTTAGTTAAAGGTTAGCTTTGTTGAAATTAGTTAGTTGAAAATAGATAAGTAAGCTTGGGCCCGGCTGGAATTAATTAATAGTTAATAATTAGTTAAGAAGAGCTGGACCTGAAATAATCTTTAAGATGTAAGTAGATTGCCAAATAACTGATTGCTTGTCACTTTTATATTTGTTTAGCTGTGCTTAAAATGAGAAACAGAAACATTGATAAAGAGATCTAAAGAAATGAAGACAATGGCTAATTTCCTTCCATTTGAGAACCTATTCCGAAGTCACAAAGAGAGAAACTGGAACGTCACCAAGATAACTTGTATTGTCAAAACCCAGGAAGGTAGAAAGGTCAAATCGAGGGAGACTACTTTTACTTCATCTTCGAGACCACCAACCCAGTTCAGAGAGCATACTACGCATGGTTAATGACTTTTAAGCTAATTGCCATATGAAGCGGAGAATGGGAGGTGTCAATGTTATGAATATGCATTTGTATTTTGGATATTCAGAACTTTTGTAGATAATAGACTTTGTATTGGCTTGTAACTTTGCACTGCATATTAGGGAGCTATCCTACGCAGCTGCCCGGCACCAGAATAAACACACACTTTCTAACTCTAAACTGTTACGGTCTTTGTCCATCTCAGTTGGGTATTGATATTAGATCAATACCCATATTTTAGTAAATCAGCTCCACATTAAAAATAGAAAATTTTGATTTTGGATCAGTAAAGATTGCTGGAATGAGTTCACAAACTGCCACATGGCAAAGTTGTGCAGTGTGTTTAAAAGCTCCAAAGAGCTCCTTTGAAATTACTGTAGAGAACACAGATGTATAAAGTAGAAATAATTCCTGTCCAGAGAAGTAACCTGAAAAATATCTATTAAAAATATCATCAAAAGAGGTGAAAAATATGTTAAGTATATCTGTAAATATACACAACAAAATTCTTCATTCCAAAAGAAAACACAGTGGTCTCATATTGGCAACTAATTTCATGCATAAGAACAAGCATTCCCCTCTACAATAATCAAATTATCTTGTGGAGATATCACAAGTAGTACAGGAACAAAAAGCTCTAGAATATTTTTTGGATTCCTCAAAACAATTCTAAAAATCAGTTTGCGATGACAAGAGACCAAATCAATTATACACCTCTTGGACCATATCTAGAAGGGAAAAAACACAAATCTCCACTACGAAACAAGAAATGTACAACTCCAGTACTGACATGCCATCCTTTTCAGCAACAAAAATACTTAATTTTGCATCTAATTTGCACCCTTAAAACTCTTGTTTGCATAAGAAAGAGCTGAATGCACTTGAAAGAATGTGACATCAGAAATGCCAAAATGCCAAGCTAACATTATAAGGTCTGGTTAAGACATTCTCTGTTAGTCTTGTACAACAGTCATAATCCAAAAGGAACATGTACAAAAGGTACAGCAGGCTATTTAACATATTGTTAAAAAGACACAGTTGAATGATCTACTGTAAACGAAAGATGATATACAGCTGCAAACATTGCTAAATAAAATAACACCAAGAACTGGCTCAATTAACAGTTCCCCTTGATACTCACAGTCTATACGTGTTAGGTCAACTCCCACATTAATCTCAGAAAAGTCCAATTACCTTTCTCCGAAATGGAACCTTGGAGTAGTTCAAGAGAATGACAGCTCAGGGAATTCTCAGTTGCCAAATGCATGTGACTAGTTACACAGAGCTCCTCTTGTTATTTCAGATGGTCTCTCAGCACAGGACATTTTCCAGTCCCTTCCCAAAACATTTAGAAATTTAGGGAACAACATAAGCTTAGGAGTAGTTCTATCTCTATTTCACCCATGGTGGATGGGATGCATGGATAAGTGTTACAGTGTGGATACTGTAACACGCGTATCAAACAAGGAGGCCCATGGAAAAGAAATATATATGGACTGATTCTTGATAGATGTTTCAGGGATGTTTATTTCTCCAGCCACATGGTCGGGATCTGCCAAGGAACTGCCGCAATCACGGGACCCGAGGGTCCTCGCCCACGTAGGGGAACACAAAACAACCAATGGGGAACGAGGCTGACCAAGGGCTAGGGAAACCCCGTGTCTCCCCCTCAGGGCCCCTCTCCCAGGACCACATGGCAGGGGAAGGGCCCCAACATTTAGGAAATAAGAGTGCTTTGTCTATCCTGTTGAATGACTAGCAACAAAATTAAGGTAGCCTGCCAGGATTCGGGTGCCATGAAGGACCAGAACATGTCGCATGTGGCCCTAATATGATGAACTGTATGTAATCTTTTGTCAAGAGTTTTCTATAAAGCCTGTGGTTATCCATGAATCACTAAGCCTGTGTCTCTACTTGAGTAGGGAACAGGTAGAAGAAATATCCAGAGGGGGTCATCTCTGCTAATGGGCCATAATGGCTCAATGGCACCAATATAATAGGCAGCTGCAACGACCATCAAGGATTCCAAAAATATCCTATGATAATCACAGGATTACATCATTCTACTGTGAAAATCCCCGACCTGGGGGGAAGTACTGAGCATGTCTACCTGAATCTGAACATATATAATTTTGAGGTTTGGGGCCTTGGACCACCACAACCACCAACACTCAGTGGACTCAGAGGAGAAGCAGACCTTCCACAGGACCACTGCTTTTGACAAGACTGCAACCATCAATTCAACAGGACTACAAACACTGCTTAATCAGACTGCGACCACCACCCTGAGCAACAGGGTACTAGGTTGTATTCTTTGGGTTTAAGCCAGTTTTTCTGTATCATTGCATTTATTGTAATCTTTCCATTACGTTGTAACTCCAGCCTGAAACATCTCTCAAGGTATTTGTGTGGGGTTAATTTCTCCCACTGGATAACTTTGAAACCAACACAAATGTAATAGATAAGGTAATGGTCCATTTGTGAGCACATGTGAAAAAAATAGTGAACTCTTGACAGATGAATGAGGTTATAATACAGTACTTGCCCTGATGTATAGTATGGACCCATGTAGACTAAAAAGAAAAGAGTTCTTAAAACAGAGTAAAAGTCCAAAGACTAAAGAAGAAAAAGCAAAGTGAAAAGAGGAAAGAGAAGGTTGAGAAAGAAAGGAAATTAAGTACAAACAGCAGTCAGGAATGAGGCTGGATAAAGGGATTAGGTACAGCAAACAGCAAATCCACATCTAAATAAAATGTTCTTCTTTTGATCTGTATATAGCACTACGTTTGAAATAAATGCCACCACACCACTGTTAGCAATGATCTTGATTGGACCCCCATCAAGGAATTAGACTGCACTCTTAAATCACCTTAAACCACATTTTCTATTGAAAAATAAACTGAATTCTCAGTTACATCAAGACTTTCTTTCCAACATGGGAAAGCCTTCTGACGCACTTTTGCATTTAATCATTACATGATGAAGACAAGGTTCATTATCAAAATCCCATTTATGAAAACCAACTGTCTATTTGCAAAGAAAAATTTATCCTGTACAGGCAACAGAATCAACACGAATACTTTTCAAAAATATTACTGGAATTACCCTGGGAAACTAAATATATACAGGTATCCATCTTTACAATTTCTGACAAGAAGAGAGATTTGGTTAGCATTGTCTTCAGTAATTCAAAATATACAGTAAAATGATGAATTTTCAATGCTTAAAACTTTTTTATTTGATGTTTCTAAAGGAGTTTGACAGAACGAACTAGCAGGGGATAAATGCTAATTTTGTTATTTACTCTCAGTTAATGCCTTACAAAATTTACTTATTTATGAGATTATGATTATACAATGATATCTGAAAAATATTTAAAGTTATAGGTGCTGTTGATAGGGAACCAGACTTTGTGCTTGCCAGGGATGGATGGAATTGCTGAACAGAAGCTGTTAAAATGCTCTATGTCTTATTCAAATTCTTGTTGGTAAAACACAACTAACTATTAAGTACGATACTCCTAATGTATTTCATTAAGTATGGTAAATGCAGAGAGACATCAGACTATGGTTTTAACATATATGTAACTTACCATTCCTAGGACATCTAATGTGCACAAACCAAAGCAATTACAATTCTGGTGTGCAAAAATGAGAGGAATCACTCTGTACTGCAGAAGTAATAGTCTCCTCTCTGACTCCAGGATAGTGAAGAGGGAAGATGCTTCTCCGTTCTAAATGTTTTCTTAAAAGATGGAAATAAATGTAATGAATGGAACTGACAAAAACATAAAATTATTATTAATATAAAAGAAGAAAGTAAGATGTTCATTGATCTTATTCAACAAATATTTAATGCTTCTAAACAGTAATATCTAGAAGATTTTACTCAGATTGACACAAAAAAATGTGTGGGAAAAATTAGGTGAAATTAAGGAAGAATTTTCCCTGATTATTCAGAAAATATTTCAGAGCACAATATATTTGAGGAAATAAATCTCTATTTTAAGTCATAAATGAGGAAGCATCTCAGAAACTAAAGTTATCCCACATAAAAACTTTAGAGAATATTGATTAGGGATCAAATAACAGAAGAAAGGCTCAGGGACATGCACAGATTTCCGAAAAGCCCATCGAGGGAAGAGATACCTAAAAGACACTTGTCTGCAAACAGGGTAAGTGGGCATCCACAGGGTACCAGCTACATGCTTTTTGCAGTGCTGTACTTATCTGCACCCCAGAATAGGGTGGAGGTTATACATTCATGATGGGTGAAGAGAGGTGGCATCAGTCTGTTAGAGAGGGAGGCTGGGGTGGAACACAGTGTACTTCATGTGACTAAAATCACCCATGCTTCAGAGCATGGACTTATGAGTTACAAATTTTTAGTAATTAATGTCTATAGTCACAGTCTTGCCTTTTCTAGTTATTTCCATAGCTTCAGAAATTCATAATCAAGAGTTAATTTAATCAAGTTGATATATAGACATAAAATTCATGTATTTATTATACTGTATAAACAACTTTGTGTTAATGTGAAAACCAATGCTATTATGTTAAATTTGTTGCCTATATTTCAGTTAATAGTCTTAAATATTTTAGTGTAAGAGTAAATTTCTTTTTTTTTTTTTTTTAATAAGGTCTGGGCTATTAATGAAAAATTATGATTGGAAAATGTTTAATATAGAATAACATTGGGGAAAAGGGCTCATTCATTTGACACTGAAACGTAGAAATATTCATTTTGTTAGAACACTAATTGTAAAAAGACAAATAATGAAATACGAGATTTGATATTAGAGAAACCAGAAAAATAAACATGCTACAAAATGCAGAGTGTTTGTTGCTGGTTCTGAATGTTGCAAGTGGAATTCAATAAACAACAGGCCTAGATTTCAAGGCAATTATCTTCACATTATCCTTTGATTCGCTTTCAGAAAAACAAAGCTCAAAACCAATTCAGAATGTGTGGAGAAAAATACCAAGACTTATAAAATATGAATAATAAAGCATTTGAATAGTGGAAAGATAGAGCAATTCCTGACCACTCTATGCAATAAAACGTGTCACTTCTAATTTCAAAGTGATCTCAAATTTTTGCTGCAGAGTGAAGAAAGTGAGAACATCAGTAACTGGCCTCTTCAAAATGAGTGCAACAACAAAAAAAGGTTCTTCAGAGCTCAACGCTGGGGGGTGGATCTACTTTCCTGCTCTACAGAAGTAACAAAGACTGGAGTACCTGGCCAGAACAGACCTATGCTGAGCTTTGGGAACCAGGAGACGAGACAATCCAGTGCATGGACATGATTGACTGGTGGCATTCAGCCAGCCCTGGCTGACACTGGAAAGGAAAGTTCAGATTATTCTGCAGAGGTCTGGGAAGGGTTTCAGTCTGCAGAGAAAAATAGCAGCAGGCTTTTGCAAAAAGGGAGCAATGCATTTTGACACAGCCAAGGTCTTTGCTGAGCAACACAAACTGTTTGCAAGAATGAACGTGCATCTCAGGGAAGTCTCTTCCCTTCCAGACACCTGCACCTGAGGATGTGGGATAACAAATACACTCCTCTCTGGGATCAGCTGCTGTGGAAGGCAGCAGTTTTAAAAAAGAAAACATACACCAACCAGCGTCTTCCTGGTGCACTGAAGATCCAAGTAGCAGAACTGCCTGTTTATACACAGTATTTCCCTGGTATTTCTTTGCCTTGCTGTAAGCCCTGGGCAGCACAGATGTCTCTGCAAGTTGTATTATGCTGCAAGTGAACAACACGGCTGAGGGGATCCCTGTCCCTTTTGGGGGAAAGAAGCAACATAGTGACAAGAGATGAAAGTAGCATGAGAGATTTTTGTAGCCACTGAGCCACCAGCTATGATGGTCGAGGCACCAGGTAGCCCCGCACTAGCAGAAGCCTATTGGTGAGTCAATACCACGGTTTAAAAATACCCCTCAACTTATGGTGAGAAAGGAAAACCCTCTCCCATCAGGCTTTGTGGTGCTATTCAGGTTTGGTGTAACTGATTGGCTTGTGACTGTACCTGCCCCCAGAGCTTCCCCATTGGCTCCCTTTCCCTAGTCCCGCCTTTGTACCGCCCCTGTGGTCTCAGATCATTGGTCTCTGATGCTCCTTCCGCTGCCATACAAAACCCTGGACACTGCGTGGTCCTGGCCTCTTTTGTCTTTGGTCTTCTTCGTGGGAGGATGCAATAAACCATCTCCATGGAACACCATATGGGAGAGCCCTCTTGACTCTTTTGCCTCTGGTAGCGCATGAGCTATCCAGCTTGAGTGTGTGTGTGAGAGTCCACACCTACAGCCGCACGGGTGAAGGAGTAAGCTTGCTAGAGTGCTATACTGCACCCACTGGAGCAATCCCTGGCCAGGGACGCTTCAGGGAAACTCAGCCAACCCTTCACGGAACCCATGCAACTGCATTAAGAGATTATGAGGGAGAAGTGCCAGGATCATGAGGGAGAAGTGCCAAGTGTTGGGTGGTGCAAAATGCTAGGTTTTGTGTTTGTTTTTCTTTCCTCTGACAAGAATCTTCCTGTTATTCTGAACTTTGAAAGCATAGCTAGACCTGATCTAAAGGATATCATAGTGTGGCTATTGGCAATGCTCTGTCTCAGTGCAAAGTGCCCAAAGCAGCACCTGAACTTCTCTTACCTCCAAAATCTATTTCTAACTTTCTTAATAAACGGACAAGATATATTGTGGCAGTTGGTATGGGGTCTGTAGCTCAGACCCAGGAAGCCGTGACTGGTCCGGAGAGATGGTGCCGCGAGGAACCGTCTTCCAGTGGCTGTGCAGCATTCCCTCAGCCTCTGGAGTGCCTTTGCAGAGAAGTGCTTGTTTCAGCAGGCTAAACAGCTCTTAAGTGATTTTCAGCTAGTGATTTCAGCTTGTGCTCAGTGAGTCAATCTCCAGGCCAGACCAGGAAAGAGAGACAAGAGGCCGGTATGGCATTCCCGCATCGGTGACTTTATTGTCCTGCACCCGCAAAAGGTGGCCAGTGACAAGCTCGCTCTACCGACTGAGCTAGCCAGGCCTCTTTTATGGGGATACAAAGGTGGGTGTGAGAGCGTAAAAGCCAATGGGTTACAAAGGATCTACATAGGGTCTCCCAGAGGATCATGGTTCTGTGTCCTCTCTCACCATAACTGAAGAGTGCTGCCTTTTCTAAGGGGATTCTGCTGGGAGGTTGTGCAATCTCCTTATCAGCAGGCCTCCCTCCAGGGCAGGGGCTGGGCATGTCCCACAATATATAGATGTCTCCTGAGCTTTATTGCTACGTTAATTCAGTAGTTCAGTGAAGGACACCCTGAAAAACAGTATATTTCCCCACAAAACTTTTGTGTCCTTTGAAGAAAAGGTTTTGGGGACCTCCTCTAGCAGAGAGAGGAAATGTAGTCATGGAAAAGGCTGTGAAGGACAGTGAAACTCCAGCCCCACTCATAACTCCTAAAACTCATCCCTATTCCCCCAAATCCATCCTTGGTTTTTTCCATTTACTTAAATGGAATGTAGCTGTGTCGTGGTTTGATGCAGCTAAGCATCAAGCACATGAAGTCTGTTATTTCATAAGGGGAAAATAAGAAAATATTGAGGAAAACTAGAGAGCTGCCAGGCAAAACAGGTTCAAACTTAAACAGTTGCAGTATAAAGAAAGAGTTTTATTACTAAAAGATTTAAAAGTAAAGAGAAATAACAAGAAATTAAAGCAACCCCCCCTTCCAGCACTTCCCTTCTTTTACCCAATTCGCACAAAGAATAACAGAACATGGGATTTTAGTCAGTGTTGCAGTTCTTGAAAAGTCTCTTTCTTATGCTCAAGGAAAAAAGGGGTTTCTTCTGCTTCACATGGTTCCCAAACTGCCACCAACAGCAGACCCACCCAGAAAGAAACTGCTGTGGTGTAAAACATCTCTCCCATGAAAAATCTCACAGTTCCTTCACACTGCCAAACATGGGCCACACCATGGGTTTATTAATCTTCTTAAGGATGAGTTATTTTGGCCTGAACACAAAGGCTTTCTTCACCACAAGTCTCTAAAAGCCTCTCACTGCCTCTATATAGCCTGGCATAGACACTCTTCACAATCTCCACAGGCCGCACATGAATTCTCCATCCCCCCATGTACTTCAAATGGATTAAAGAGACAAACAGTTTGTGATATTACAGTTTCTTACCACACCATGCAAGAAGTTTCTTTAAGCTACGTGCGAGAAATGCGGCACCACCCTCTTTTCTCCCGTTGCCATTTTCAGCTTCGTCTCACGTGACTCACTTTCTCTTTCTCTCTGACTCTGAAGCCACCATGTTGAAGAGTGTCCTTGTTCAGGCTTTACGGTGGAGAAAGCCTCGCTCCCTTTGTGCTGCTGGCTGCATGGTGTCTTCTTCAGTTCAGCGTGAAGTGTGCTGGCTGCAGGCAGGAGGCTCCACTGGCTCCCGCTGGCTCCGTTGGCTCCATGTGGAGAAGAGAGGGACCCCCCGGTCCCCAGAAGCTGCGCTGGATGGGTTTAGCTGTGTGGCAGTCCATGGCTGGTTTTAGCTGCCTGCAGCTCTGGGACAGTTCCTCTCCCAGTGACCCCAGGTCCGTGCCATGGCATTGGGAAAAGGGGAAAGGGGACAGGGGCCCCAGCCTGGCCCAGCGGTGCCCGGAAGTCCCCCCCCACCTGCCTGCAGGTGAGCTGGAATGAAAGGAAATTACCGCCTTTCTGCACGGTTTAAATGTGTAAATTGTGAGAAGCGTCATTAGTCTAAAAGACTGTCCATCAACTCAGGTTCAACCTGCTACAAGCTGCTACAAAGCTGCATTTTGCACATATCTATCAACTTTCAGAGGAAAATGTCTCATTTTTAACAGTAGTTAGAAAAGACTAATTTCTGAAGAAGTTAATTTTGGGTGATTCTAAATCTCATTCTGCCATGAGAAATTATTCAAATATTTTAATTTAGTACAAATTATATTAAAAATCTAATGCATTTAAAATATAAAGAAAAGAAAAATAATTTCAAATATATTGTTAAAGATTTTCTCCTTAAGTTGGTTCTCACAAGAACTATTCCAAGCAACAGCTGAGGAAAGTAGGAAAGATGAAAATGCTATCTAATTACAAAAGAACAAATTTTGAAGCAAGACCTTAAGGATATTTGATGACTGATTTCATTGGATAAGTGTCTATATTCAGTCTACATTTATTTCCTAAGAAAATCTCTGTGTTTACATGCAACTGAAATCCAAAGCAACTTTACCCATTTGCTCATTGACAGATTTTATGGGATTCCTTTCCTGAAACACATGCATAGTATTTTGGCTTAGGGACAAGTGGTTAGGCAATAGCTGTATGCAGTGGGACAGAGCAATTCAGGGATGGGTAAAAGCAACAAGGCACTTCAAGTCATCAAATCTACAAGTGATGAAGCTCAAAGGTAGGCACTTACTTTGAAATCATCCATGCAGTGTCATGATATTTTGCATGGATAGGGCCATATGCATCATGTGGCACACTCAGCTAACCTCTGGAAAAGCACTCCATATAACTTTTGTAATGCCTTCTAGGTATCCCAAAGCAGGTCAGGTAATGCCATGTGGGACATGTCAGTAGCTGGGTCAATGGTGCTGTGCTCTCCAGACTGTGTGAAGCAGCTGTACCCCTGGCTCTGCATGAATCAGTCTTTCCAAGAAGGGTGAGAAAAAGATAGGACAGATGAAAAAAAAAAAACCAGAGAGTTTCTGGTCAGTATGCCTTTTGGATGGTGATAGCAGAGCTGAGACTGAACATAACATAAATCTCAACTGCCTTCTACTCGTGAACATCTTTTTAAAATAATTAGTTCCAAATATCCCATAAGTTGGCCTGCTACCCAAAGGACAAGGGAAACTGATGGCCTTAGAGAGGTGTGTGCTTATAGAGATTAGTGGCATGCAGGATACAACTGGAGTAATACAAGTAGCAATTGCACTATGTAGCACTATGTAATTTTACCTTCCACTATAGCCTCTTGATGTTTGTGAGGCTGTGTTATGAACTTGACCAGGGAATCTTTCTGACTAAAAGAAGTAGCCTAAAAAAACCTACTTCAGGCAGATTAGTTCCTTACTTACTTCATGGAGCAGTGGCATAACAGTTTTGTTCTATATATGGAAGGTAAATGTACAGAGAATGAAAGAGACATCCATTCACAGGTCCTATAATGGTATTAATCTTGCCTGGATACTGGAGAAGGAAAATGTTGGAACAGACAACAGTTATTGCTTCTGCAGATTTTAGGTTCCACTGTTTCAACTAGAACTGGTAGATACATTCCTGGTGTTTGGATCGACATGTGGAAGTGAAATTTCTAAAACACTTATTGCAAGGTTAGTGCAAGATGTAATTTTCCAGCTAACCTTTTGCTTTTCGACAAAGAACAATCCAGGATCACTACAAGGTTGTCCCATTACTACTGCAGGTCTTTTAAAGGCAAATGACAGGAAGCATAGACATTGTGTTTTCAGATGTTCAGAGGTATTCTTCTGAGAAGATCCTTGGATTATCTTCTAGCTAAGGAAATTAAGCTTTGCTAATGTAAGACTGTCACTGTTGTACCAAGAACGACACAGTCCAGGATCGGGTTCAAAGGCAAGAAGTGGTATATTTAATTATATAAATCAGCTTATATAGCTTTGTTCGCAAGAGTGGCATAACACCATTGGGTGCTTGACCATCCGCCTCCCAGAGCAATTGGCTGAAAGGCATAACACCCATTTCCAAAATATTTTTCCCAGTGTGGAAAACAAAGACACAAACAGCTTGCACCTGCAATACAGTTTACAAAACCTCAAACAATTTTCCCAGCCAATTAGCGTGAGAAAGGAGGCTTTCCACAGGTGGCTGTAAAAAATAGAAAAATCTCTCTTCCAGCCCTTTTAGGATCTACATAAGACCACTGACCAAGCCCAATGTACTATCTTATTAATCAGTTGCCTATCACCTGCAGATGAAAATTCTTTTCAGTATTCTCATCTTGTGAATAGATTACTTCATGTGATCATTCACACAGTTTCAGATTCCTCAGGCTCCAGAGGAGAAAATGTCATAGCATCCATGATTGCTCCTTGTTCAAAATGACATGTGCCAAGGCAGAAAAGAGCTTCTGAGATGCTAACCTCAGATCATGATGTCAGAATTTGGGCCATATTTACCATCATGCTGCGATTTGACAGATTGTATTTTAAGCTTACTTATTTCTGTAAAAGGCCAATTGTCATCTCTTTGCTACTGTTACTAAATAGCATGCACATTTTTGCATACCTATAATTCACAATTTTGAGCAAACTCTTCTTAAAAAAAGCAAAATCTTTCATAGTAAAATAGAACAACAGAAGTGAGAGAAATTAGTGTAACTGATCCAGTAAGTAATAGTAGTAGGTAAGCAAGCAGTAAAGTTGAAGTTTTGTACATCATTAGGTCAGAAGGAAATATCAAGAGAACTACATAGAGTACATCTACACTACCTGTTGACTCAAAATGAAGAGCACCCGGAGTGTTGTGTAAATAGTAGTTGTCAGACGAAAGCCATGAAGCCTGTAATAGCAAAGAAGTTTCTCCTGAAAAAAGTAATTATGCACTTTGACATGCCAGCAGATTTTCTCCAGCAGAGAGGAATACCAACAATGTACAAGGTGTCAACAGAATCACTAATGACTTCCCTCACAATGGTATTCTGCCATAGCAAGATACCTCTGAAAAAGTGCACTCACTGAATGCTTTATTTTAATATCTCAATACTAGTACTCTGTTATTAAAGAGTAAACTGAATTTTTGAAGGAATTTCCCTAGCAGAAGTAGCTGGAAAACAGTGCTGTATGACTCTCATCTTGACAGTTTTAAGAGAATAACAGGTTGAATTTTAAACCATAGAAAAAAGAAATAAAGCCTTTTAATTTATAAGCTTTAATAAGTATTTTTAGCCATAAAGATATTTTCATTCTTAAAAAAATGGCCATACACAACAGTCATTTGCCAAATTTGAAGCAAATTAAGCTGTCTTGAAGTACCTTATCTGATCACGTAGAATCAATTAATTCAACTAATCAGCTAGTGCTTTGTAACAGTTCCTCAAACCAATATTGTCTAAAATTAAAACTGACAACCAGAAATATGATCAAGCAGAAAGATATTGTTGGCTGGCCTGGCACTATCATGATTCACAATCATGGACATTTATCCATTTTCATAAAGCAGTTACACATCTGCAAGTGCAGTACCTTATGCTTAGTTGGCTCAGTTGATTTCATGACTCATTGCATTCAGTGCTTAATGAAAGCTCTGTGTTGGTTTTCTTTATGGAAATATTTGTGTGTCAAGGTAGAGGAGGATGTCCTGCACCACTAATGAAGAGATACCAGGATGGCAGGAGATAATTTTAAATTTGAATCTGTCAGATTCTTGGGGGTGAAGACAAGATCAGCAGTTCTCACAGTTCTTTCTTAAACTTGGCAAATTCATCTGAGAACTTCACAGAGAAGAAAATCTGCCTATTTTTTTTGAACTTTCCCTTCCTTTGGAAGGTCAAGTGCTTTGACTTGGAAAAAACAAAATCTTGTTGAAATAGTCAGAATAACTGGAGTTTAAAAATTCTCTTCTGTAACAGAGATTTCAAGCTGTCACAATTTATGAAATAGGGTGAATAGTTATTAATACTGTAAATAGCTCCCACAGGTACTGACATCTAGTGTTTCAGACAGTTGCTAGTACAGTTCCACTGCTGTTATCACATCTACTCAGTTCACCCTGTTCTCCTTTCATGGCATTGTAATAGATACACCTTTTGACAAATTCGACTAAGCAACCTCTTTCAACAGGAAGGCACTGCTCCAAGATTGATTCCTGACAAATGAGGGGTGGTGGTGTTGGTGTAAGAGGGGCAGAAAGAGATAAGGAAGAAGGAGCACCTGTAAAGATTAAAATAGCAACTCCAGCCATTAGCTCTTCAAGTTCATTGGCATAATCTATATATCCTGTCCTAGACTCAGCATTATTCCTTGGAGTATTTGCCTGATAAATACTTCTTTTCAGAAGCAATAATGAAAATAATGCAAATTATTGTCATTAAAGTAGTCTTATTTGGTTATGAGAAGACTGTGCAAGTAGATTCATCTCAGTGGCCTAAAAATTAACCTCCTGTGCCAGGTAAGCTCTGTAGATAAGAAGCAGAACATGAAGGAAAGAGGTACCTTATTGAAGGTACTCTGTCTAGTCAGATAACTAGTGAATGTAAACCCTTATGGATAATAAGATCTGTGGAATTAAGGTAGAAACTGGTAATGGAATGGTCAACTTAATATTAGAAACAGACTGAAAACTGGAACTAGGATCTCAGTATCTTAAACAGATATTGGTAGGTTAAATCCCTTATAATATTAAATACAGTTAAATCTAGTAGCTGGTAAATTCTTCTGAAAGTCACGAGGATTCAGAGTTAGAGCATGAGGCAATTTTAAGCATTTCAGTATCAGTCAAGGTTGGAACAATATAAGTCACAAGAGTATACACAGGTCATATACATGGACATACAGCAGTAACTGGAGGGAAAGTAAAAACATAGGAGAAGGTACCATTCTCACTGGTCAGAGAAACAAGGATGTTTCACTATGGTGACAAGGCAAATGAATGTGGTTACCTGTAGCAAAGACACCCCCATAACAAAAACTGTGGTATCAGCACTCCACTACCAGTTTTGTGCTATAGAAGGAGAGAACCATGCCATATATGACCATCATGCAAAAGTCTGCTTCATCCATATTAGTCTGTTTGTCTCTTACTATATCACTGAAACAGAAGCCCAGCACTTCATCATTAAGTCCATATTTGAAGGGATTCACATTTCTATAAGAATATCCACATTTCTATGAGAAAGAAGACTGTTCTGGGCCCAGAAAAAAGAAGCTGGCTTGCATGAAAAAATCTGTCTCCATAAGGAGATGAAAAACGTACAGAAGACTGGACATACAATATTAAGCCTACAGTAGCAGAAGCCCTGTGCACAAAAACAGAGAATAAGCCTGATTTTTGCATAGTCTATGCTCTCTGTATACATGAATATTTAAAATGCATGGCCACTACGATTAGCCAGTCTAGAGTGCACCTTCCAAAGAAATAAGTGTTAGGGCATAAAAAGGATTTATTTATGGCAGAGTTGTGCTGGTGAAGCTATTATTTATATTGTTAGAAAGGCGTATTCTGAGGAGTTTTCAGAAAAACAGGAATAACTAGTTGAAAGGAAACAGGTGTCTTGAAAGATAAGGAAAGAGGGGAACCTTCTGGTTTAGAATTTTCTGGGAATATTGCAGAGATTACCTAATTTTACCATGTATAGAACTGCAAAACCCAAATCTGTGAACATTAAATAACTGTCAGCAATGGCAATGCTGTCTTCCAACCATCTCTGCAAGTTCATACACACCGAGAAAACAATATAGCTGCCCTGTCACATTACTTCAGACATATGAGTATAGATCTGTTCAGTCTGTCATCCTACAACACTGATGCTACATATGACAGATGATTTTTATTTTTAAAGGGAAACGTTTATTGCCTGTATTTGATCTGTCACTTTGTCTTAGAGCCTTGTTTGCAATATAGCTATAACAATGCTTAGGCAACAGAATGGAGCCATTAATATCTATCTTTATTAAGAATAAGCTCTTAACGAAGCCACAAGGGAACATAGTCTTTTCTAAATCATGGAATAATTTAGTTTAGGATTAACCATTTAAGCTCATCTCATTCAAACTCATGATGAAATCAGAGCTTCTTGTACTAATATATTGTATTAGCATTCATTATGTCATGTATGGCAATAGTGTATATGTTTTCACATTTAGACCCTAATGATTTTTAGTTAGGAACTGTACAAGACAGAAACATGTTTTTATTCTGATATTTGCACCATTGGTGCTGTTGTAATAGGGCTTAGATCCATGACTAGGACTTCTAGATAGTAAAAGAATCAAGTAATAGAGTTAAGGAAAGATAAATGAGCAGATCATTTGACAGGTAGTCTAGCAATCCAGTTAATGTTCTAGCAACTCCTAGTCCTATTGCCGTTGTCTAATAATAGATGGTCCAGCCCCATAAAGATGCAGTAGAATTGGGTTTTACCTCCTTAGGAAGACCAGAAGTTTACATGCTACTACAATACCAAGAATCATAGAACAATAACAAGATCATAGAAAAACTACAGTAAGTGGTGAGCATAAAGACATTAATACTTAAATGAAATTGAATCAAATTGAATCTTCAGGGTAAATCTGTTTTCAAACAATCTCTGTCAATGCTGTAACAGATCAAAGTTTTGTGGGTGCTTTTTGCATCACGCTCTTAAAATGTAAAATATTTACTTCATTTTTTGTAAGTTTTAGCTAGTTAGCAGTTTCCAGTCCACAGAGAATTTTAAATACTGTTGACAACAGCGGCCAAAAAGACATTATTTTTAATTCAATTATTTTTACCTTTTTTCTTCTTTTATTAGTACTAGTAGTAGAACTGCTTCTTGTTGATTTTGTCTTGTCTTTCATAACTCTTCTTTTCTTCTGGTATTGGCTAAACTAGACCCATAAAAAAGGAGCATATACTTTTGAGAAGAGTTGTGCTCCCACATGCATCTATTCCAAGCTTCAAAGGAATTGGAAGCAGTGTTCTGAACTGAAGGTGTAATTTTTCAGCATTGCTGCAGACAAGAGCTTTTTCAAGCTCGTTTAGTATAAGTTCTCCCATAGGCACCAATGTGTTCATGTCAATTCTAGAAGACAAAAGAAGAGCAGGAGCCTTCTACAGAGACAGCAGCTTCTGGAAAAAGAGGTTTGTTGAACAACTTCATTTATCTTATTGTTCACAGCAGAGACTGTTATTCAAGGCCAGTCAACACTGTTTGCAAGATGCCTCCCGCATCTTCGGCATAGGAAGAGGAGGCTTGGCAATAGCTCCTTTAAGTCAGTGTTCTACTCCAATACAGGGAAGAATATTTATGGGACAGACAAACATGTTTACTCCTGAGAGCAGAACCAAGTGTTTCTCAAATTAGAACATATTTCCCATCTGCCCTCTCCACCAAGGCAGAATATGTGATGAATATTTTGAAAATGAATTTAAATGCTCCTCAATATTGTCAAGTGAGACTGAAGGTGAGGTGGGAAGGTTTATTCATGAAAGGAAAATTTTATAAGTAAGAAATTAAAATATAAGCTTTTACAATTCCTCATTTTGTTGTCAGGTTGCAGTAACAAACAGTACCATGTGGGCCAGAGCTGACCAGATTATTATGTGTTTCATCATGCAGAGCAATCTCAGTTTCCAAAATGGGAAGAAAACAGATGCAAGTTATCATGACAGGAAATGAGAAGCTGTAGTTAGTGTAATGCTGCCTGACAGCAGGTGGCCATAAGCTGCCTTCATATATCATCTTTCCTGTTCCAAAGCCATATTTTTCCCAAGAGGAAAAACTGTTCAAATGCAGGAAAAGAAATGGAAGTACTGAAAAAAATACAGATTTGGCAGTGTAGTGACCTGTCAAAATGGAATTAAGTGCTCTTTACAGAAATGTACTCACAAAAAAATAAAAACATTTTAAAAAGTTGGTACATATGAAACCAAGAAGTCTGTACATCCTTTCAGATTCGTAAGATAAGCCTCAGGACAACTGTGTGAACAGGTAACAAAAAAAGATAACAATTTAAAATTCACCTGTAATTAGCTGGAATCAGCTATTGCCAAATGGTTTCACAGATAATAACATGTCTTCCCATCTACCTAAGTCAATTAAGATGCAAAAACTTACAGCCAGCTGGTTTTCAGAAATATTGTTTCTTTAACATTCTTGACAGAACAGGTGCTGACATTCTTTTGCATGGTCAAAATATAACAATAGGACTCTGACATCAAGATTGGTCCAGAGAAATATTTCCTCCTACCAATGTTGTATTTTTAAAAAATTTTTTTTTGCAAAAACATCTATAGCAATTTCATTCTTCCCTGGTTTTAACATGAGAAAACTGTAGCAACTAAAGATTACAAAAAAAAAAAAAAAGTAAAATAAGCCTACAGGTTTTTAGCAACAGCATTTAAACAGCATATTGTGAAAGATTCTCTAATTTTAATACTCTTTTTTTTCTGCAAATGAAGAGAAACAATTTAAAGAAAATTTAGAATCAGGTAACATTTCTCCTCATATATTCAGTGTTTCTGGTATAAAAAAAAGCAAAACACCATTACAGTTGTACTGAGCAAGGGCAAGAAATAGATATCTTTTATGTTGTCCCTAAGTTTTACTATACAGACTGATATTTTTGCTATACAGACTCACATTCCCAATGCAAAAAATACTTACAGAAGAGCCATCAGCAGAAACCAGAAAGTTTTCCATATGTTCCTTTTACTTCAATTTCTTCATAGAATATTTTTAAGCAGTGTTTTGAAGGAAGTTGATTATAAGAGAAATTTGCCAAGTCTTTTTAAGGGAAGATTTTCCCCAATAAGGCAACTTCTGTGGAAACAAGCGATAAGAGTTACTAAATATAAAAAACACATTGGAAAAAAAACTCTTTAAATTTAAAAAAACTCTTTCATTTAAAGAAAAAATCTCTAAATGAAAGACTTTCACTAGAAATCTCATCATAGAGTAACCATCTATGGAAACTATTTTAAACAAAATTATATAAACCTTTTTTTTTTTAGCAATGTACCCCAAGGAAAGCGGACAGAAAGTTCAGATTAAATGCCTGGAACTAGGCTAAAGCTAATTATGCTTAAGGAAAAAAAAACAAACCAGTGAGTCTGATTTGTCTGACAGTTCTATTAAAGGGAGATCACTAAACAATTCATTCTGTTGCTTCATGTAAAGTGCTTATTAGTTTCCAAATAACTAAGTTTTGCTTAGCTCATATAATTTCTGGAATTTTTGCACCATTTATAGGTGTGTATATGTATTCATTATGTTGTTTTGATTCTACAATTAGAGATTTGTGTCAGGAGAAAAACTTTCAGTTCTTCTTTGCCTTTTTTTGCCATTCCACAAGACCCAAAGGAAAGTGAAAAATGATCTCAGAGGGTTAATAGACATTTCTGTTCTTTAAGATTCCTTCAACTATAGGGTTCTTCATCAATAAACCTCATTACAAAACAGAAGCTCCAAACAATACAGCGTTTGTTTGCACAGTTAATCCTACTGAAAAAAAAAAAAAAGAGCTAACAATTTTCCAGTCTTGCTTGTGTTCTGATGCATTGCTAGACTGTGTTTTACATATCTCAGCTGATGAATGTGTATGTGTTCATTTGGATTTTATTTCTAAGACAAATGCTTTCCAGTGCACTATTACGCAAATGCTGCTCTACGCAGAGTGATTTCTCCCTAAGAGAAATTAAATGCTTCTTTGACATTATTTATAAGACTTTCATTAGGAAGCACTGGCCAAAGGGAAGAGTAAATCAGTGCACAAATTTACATGCTGTTGCAACCAGACATCCTTTGGTACCCAAGCAGTACTTTTTTAGAGCTCATGCCTTACGGTACATTGCATTAGGGAACAAATACAGCTAATCTTAATATATAAACAGAAAGACAGGTCTTCTTAGCAGAAAAGCCAAGAACATGCAAAAGTCTTCCAAAATGCTCCTAAACATGATTGCACAACCGTTGGCATAGTCAGACAGATGAAGTTTTGCTGTTTCATAATTTGGTATCACTGCCACTGAAGTTCTCTCAGCTAAGTACCTCCCTATTTAGAATGAGAGAAACCAACATTCAGTGTGATTGTTTAGCCCTTCTGTTTCTGCTGCAAAAGACACCAATGAAAGTGGAAGCCATTTTCAGAGCAGGAAGAACACTGATTTTATTTGTCGAAAAGGTATGTTTTTCACTCAGACAAAAGGCAAAGTGTCTAATGAGGAAGCCTTACTAATCCAAAGTGGAATAAACACTGTAAGTACCAGCAGAAAACTAAATGTAATACCTTTTTTTTTTTCCAAGTTCAAGCTCTCTAGTGCTTTAAAAGACTTTTTTAGATTAAACACAATGTAAGGAGGAATAACCAGATCCTGCCACCTGCCTGACTTCCTTCAGACAAGTATAGAAGCAAAACTGTTGCTCCCAGAGTGCTCTGTTAACAATTCACAGTCTTGTGGGATTGCTGGACTACATAAATGACAGAATCTTTCTGTTTTGAGCAGGTGACCATGTTGCAACAGTGATTTGAATTCCTTCTCTAGCAGGCTTTTGTAAAATTAAAAACAGATAGACGAAGTAGGAATGAGGCCTTGGCTTTCCTTTGTGCCTCTGACAGCTGTCACCACCCCCAAGGCAAGAGGGTCAGATCTGCTCATGAGCAGCCAGTTATCAGACTAACTTATTAAGCTAAACTGAATTTCAACATGGGTTTTAAGGTTTTCAAATAATTTCAAGGAAGCAGAGAACATATCTGCAATAATAATATTAAGCAGTGAACTAGCCAGCTGAGAATGGAAATTAAAGAAAATTGAAAACAGCAGGGAACAAAAGCATACAGCATTGAGTCTTCCGAACATGAACTGTGATAATAATTCTCCCAATTAGAAACTGTTCACAATCAAAAGCATGTTATGTTAGATTGGCTATAAAGTTATTTAAAAAAAAAAAATCAGAGAATTTGGACCCTGAAATAAAAATATGGTAGAGGTTATTTAATTAATGATGGATATCATTTCAACTTCACCCAATTCTTGATAAATATCTGAATTTTCAAAGTATTAGAGAATCAGTAGAATTTATCTTAAAGATCAAGTAACCTAGTTTTAAATTAATTAAAATTATGACTGCACTCTCCAGAGGGATCACTCACTATTGGTGAGGTCATATAGAAAGCGTTTCTGTTGATAAGGGAAAAACATTGCAGTTTTTTTTTCCAGCTCTACGGGATTATGCTATGTACATGACAGAATATTTCCAGGCGAAACGTATTTAGCGCAAGTCCCAAATTCACTTGTGTTCTTCAACAAGAAAAACCTGTTTTATTCATAACAATTTTGCTATGAAAAATACAATACACCTTTCCTTTCTTCCTTCTAGTGATTTTGGGGATGATAATCAATTAAAGCTCATTCCTGGATTCAGGTCCAGTCCTTCAGACATTAGTGAGACTCTCTTGTCCCTAAGAAAGGCTTCATCATTATAAATCCTCTTATTTTTTCCCTAAGCAGACATAAGGAAATGTTATATACTGGATGAAAACAGGAAGCTGCAGTTTCTTTAAACAGTATTTTGAACCATAAAGCAGATGGAAATTACTTTCACATGCTAGGCAATCTGTGTTACTGTCCAGGTTCATGCTAGCACATGCCAACAGTGGTGTATCGCTGTCATTGCAGTCCTCAGTAACATTCATGCCAGGTCATGAAACCCAATCCAAACATGGCAGGTGATGGCCATGGTAGTTGTAGTCAGACATTCATGCCATTCTACTGTATAACAAAAGTCACTCACTGGAATTCTTTCAGCCCATTGTATTTAACCAAACCAATATAAAGATCAAAAGATTAAGAAAACATCTGTTCTTTGTGCACTTCCACACCACTACCTCAGTTTTCTTCCTTTAAACAGAAGAGTGTGAAGAGTTATGACACAAGCAGGTAAACTTTGTTTGATTGTTTGAGGTTGTTGCATACGCAGCCTTCTCTGTGATGCTCTGTGATAAGCAGGTTTCTCTCTCATACCAACACAACAGGCTCATAAAAATCAGGCACAGATAAGTATAGGACAGAACTTCAAAGGAAGGACACATTCATTGTGGAGTTACCAAATTCAACCACTGACTTGCTGCCTTATTTTCAAATACCTTCTGCTGCTGAAAAAATGTAAATGTTCCTACACGAAGAGGTTTTTCATTCATCAGAGCTAGCAGGAGTCAAGATTACTTCAAGATGATAAAATGTTGTAGTTCAATAATTACAGTAATTTGTACATAGACTGTTAAATAAAACAATACTTTGGGTAACAACAGAAATACTTTGGCAATGAAACTTTAATACTAAGGATAAATATTTACTGTTTTCCTTTGTTACATGCTCTTATGCAAGTGTTTCATAGAAAGAACTAGAGTGCAGCTCAAATTGCTCAATGCAAAGCAAACTTTATTTCACATAATGCATAAGGGTACACTTTAGCAAAGGAGAATACAAAACATTGTTGACCATTCCTCCCCACTCAAGATGCACAGACACAATGCAACCAGCTGCTTGTGCTAAACAAACCTCAGCTTGACTATACGGATAAAATCATTAGATTTTTTTACCAGGACTTCCTTCAATCTGTGTTCACAGTCTCTACCCTTTGACAACTACAACTGTTGAGTCAGCCTAGAGTTACACAAGATGGCACCTTGTGGAAATTGCTACTAGAGGAAAAGTTACACTTTCTTGGTGTTTAAACACCTCGGGTCATGTACTGACATCTTCAGCACCAACAGTATCCAAGTTCCTCCTAAAATGTCATGAGATTTTGCTCCTGAGAGATTGTGAGAAGGCCAGTTGAGCTGAGAGCCTGGAAATCAGACTTTAGTAGAACAGTAACGTTGTCAGGATGGTAGGCTCACTCCTATTCAGATCTTGGAGACAGTCCTAACTAAAACTTAGCAGAAACAAGAACACGCATAGAGAGTCTTTTATTTTTTATAAAACATAATATCTCCCTGCATAAGAGCTTTAGCCAGGATAGGAGCAGACAACTCTAAAGGCAAATTAGCTTTCCCACTAAAGAAGTGGTTTGATTTTACAAAACAGAAGAAACAATCAAAGGCCAAGACAGTCAAATGTGGTGAAGGAATGTAGGCCCTGAATAGGCCATCTTATAATGCAGCCTGAGGAACTATGATGCACAAATCCAGTTTGCCATCTATAAATACCTTTTTTTTTTAATTATTGGTTGGTTTTTTGAGTTCTTTTGTTTGTTTGTTTGTTTGTTTTGTTTTCTTGTTTTGGTTTCTTGTTTGTTTGTCAAAGCTTTCATTTCAGTAAGCATAAACAGCTCCTTCTGAAGAGGTGATAGAAAAAGACGTTTTGGGTGCAGTGATGCAGCCTACCATCTGAGGAATTTGGGTGTGAAAATGAAAAATACCTTGGTACTGAAGCAAAAGATAGTCCACACTCTAAAAGAATCAAGGCAAAAGAAGTCACTTTTTTAGCTGTATCTATTTCCATACTTTGCCCAAAACTTCCTTCTAAACCTAAGAGCTCCCATGCTTGCTTTGGTTATCCTACAACCAACCACCACACTTGCTCTCCTTAAATGTCTTAAAACTGAAAATGCTGTTGATCTAAGTGTGTGACTGTGGTCATGCAGAAGGGACCATGGCACATGCAGTGCCCAAAAATGATGATCTGTCTGAATTTTTAGTACTGCATTTGTCTAGAGACACAAGGCAAGGGGCCATGTCCAAATTAATTGCGGTTGCAGTCTTTAAGTGCCTGAAAATCAGTGGTTAGTTTCCTCTAGACTGTCAGCATGTCATCCAGGCCCCTAGCTTCAAGATTTTAATTTGGTTTTGAAAACATACCAAGACACTTATGTTACTAGAACCAATTCATTCAAGCTTTTCTAAAGAAATACTACAGTTCTGTAACAGAATGAAATTCAGTGTAATTGATATGTCTTACAGATTTTAACAGCTCATATTCAGGTCTCCCAGTACTGAAGGTTAGCTGTGGTCATGCACAATTAATGCAAAAGGAAGTTGGCGCTCTGGGTTCTGTGGTGGTATGTGGTGAGATAGTTGATGAGCATGTGATTGTGAATGGAAAAATCACTATAGGTATTGCTTACACAAACATTTGACATAACTAGTGTCCCCAGTGTTCCTCCAATATTCCATGGAGGTAAGCTATGAAACTGCAATAGCCTACATTGATACCAGTATGCCCTTTGCTCCTCTGGTTAATGAAAACAGTGGTCATGCTGAACACCTGCACATGAACTGTTTTTATGTTGAATTGCTGACCTGAGTTTAGGTGGTTTTGTTTTGTTTAAATTAAAGTCTTATAATTAGTTATTCTGTTGCTTGATTGCAATGCCAACAAAGCAAATCAAAGGGTCATGGCCTACTTCATGTTTATAGTAACCAAAGTTGTAAATGAGACCTTGTGAGCAGAATGACACAATATTACTTCCCCTCGCATTTTCACACCACACTGCCTTCAAGCTTTCATCCAAAGGGAAGCTTGTGTTTCCACCAAGCACAATTAAAAAGGCTTCCCAGACAGTTCTTCATCCACCCAAGAAAATGAGTCTAAAGCAGATTTTATCTAAAACATTATTTTCCTGAATAATACAAAATTGCCCAACACTTTCATATTGGGTACAACTATTGTTTACTGAAAAAATAACTTAGTCAGATACGGTTAAACTAAGATATACAACCTTTCCAGCTAAGGTGAGTAACAACCATTTCTGCTTGTTTAAGGGGTCTCTGTCCAGCATAACTAGACCTTCAGACACATACCTTATCTTTCCACAGAAGAATAAATGGTATGATCCAGACATCACAGACTCTGGTTTTCACCTTATTTAGAATAAATTCTTTTCCTCAGTACCATTAATTCCCAAGGTTCAGTTGTCTTCCTTAGACATCCAAAACCTAGCACCAGCTACATAGCTAGAGAGATGAGGGAGATTTCTGGGACAAAGGAGAAGTTGCCAATGAACAGCTTAATGAGTCAGCTTGGCAGTAACTGAGCAGGATCATCAAGGGAGAGAGGTGACTGATCTCATTAGGCTCTACACCAAATGTAAAGAGGATTCATGTTAGTCCCAGCCAGACTGGGAATTACAAAACACAAGGGCTCCTTGCTGTGCCACAGAGCACCTGTCATCAATGGCAGTAAGGATGCTGCAATCATCTGCAATTGCCATGAGCACAGAACAGGAAAAGCCCTTCCTGTTGATGAAGAACTAGGGCTGGCCACAGAGACCAGGTTACATATGTTAGGCTACTGAACCAGCAAGTGAAATTTCTCCTTACCTAAGTTTGTAGGTACAAAAATGCTGTTAGTGAGGATCTTCTTGTTATTTTTCTAAGTCCGTGAGAGACTTTTCTCTCTCACAGAAGAGGTAGCAGGGAATGTAAACAACCAAGCCACCTGCAACCTTGGAAAGTCTTGTTTATGGTATAGTAGAAAATATTTTGATAATGGATGTTTTAGGATTTTGGCCAATCACCCCCAAAGGGGTGGCTGGTCCTTTGTCCAATTAGACTATGAAGAAAAAAGTCTATAAAAGAGTTTGTAAAATAATTAAATAAATCAATCTTGCTGCACAATTCCTGCCTGCTGGATCTTCTTCTCCTCCTCCTCCCTATAGCTGCGGGACACGGTGATATACCGTAGGAACCAGGACTGCGGTAATATAAGTTCTTCAATTTTTTTTTTCCATTTACCTGTGCTCATTCATCAAACACCCTTAAAATGGAAACAAATATGATGTGAGACTTATATGATACAAACAACTGACTGGAATAAATGTGTAATTAGTTGCTGTCAATTAGACAATCTTATGAGCAATAGCTATCTGGAGGTGAAAACTGCTGACTGAATATATGGCATACAAACTCACACAATATAGCTGTAATGTGTAGACATTTAAGAAAGTAACAACATGATCTCTTACTTGGAGTACTGTGTGTGCAGTATTATACATCACCAATGTTACACTTTAGTTTAAAGCATACCATTAGCTATCAGCCTTTAAGTACAATTTACCAATAGTGGGAGGACTAAGTGGGCCCATGTAAGCCACACGCAAGCCACAACATTATGATCCATTAGTCACCAGACTAAGTAACTAGACAGGAAAATCCACTCCCTCCTGAGCCCACAAGGCTCCTTAAAAAGAGTCTTTGAAAACAGGAGAAGACAGAGCACAAGTAAAAGCATGGTTGTTTCTTTTCCCACGTGTTGCACTACTCAAAATAGCTTTGTGGTATTCTAACAGAAAGCCTGATTTCTGCCATTGCCCATATGCTGTCACTCACATCCATGCATCCCGCTAAGGGTTGCAATTCACTTATGTTTTTAAAGTGAACCCTTTAGTGTTAAGACAATACTCAGATTCAGGACTCACCAAGAACATTCACCACCTATTGCTTCCAAGAATCCTACCTTCAAAAGCCAAAGAACTTAATCTGGAGCCATACAAGGTTTCTTTCTTCCAGCTGCATCACTTGGCTACAGCTAACAAATCCAGTTATAAACTCCCATTGAATTTTAAATGACAGATTAGCTGGTAATTATTATACTATTAACTAAGTCTAACAACATTATAGAATATGACAAAAGCAAAGTTGCTGTGATGTTTTGTTTAAGTTAGGAAGGCTATCAGAGACAATTACGAGAGAAAGGTGCTTCCATTTAACAACTTCAAACATAAAGGCTTCAGGATCAGACAGTAGAATCAGAGCAAAAGAAAATAAATTTCAAGCTCTGAAGCTAAAATATTAATCAAAACAATAAACTTGTTTCTTTACTCCAAAACACTTTGATATAAATTGCCCTCTTTCACATCCTACAAAAATAGCCTCACCCCCCCCCCCCAAGTACTTTTAGTGTTTCTTCAAGTATTCATCACAGATGGAAGTGATGGGAGTTTATAATGTTGCATTTTAACGCCAGACAGCATCTTCAAAAAAGTTTACATTTAAGAATATAGACATGTACAGTGTTAAATTGGTGCTTGTACTTCTATCAGTAATTTTTTCACATATGAATAAAAATAAAGTAGTGACGTAGCAGAAACAGATTGTTGTCTTAGTGGTTTCCTAAAGTGTTTAATTCAATACTTCTATCCTGAAAAAGTGTGAAGTTAATATATGCAGTGAAAAAAAGAGCAAAAGATTTATCAAGAGCTGTAACAATGAGATACAGTAAGATATACAAGTAAGCAGACTTTGTATTTCAGAGAATCTATTTTTGCAAAGAAAAAAAAGAAACAAAATCCACTGGCACAATATGATATTATCCAGGCTGAAAGGTAAGGATGCAGCTAACAAACACTGTCAGTTGGTATCATACTGAAAAATGTAAGAACTAGTGGCTGAAATCCTGCTATGACAAGTCTAAACACACTTCAGGTGGAAGAGTTTTTTTCTGTAGTGATGACCTAATTTAAAAGCCAGTTTTACAAAATCAGCCCCCCATCTGTAGGTGAGTATCAAGCAAATGTATGAAAATGTATTCTTGAAACAATATTTAATACTGCTTATAAAATAACAAAAGGAAGTCCAAACTGTATCTGGAAGAACAATTTAGAAAAAAAAAGAAAAAGGAAAACATGTATTTTGCAGTGTCATTTCAGCCATTATACAGGAATCAATATATCTGAATAGTCTGTTAAATTATTTTAGTTTAAATTTATAATGATACGTATAAAATTTTCATACAAACCCCATTTATCAGAAAGATATTCAGAAGGTAGATGTGCTTTTGCAAGTGGGGAAAGAATGAAAAATATGCTCTAAATGCTACAGAGTGAATAAAATTATAAACTCTTCCTTTCTTTAAATACACAGACTTTGATGTTTATTTAACTTTCGTATTTTTCATCAGGTTTAAATAATTTTATATTGCTCATTTAAATTTTTTTTGTTTGTTTTCTGAAGTATTGAAGTGGTTACATTGAATTTTAGTATCTAATGATACTTATGATAATACTTAACGTGGAGGAACTCAATATTCTCTTTGAAGTTTGTGAATTAAGTATTTTATAGAGTTTGAAACCTGTGTGATAATTAGTTTTCTTTAAAAGGAATGCTGAAATTTCACTCTTTTTGGAGCATAATTTCCCTTCAAATCCTGCATACTATTTAAGCTACAGAAAAGGTTCCTGTGGTTGTGTTGTTACGAATGTTCTCCATGTGTAAATACTGATGAGACTTTTCAAATCCTATTCACATCAGCACTTAAAATATACTGTGAATTTGTACATGGTGTGAACAGTTTCCAGTAACAGAGCTAGAATCAAAATATATGGAAAGCTTTCAGAAGAGATTTTTAAATGGTCAACTCAAAATAATTTCAGGACCTATGTCAGCAACCTATTTTATCATCTAATTTTCATCATAAATACCTTAGATACTTCTAGCAGAAAAACACACACACAATATGAAGTTATTCTGTGTTTCTCCTGTTGTTGCTCTTTTACTATGTTGGTTGTCATTAGAGTTCCATATTGCTATTATCCTAAAAAGAGTCCAGTAGGTTCTCATTTCAGAAAGATCAACATAAATTTAGAGAGCAGATAGATGTAGTATAAAGTAAGACTGTTACCTATGATTTTCTTCCAAACTTAAATTCTGCTCTAAGTTCTATTTGCAAACGGAAAGCCTCAACACTGCATAATAATAAAAATTATGGTATGAATCTGAATTTAAGTTTTGAAAGACTCAAAGATGAGTTTATTTCCAAACTCCTTAGATCATTTAGGCTAAGTCAGTAGCAAGCACTTTTCTTTTAGTTACTGTTGTTGATTTCTGGGTTCTTCATTGGTCTAACAAAGTAGTATGTTTTTTTTACAACGTTTAGTCTCCAGCCTCAGTGAGATATATCCAGCATTCTCCTCAAAAGCTTTTCCTACTTTGAGGTAGCAGTAGACACATGACTAAACATGACTTTTCACACTTCTTACTTGGTCCTTTGGTTTGAGAACAGCATAAACTGACATAAATCACCTAATATGTAACACACTAAATTTGCAACAAATACTAGTATTGTTCCCAAAAAGAGTGCCTGGCCGCCTCCATTTTCCCTCATATGTCTGGACTCACTGACCTGAGTATTGATTTCTACTTTGCCTGAGGACTAGAAGAAAGAAAATATCACACCAGTCTTCAAAATGGCCAGAAGGAAGACCCAGGGCAGTACCAGACAGTCAGTCTCACCTCATTCCTTGGAAAGCTGACAGAGCACCTCATTCTGGAGGCCAGATCAGAGGGATCTTGACAAGTTGGAGAGATGGGCAACCTTCTGAAATTCACCTAAATCAAATGAAGAGTCCTGCATCTGGGGAGGAATAACCCTGGGCACCAGGACAGGATAACAGCTGACCTGCTGGAAAACAACTCTGCAAAGAAGATCTGGGGTGGAGGGTCTTGGTGGACAAAAAGCTGTCCATGAGCCAGCACTGTGCCCTGGGGACCAAGAAGACCAATGGTATTCGAGGGTGCATTAGGAAGAGCACTGCCAGCGGGTTGAGGGAGGTGATCCTGTTCCTCTATTCAGCCATACTGAGGCCACACTCAGGCTGTGTCCAGTTCTGCGCTGCTCAGTACGAGAGAGACGTGGAGCTCCTGAAGCATATCCAGGAGAGGGCAACAAAGATGATTAAGGGACTGGAGCATCTCTCTCATGAGGAAAGGCTGAGGGAGCTGGGCCTGTTCAGCCTTAAGAAGGGTCGATTGAGAGGGCACCTCAAAAATGTCTGTAAGTATCTGAAGGGAGGGTGTTAAGAGGATGGTGCCAGGCCCTTCTCAGTGGTGCCGAGCAATAGTGCAAGAGGCAATGGGAAGAAACATGCAGAGGAAGCTCCACTTGGATATGAGGAAGAACTTCTTTGCTGTGTAGATGACTGAGAACTGGAACTGGCTGCCGTGAGAGGCTTTAGTGTCTCCTTCCCTCTAGATAATCAACAGATGTCTGAACATAATCCAAAGTAGCATGCTATATGGGACCCTGCTTGAGTGGTGAGGTCGGACCAGGTGACTTCCAGTAGTCCCTTCCAGCCTTACCCATTCTATTATTCTGTGGTATTTTCACCAGTTCTGCTTGTTGTTTTACCTCTCACATCAAAAGACTTAAATTCTACATGCCATTTATAGAGATTATAGAAGTATGTCCTTGGAAATAATTTGCTTGCTTTGAGTTTGCCCTCACAAATTCAATGCAATGAGCCTTGACACCAGCCAGAAATCAAAAACTGCAAGAAGATTAATAATACTTGAAAAGGTGAGTTGTGATTTCATTAAGAATGGATCTGATTGACAGGTCTGGCTGTAGTGCCCCCTCCCAGCAGAGATCAGAACATTACCACAGGGCTGTCTGCCACAGCCTGAACACAGAATGCTCGAGGTGGGAGCATGACCTGCTGGGCTGGACTATTGCCCTGTGTTCAGAGCAGCATTCTGTCTCTGCTCTGCTCTACTCTACCATCTCAAGGGAGAAAAAAACATAGTAAGATTAATTTGATGACTCAGATGATGCTGTGAATGCATGTGTGAGCATGAGTTTGAGCAGATGATCACCTTTCCCCAGCAGCCTTCATGCAGTTAACCCAATAAATTGAACTTAGCTTTCTTCTTTACATCTGACATCAAAATCCCAAAGGTGTTCTTTGCCTCCAATAAAGATGAAGTATTGACATGGTTTGATTAAGCCTGTGTATTGTTTTGTCATCAAACCATTGCAAATTTATAATGTCCTATATAAATAACCACAATGAAAAGTTTATTTCTTAGATATGTACAAAACAGTTTGACATTAATACTTCTAAGCAAGAAACTTCCCCTTTAAATTATCTCAAGACAAAAACCAGGATATATAACCAACATTCAGTAACTGCAGATGCAGCCAATGCCCTGAACCACAACAAATTAATGCAGACTGAGAAATGTGGTAGTTAACAATACTTCATGTAAAAAACTTCTTATCGTTCCTATCTTCTTGTGAATGTGCTTAATAAGACCTAGGCATTCTTTCAAAGACTTTTTCCCCCCATTTTGTATTATTTTCCAATATGCATTCTTTGGACAAGGAAATAGCTCAGTTTGTTGAGCATGGTGCTAATAATGGCAAGGTTGTAGGTTCAATCCACATACAGATCATTCACTTCAGAGTTGGACTCGATGATACTTGTGGAGCCCTTCCAACTCAGAATATTCTGTGATTCTGTGAAATTTAACTTATTTCCAGCTTACAAGAAAAAAGGTTCATTAATGGAACTTCTTTCAGAGTTCAAGGATCCCGTGGCGGCTGCTGCACTTGCTAAGGTCTGCATCTCATCCGTAGATGTGAAGTCATGGGCAGAGGTTACTCTTTTTCCAGACATGGCTTGTGGAAGTCTCTTATTCCCCTTTGTGATAGCAGGAAAAAGTAAAATAAAACCAGGAAACATTATCTCATTAGAGTATAGCCAAAGTGCTAAACTGATGGTGATGGGTCACACCTGCATAAGGACCTACTTTGTGGTCTAAGCAATAATTGGGACTTAAGAAAAGAGGAGAGGATTAATAGGAAAAAAATTTATGTCAGTCTGTATGAGTAGAATTTGAGATCATTTTACAAAATTGCTGCCTTTCAACCTGTTATGTTTTATTTTAAGGCTATCCTTTTTAAAGAAAACAAAGTTATGCATTTAAAAATAACTTCTTCCCCATGCGTTCTATAGAGTCTGAAGGACTGACTTGCCCCAGGTTAATTTTCTGCTGAATTTATAAATATCAGTATCCCTTTTCACATGTTAGACCAATTGAAGTGCTCTCTTTTTCTGCTTGCTACGCCAATTATACCACCTTGTTGAAGAATCTGGTAAATTCTTATAACTGCCAGGACAATTAAGGACTGCACAGCTGGACTACTCAAAGTGTTAGTTCTGGTCATCTTTTTTTAACTTATCTTTTGCTTTCTAGATTGATAAATACAACAGAAAACTAACTTTGAAGAACACAGAACAAAATATATTTTAGTTTTATACAAATAAGCATACTGTCTTAACAATGAATGCTTAAAGCAAAACAAATGATGTGCTAAGTTTTAACACTTCTTGAGTTTAAGACAACTTTATTTTCTCTATTATTATATATGACTTTTGGTGTTTTTTTGGATGCTGTTTGGGTTTTTTGACAGACTAATCCATATAATTTTACTCAGATCCCTAGTTAGTTTATCCATATTTGCACACATGTTTATGCATAACCTACCAGTTTGTTTAGTTAGGGATGTATTTTCTCTCCTTTGCACATTGTTAATCTCTAACATGGAATACTTTTTTGCATTACCTTTTGTCTTTGATAAACAGTTTAGTCAGTTGACCAGTCTCCCATTGCTTCAATTGCAGTCATATAACCACCCCCTCAATCCTCCTAGTGTTTACAATACTGACTGAGATTACAACTTTGTTTTATAATGCTATGATTTTCGTTAACTTGGAATAAAGATTTTCAAACTAAGCAAGAGATTTTTTTGGTTTTTCTCCTGGGAGTTATGAGTATTTTTACAAAAAGAGAAGCAAACTTTTAAGAAACTATGAATTGATCTCTTCAATATGTGTGAATTGGCATCACCAACATGTAAAACACCAACAGTTTTTGGTAATTAGAAGGAACAACTATTTAAAACAATATGAATTTATTTTAATTTCTGACTTTTTTAAGAACTGTTTGTAAACTATCATGGGTAGTTTGTAAACTATCAGGTACAGATATAAGAACTGACACAACAATGATTGATAAGTACCTCTAAGCAAAATTACTGGCCTCTTTCATTTCAGGAACTGCTATTCTAATCTAAAAAATCATCAAATTTGGAATAAAAAATTAACGGGAAGACTGAAAGTTTTGCACAAGTGAAGAGATGGTTAAAACCACGTTTTCTTAAAAGCAATAAATGAAAAACAATACACTAGTGAGAAAACTAAATTGAAAGAAAGTATGTATACCATTCTCTTTCTGGTTTTAATCATGTAAGAATATGAAGAATATGTTGAGAAGAGATAAAGAGTAGGGTCTGTATTACTAACTAGAATAAACCACCATTCAGTCCATATCAGTTCCTGCAGGAGGATGTAGACAGACTGTTCTGCCAGAGAGGTTGCACTTCTTTGAACAAGTTTTGGGAAGCAACAATCAGATTTAGCCTTTTGTGCTGCTCTGGTGAATATGGTCTGAAATGAAGGCTGAGCATCTCAAAGACTGTTTCAATACATTAGTCTTGACAAACATGTACAAACTTAAGGCATTCAAATATATATGAAGTTAACTTCATATTTTAGGCTGCTTCAAGATTTTGTGGCTACTGAGTAGGTAGAAGACTTCAGAATGGTGACTTGCTGGATTTTATCTCTGGATCTAGGTTTTGTTTATACGCAAAATTGCAGGAGATATCATAGCTAGTGATGAGAGTTTAACAGCATGATCTGATCACTGATATTTCTGTATAGATACCAGAAATATCTATAGCTTTCCTAAATATTTATTACTGCTTCTTTACAAAACTATTGCATAAAAACTTCAAATTCCTTGGATTTTTACATATATGTGTACTTGAAGTGCACTAAATGTGCATTTGGTAATGCTTACATTCTTCTGAGATCACTGGTGTGTATTGGTCATTAAAATCCTTGGAATATGCAGGAAGGCAATATGGAAAATTTAATAAATGTAGAAAGGTATAAAATTTATTTTTATTTCAGTTAAGATGAGTAAAATGGGTAAAACCCCCTTCATTTTCTTAATTCTTTCAATTTTTTTTAATAAATTTTTTTAAATAAAGATTTTCTGTACATTTATATCAGTGATTTTTCTCTGGTCTCAATATGATTGAAACACTTTGAAAAGGCCTTCTTGTAAAAAAATAATTCAGTTGGAATGGAAATAATTTTTGTAATCTCTGTCTAGTTATAAGAAAATAAATTTCTGAAATGAGAGAGCTGGAAAACCTACAGGGTAATGTTTACAGATAAAATCATGAAAAGCCTGCTGGCTACATGTTCAGCTATTGCTTATTTCAACACAGGTAAATTAATTGTTTTTAGATAACAGAAAAGTGAACTTTAGACAAAAGCATGTGAATAGAATATTTTTCAAAGTCAAATGCAAGAAAAATGAAACTTAGAGAGACTGGGCATGAATAATTTTAAAATGTTAAGTTAAAGTATTGGTGAAGTGATTATCACTCTAACCAAACTGGTCACAAAACTTTTTAATTAATGCTTCTGGTCTGCCAACCCAAGGAATAAAAATAATTGTTTTCTGTTATTTTGCAGTAAGATGAATACAGATACTCTCTGTGCAGGAAGGAATTAATAAATCTGTTTTGTGTCACATGGGTCTGTATTATGCTAGCTCCAGGGCCAGCGAATCAGAAAAGTTAGTCACATTGCTTCTCTATGGGGATTATCTTGAATTTTCAAATCAAGGTTATAATTTACTTGAATTCAAAATTTTTCATTGATTCTGAAATGTCCAACAACATGGAGGAAATTATCTGTTTCCCAAGGACTGCTTTCTGAGATTAAAAATTGCACATTTCTATGAACAACAAAATTACATCTGCCTAGGGTCCTGCTAGTTGCCAGTAAGTATTAGCCCAGTGACTGGGACTTGCTCCTTGGGCTAATAGAAAAAAAAAGGAAAGGTGAAATACAGAGATAATATATAGAAAAATAAAAAGAGTACATGGAAATACAATGCAGAGAAGGCAATATAAAACAGGAATATGATTTAAAGATGCAAAATATCTAAAGAGGTACAAGCAGCTGGAAGGTCAGGATTGTCCAAGAAGGGAATTTTTAAATGTTTGGCACTGGAGGGCAAATGGAAAGCTACTCTCAGCACTTGTTCCTCTGTACAGTCCACAGATCAGCTGACAGGTTTGCTTTAGTAGCTCCTGTGGGTGCCATGACTGTCAAATGGCTCATGCATGCTCTGTGCCTAACAAAGGATTTCTGGTACTGCAACCCCATATAAAATTTTGACTCAGTGGAAATGTGTTCACATTGGTTTTTTCAGACAACTGGAGATGATTTGGATTCATACCAAAGGACTCAGACCACTGATGTAGATGAGGAAACTGATTCTCCTATGAAGGAAGCAAAGAGTACGTTAATTGCAGAGAATACTGTTGTATTTCTGTCAGGTGCTGGAAATATACTGATTAAAGAAAAAATTCTGGAAATATTATGGTATGTGTACTGTCTCATTTAGCATCCTTTGCAAAAAATGTTGCTATATCTTTTGTCAAGAATAAATTGGGAGACCTGGCAGAAGAGGAATAGGAGCACATATCAAGAGTAGTGTTTTGACTATCAGAAAATTCTTACGTTACAAATTTTACTTGAAGACTTAAGAAGATAATACCAACCATGTTTGAAATTGCGTTAAGTGATCTCTGAGCACAATATTTAACAGTACTATGGGAAAATTCTGAAAGCTACTTTTCCATTCTGGTAACTGATCATATACTGCTGATTGTAGAATTTAAGAGTTCTCTTCAGTTTGAAGATCTGATGGTAAGAAAAACAAAAATCTCAAATATGTAAGACATTTAGCATGGCTAAAATACTCAGATCTCAGATCTGTTTAGTGTACAGTATGTGGAATTGTTGCCACCTGAAACATCTTTTCAAGTAAGTAACTTGTCAGGGTGATGAGAAAATAAGAATCACTACTTTTTCACAAAAAATGCCCCATACTTGCTCTAAAGTTTGAACCATGAAATATGGTAAAAAATTGCAGGCATCTTAGTCCTCTTGGGGAAAAAAAAATCAGTCATTTTCCTGCATCAATCAAGATCAAACTAATACTGATGCAAATATTAGAATCCAGGTGAAATATTTTTGCCATATTTTGAACATGACTTGTGCTGAGACTGGGTTTGCAGCTGGGTAAGCATTTAGGGGTGCTTTGATCTAAACAAGAGTCTGCAGTATTCTCATTTGATGATATACACATAAAAATGCTGGTAAATTTGAATTAGTTCTAAGCTTGATTGAAACTTCTAATTTCCATTCCTCAGGCAACATTTTTAGTATAAAATTTATGCCTATGAAGCAGAAACTTTTTATAAATCATATATCATGGAATTTGCAAACTGACTCAGGAAAATACTTGGCATCTTGTGGGAAGATTTCACACTTTGTTTGCACAACATCTTCATAATGTGCTTGTTGAAGCTTGCTGGAGAGACAGAGACAGTAAAAATGAAAAATATCACCTTAGAGTCCTTCCTCTTGACCTTTTTTTTTCCTTTTCAATAAGGCAATAATAGTCACCACTCTCAAATACTTTAGTCAGTGCAACTGACTGCTAGAAACTTCAATCCGCTAAGTGACAACCACAACTAAAGCTAGCAGAATGGTTTTATATGATTTACCCTAGAGAGTACAGAATTTTTTTCTTTACAAACCACCACTGAATATAATAGACGACAGCTACTCCACCTTCACTTGTTTTGACCTGTTCAGAAATGTGAAAGTATAGTTACTAGAATTACAATATTTCTGTCAGTCTCTAGATGTTACAATAACTTCCTTTTCATCACCTGGATCATTGCTTCCATCACTGATAAGAACAAATAGGGGCTTCATGAAATGGGCAGCGGCTCTATTAGTGAGTGCAATTGACAAACCATTTTGTCCAGATGCAGAATTACTGGCAATGTTACTGTCTAAGATCATAGCTTTGTAAAGTGATCAAGTGCCTGCAAATTGAAAATTGTGTTCTACAAGGAAAATAGAAAGCAATATCTCAATCTCAATAACTGTTCTAAGTGAAAAGTGGTTTTATCATCCTAGAAGTACAGGGGTATACAAAAGGAGAGTGTTGTCTTTAAATTGGAAGTAAAATACCCTAAAAATGTTGGCAACTGTAAGAGAACTCTGAATCCTTTTTTGTTTCACAGTTGTAAGTTCAGGAAAGTGCATGGTTTCCTTTGTTCACATCCATTAATGTTTTGTTAATATTGCTACTGTTATTTGTGCTGCATAATGAAAGTCACTGATTTCTCAAGGTTTATTTGCTATATGTGGTCAATCCATGCTTTATTATTTCAAAACTCAAGAGATAATACACTATGTCAGAAGATGACTTGTAGAAGACAGCAACAATTGAAGGAAATCATGGTCTGAAAGCAGATTCTGGTGAGCTTTTTGTGCCTCTGCTAGGGTTGAGACAGCATTTTATTTTTGGGGGAGGTTGAAAATTGTCTGACCACATCTTTTCTACATAATAGATTGCTATTACTTTGATCATAGAATCATAGAATATCCTGAGTTGGAGGGCACCCACAAGGATCATCAAGTCCAACTACTGGCCCTAGGGCCACCCCAAAAATGTGCCTGGGAGGATTGTCCAAAGGCTTGTTGAACACTGTCAGGCTGAACATTGCAGCTTCTTCCCTGGGGAGCCTGTTCCAGTGCCCAGCCACCCCCTGGGTAAAGAACCTTTTCCTAATTCCTAAATCACAACACAGCTTTGTACTATTCTTTCTGGTCCTGTCACCGGTCACCACAGAGAAGAGATCAGTATCTGCCTGTCCACTCCTTCTTATGACTAAGACGTAAGTTGTGATAAGGTCTCCCCTCAGTGTCCTCTTCTCCAGGCTGAACAGTCCAAGTGACCCCAGCTACTCCTCATATGGCTTTTTGTCTAAACCCTTCACCATCCTCATGGCCCTCCTTTGGACACTCTCCAACAGCTTTATATCTTTCTTGTATTGTAGCACCCAAAACAGCACACAATACTCGAGGTGAGTACTCCACTGTTCTATGCTCACACAAGCCATACCACTTTCTTGTTTTCCTGATCCCACATAAACAGAGCAGTATTCCAATAACCAGTTCTACTAGGAAAGCTCTTCCTTTCCTTTGCTTTTACTTCCTTTCCTTTTTGCTTTTGAGATCATGCTTTCAACTGTCATTCTACACTCCGAATCTTGATTCTACTGAAGGGAAATCATGGAAGGGAAAGTACCAAAGGGAAAGTTGGAGGAAAACAAATTTAATTATTAAAGCACCCTTTGGGGCCGTCTATTCTAGTAAATTAAGCATTACCAGGAACATTTCTTAGCAATACAACATGAATATTCTAGGAAGTTATCTCTGGCAAAACTTGTTCCAATCCAGCTGGTACTTTCCCTAAAATCTTCAGGTCCAGTTCACATTTCAGGGATATTTCTGTTTGCTAATATAGATAATACTATGTTATTTTGAACTATGAGGCTGTTCCTACTCAGGGTGGCCTTAAAGCTTTGTGTCTGCCATGCTACACCCAAGGCCTCACTGGACACATGCACCATGCTATAGAAGTATTTTTTCTTAAGAGATGGTAAAGCTGCCTTTACACTTTTTTTTTTTTTTTATCATGGAGGACGGTAGACTCAGTCCACTATGATTTAAGAAGGCCACCAGATGAAATGTCCAGGGCTCTGACCACATGAAAGCAGCATAGGCCATACACTTGGCAGGTCCAGTGCAAATCACTAACATAGAGTAAAATTATCTGTTAGGGTGATATTTATATGAGAAAATAAATGAGAAGCATTGTAGATAGAAAAAAATTTAAGATAACAACTCAATAAAATTGCTGACCAATGCAGAAGATAGAGGGGCAACCATAAATATCAAATAAATAACAAAACTGGGACAATGGAGAAAGATTAAACAGGTGTGGGATGCTAATTCGGAAGAATATAAAGTTTGGTGTGGTTGCAATTGTTTGGGGATACCTTTTGAACAACCTTGCACCTGATGAAGACAAGCAAGAAAAAAAAATTGTTTCTCAGGCTACCTGCATATGCCTTTTGTTTTCAAAGGAGAGCAACATGTTTTTTCTAATGCTGATGAAAGAATGCCCAGACAAAAAAGACTGGACTTCCTAATAGTACCCTTCATATCAAAATCGTGTGAGCATCGTTTGCCTTTCTCAAATGGTGGAATTAAGAATAGAGACCAATATCAACAACTTTTTATTTTGTATATTGATTTCAACTTCTTTTGTGCTCAAAAGCACCCATTAATTTTTTTTTTTTTTTTTTAATACCCTGTTCAGACATTGACTTCAGCCTATTCCAAGTTGCCTAAAGGAGTGAAGGGTAAAGTAAGGCAGGTGGGAAGTAGGATCCCTTGTTTTTTTCAAGAATAAAGAGATTCTCCGCTCATTTTATGATGATATTGCCTAATGAAGTAAATGGTCCTAATTTTAGCTTCCCACTCTGAAAACATCTGTGCACTTCTGAGTCAGACGACAGGACCATGAGCTTCCTGGTTCCTGTCATAGTCCTGATTAAAAAAGACTCAAATTACATTGAGTAAGGATGCTATTGGTAGGGTGTGGGAGGTGTTATTTAAATTTTGAGCTTCGTAGTACTTTCTTGTGCTGAAATTAGACACCACACCATCACTTCTGCTTAATTCTACATTTGCTTAAAACATGCACGGCACATAAAGTGACATTGAGTGTAATCTTAAGCAATTGTATGTTACCTTATGTGAACCCTAGAGATAGCTGAGAAGATCAATATTTTTCAGAGGAAAAGTAATTAAAGACCAAGAGATTTGAGAATTTTAAGAGGTGGGAGGTTTCCTTTGCAGTATAAACAATGGACACAATCCCAATTGCAGCCACTATTCTCTTTCACAAAATTATCTGTGTCCTTATTCGGAGTTTGCTTGCTAGGTATATTAACTTCCAAAGTGGCTACAAGGTTATTTTCGCATTTGATTTAGTAGAAAAGATGGCAATATTCTGTGTTCAATGTGCACTATGACTTTGTAGTCTTACAGTATGTTTTTTCCATGATAAAACTGGAATGGCAAGAAGAATATGATTCACAATTCCACAGTAACCCCTTGCTTGTATTCAAGTTGAAAACAAAATCCAAAGGTGATGTTAGGTAAGCTGGGAAAGCTTCCATGAGTACACTGCACCTGCTAATGCAGTGTTAAAAAAGAGATGCTTGGAGATTAATGAAACCCTTTCCAGCATTCTACAGAAATTAATTTTCTTGGTGCTACTGTTCCTCAAAGACTAAATTCAGCCTGAACATACAGGTCATGTTAAGAATGAATGCCTCACTTTAGGATATACGTACATGAAGAGCAATTAAAGCTGTTATTCTTATCTGTTCATGGGTCAACCTGACATTAAGTGGTTAATTTGAGTCATAAATATTGACACTTCAGTTTACTCAGTATTTCTTTAAAATGAACAAGTAAAGTGACTTCTTTCCTTTTATTTATGGGGATGGGAAATGAGCACATTCTTTAAAGGGCCTTTCTTCTTTAAAAGTTTAAATACCCTGTTTTGGATGGTGTATTTCAGTTGTTCAGAGCATCATTTTTAAACTGCTGCTTTCTCTTCATTTTTCATTCAGTTTGCATCATTTTTTCCCTTTTAATGTCTGTCCTTTTACATGCTGCTGTTAGAGCCCTCCTTAACAAATATCTAGAACTCCTATTAAGTTCAGTGGGATTTCCTCGCACCAAGGCTTCATCCTGATCAAAGTTGTCAGGGTAACCTGTAATATATAGTGGAATTAAAGAATATCAAATATACAGTTTCTGCCTGTAGTGTGTGTGACACTGTGAAACAAATATATTTTCCATTACCAAACGTGTAATCTGTTTTATATTTTTGCTTATTTTGGATAACATTATTTCAGAACCCCACAATTACCTCTGATAGAATAAGCAAAAGCACAGACCAAAAGAGAAATGTTGTAAAATGAATGAGGAACCTCAGTTCCCAGAAGTTCAGTATTTCCACATCAAAGTATTCAAAATACCCAGGTTACAACAAAGTACTTAAAAAGTATGTGAAGTACTCACAAATAAGAGCTATTGACAGTTATGGAAAGACTCATCGAAAAGATTATGCAAAATGATTGTTGAACAAAACAAGCTGCAGTTGTTCCACATTAAGGCAAAAAATGTCACAAACTATTTTGAAAGTTGTTTGTTACATTATTCTGACTGAAGAAAGTTGGCATGAGTCACCACATTTTGTGTTGCATCTGATGGTATGAATTTGAACAAAAATATTTTTCAAGCCAGAAAACTAATGTGACAGACCTAACCTCAAAATTATTATATCTCAAAGTTGTCTGAAAATAAGTTAGTTTATGATAATATTTATACCTATCTCTTAAGCTTATTTATAGTACTGCATAGTGCTACTTTGTAGTGGCATTTCTAGAACAGGGGAAGTCAATTTATAAGGTAGAGTAATCACTAAGTGGTTGCTGAGAACCATTCTAAAACGGAAATATCTTAGAAGCAAGATTCTTGATTTACTTGCTGAAATAGACAATCTGGTTATTTCCCATGTTTGAATTGCTTTGATTCTTTTCTCTTACTAAGAAAAATTGCAAATAGGATTATTTTCAGGTATCTTGATATAAAAGAAATACAGTTTATCTGTGAAATAAGTGAAATATACTTTCTTTAGGAAAAAGAAGAATCTTTTTCCAGTGCAGATATAGTTCACTGCTTCCTGGGTGGCTTTTTGCCTTCATTAACACTTCCCTGCCAAGGCAGAATATCTGATCAATATTTTTAAAATACAACTTTACTGTCAACATCCCCATTTGTTTTTCTTTCTTGCTTTAACACAGTTTGATCACTGGCTGCCTGTCAGAGACTGAAATATTATAGTTTATGAATTAAACATTTTCTTAAAGGACTATTTAGAACTGTATTACAAAAGCTGCAGTGAAGACTAACACACCCTGGATAGGGCCCTGAGTGAGGCCTTACACTGCTCGCCAGATGAAGATAAGATAAAGCTCAGGGCTGGGGACATTCACAAAGCACAGGCTTAACACCTCCAAGGTGGAGACCACAGCCCCAGGGCTATCAGCTGCCAGGCTCGAACAGACCCTCCACCAAAGGGTGGGGGGAGGAGAGGCTATGGGTATCTGGGAAAAGCCTCTTGTCAGAGGGACAGTGATTGCCCATCCTCTACTGTGCAGAGGAGCCCAGCTGAGGGGTCCTCACCAGGGAAGGGGGGGAGTTTATCCACAGCAGAAGGGGGTGACATGGCCCATCACAGGGCCCCCCTCAAAGGGGTCCCCAGACCCTGCATTAGAGCACCAGAGATGATGCAACAAACCCTCAGTGGTGCAGGGGACAGTGTGTAAAACTAGCCCCTGCAAGGGAAACATGTGGGCGTTCCCACCTGGCCCAAAGTGTATATTAATCCACAGAGTTCTGTACTCTTTGGCGTGTGGTGTGGTGCTGTGTGGGGGCGTGGCATGTGGCGTGTGGCGGCGTGGCCACGGCGGCAACGGGACCCTCACCACCAGAAGACCAGATGGAGGGTCATTGGGACCCTCGGATGGGGGATATGCTTCCACCTAACCCCTGTCACCTCTCCCTGTTCCCCCACCCCCCCTCACGCACACTTCTTTTTTCCATTTCTTTCTCTCTTTCTTTTCTCTTTCCTTCTCTTTGCTTCTTTTACTATTAAATGAAACACATCAATTTTTTGGCATCAACATTTAATCTCATTTGGTTTTAATCTCGTTTCTGGGAATATTTTGAACCTTCTAAGTTCTTTCCGGTTTATGCACAGAGACTTAGCTTTCTTTGCTTTTCTGGGTTTAAACCGGATCGTAACACTTCCCAAATTCCTTCTAGGTCTCTAAGTCCTCCTCTTAGCTTGCTGCCAATATTGTGTCTAAAGTATGAAAAGTTTACGTGATGCCAAACTTTAAAACATGCCCTAATCATGGCGCCTCCAGTAGTCAGCTGAATTCCCTGCTAAAGGTTGGTGAACCAGAGATTTTATTCCACTGGGACCGTCAGCTAAGTAACAGCCATGATCATTTCAGAACAAACAGGTAGCCACAAACTTTTACAGGAATCTCAGGTTCTCTCATGCCAAAATCTATTTAACCTTGATTTGTTAAGATTAGAAAAGAAATGCAAACTGGTGCATGAGGGAAATACAGTTTTTATGTGCAATTTGTTTTACCTAAATGGCATGGCTATGGGTTATTACAGGCCTATTCAAGGACACAAGGTAGACACCACTCTTCCAGAGGGATCTTCAGACATCTTCAGATATCTTTTAGAGAATCTTCATATGGGAATGAGCCCTGGTATTGAGGACAGAATAACAGCAGGAAAAGTGTCCTTATCTGAACTGGCTCAGTTACGGTTCTGAATAACCCCCCCAAGGATGGATGGATTTTTGTTCTCATCTTTTGCATAATACCAGTCTTACTCAAGACCTAATGAGAAGTGTAATAAGCACAAAAAGTAATTCTTCTCTTGGTTTCTCTGAGTTTCAGAATTAGCTAGCTCCAGTCTTTAATAAGAAGTTAGTATCCCTTGACAGTACAAGTCTTTTAGCTACAACTTTAAAGATCTGTTTCTGAGGATTGGCCAGACACAAGACAGCAGCAATATATGTCTATCTGGCCAACTATGTATTTGCTTGATTAGCAAATACCTTTTGCTACATCTTCAGGCTTTATTTTTTGCAAGGAACAAAGGGACTTGAAAACGCTTTGAAAGTGTTGTCTCATAGAGGACTAAACAATTTAGCTCTGAAATCCTTTGTGCTGGAAGTTCCGTATGAAAATAACATGTGATTGCCTTGACAAAATCACAATATTTGCCTCTTATTTAAAGACCATATATCACAATTAAATTATCTTTTGAAAACAGTAAGTCTAGTTAAATTGCTCATCTTAACATCTGTGTACAGTTCTCAGTAATCAGTTTGGGTTTTTTTCTGTGTAAATCTGTCAGGAAGAAATTTATATTCTTGAGGGCAAAGAGACTTCCAGTAGCTGTACACCCAGCTGTGTATTCACTGTGGGATTACCACAGCAAATGCACTTCTTCCACGAAAGCACTGGTGTTAAGATGAAAAAACTCATTTCATATAAGGTTTATAGCTATCTGAGAAATTAAATACATTTAATTTTATGAGAGTGGTAGAAAACCTACTTCTAAAATTTTGCCATTATCACATCAGGCAGATTGACAGCCTCGACATGAAGTTGTTGAGTGGCCACTAGAACAGAACCATGCCAGTCATTGACTTAAAACCAAAACTTTGTCTGCTTGGCAGGATGGGCATGGTGGGCAAATAATAATTTCTTTTCTGCAAAAACACGCATGTGTACACCCTGCATTCAGACCAGAATAGCCTACAGGGTCTCCGGTATACTCAAGGCTTTTGAGTCTTGTTTTCTCCTGTCTTTAAATGTGTTGTTCATTAGGTGGTGTGGGGAATTGATGAATGTGCTTCTCTGATTACATAGGTTACACTTTTGAGGAATGCAATTGTAAAACTAATAAAATACTAGTTTAATAAAAAAGCTATAAAAACAATAAATAAGCAACCCTCCCCTGCTCCCCAACCTATTTTTTTTTTAATTGAGCTGAATAATTCATAAACAAAGATGTCTAAAAAGAGAAATTAAGATCTTCATTGTGAATGTTTATTTTATTCCAGTTGAACCAAGCTCCTTGACTCTGAATTCCTTTACTGGATGCAGCTTGATAATTCAGTATTAAAGACTATTTGCCAGGAGAGAGCATGCAGTCACTATGCACAGATTGCAAATTAAAGCAATATTGAAGCATTCAGATAGACTTCTTCTCATCAGAACCTCATGCTCTAGAAGGTTTCACCTTCTCCGGTTATGCTGAGGCTGTGTAAAACAGCAGTCAAATAATACTGTCCTGGACTGCAGAGACAGCACAGTCCTGTAGGACCTATGGACTGTCCTATAGGCCAGTTATACATGATTTTGTGTGAGCACAATTTTTTCTGAAGCAGAGCGCTGACATCCAGAGCTCTCTCCCAAGAGCTAATGCTTTCCCAGTGTCATTAGCTCATCATGTTCCAGACACCTGAGCCTGTCATGAGAACTGTGATAATAATGTTCAGCAGCCTTGTTTTGTGCACCTATTCTGACTTCTGCCAGTCATTAACCTCTTTGGGGTGCAGCAACCTACTGCCTGCAAGGCAGCAATTGAGGTCTGTGCGGCTGTGAGTCAGTTCTCCCTCTTCCAAAACGTACCCCTGGGGAGCACTGAGTCACACAAACCTCCATCCTGACGCCAGTTGTCTGGAGCCATTTGCAAGTTTTGCATTCTTGTCCTCTGAGCTTTCACTGTACATACTAAAAGCACTCCTACTCTATCTTCTATGGTCACGCAAGGCTTGGGGACTGTCAAGGGAGATTTAATGACTTCATTGATAGCTTTATTGTCTGATCTCATGACACCCATGTTTTCTGGAAAACTGAAAATATGAGGGATGCTAGAAACCTCATCCTCCTGTATGAATCAGGAGGTCTGAAAGTCCGTATGAGTCCTGAGAAATGCTGTCTACCCCATGCTGGAGGGGTAAGCCCTGGACAGCTCAGGTCTCATGGGTTGTTCAGCCAAGCATTATCCGTTTAAGGATGGATGGAGGGGAAATGTGCATTTGGTCATCTTACTTCACGGTCAGGAACTGTGAATGACATTATGTTCTATCAAATCCAATGATATCAAGGCAATTTCATTCTGCCTTTTCACTCTGCAAGGAAGTGAACTTTCTACCCAGACTGTAGTCATTAAGAACAAGTACTTAAGCTACAATTTTTCCTCCCTCCATTATCTTCTGCTAGCAGTCACAGTACCCAGGATGTCGTAAGCTTCTAATGCATTTCCCTCTTAGAGGAATATAGGTTGTACTAGAAAACTCATCCATTTTTTCAAATCTGTCCCTTATAGTGGTTTAGCTATACTCCTACAATCCTTTTTTCTCAGTACAGCTAGGACTGCAGATACACATTTTATTAGCAAGCACTTTCCATTTTCTCCCCATGCATCTGAGGGAGCACTCAGCTTCATTTGCTGACCTGCTGCTGCACAGTTTGCATATTCTTTTATAACCTGCTATTCCTATTTCAAACCAACTCTTTGAAATGAGCATGAGCTATATAGACACTCACCACCAGGACTTAGCAGCACCAGGGTAGTGATTAACTTTTTTGTGTGTTTTTACCCATCACTACTTAAAGCTGGGCTGACAACCTCATGCATCCTCTGACCTCTCCATGTGTAGATACAGAAGCCTTGAGCAAATTCTGCCCTTTGGTATGAATCTGCTATGAGGTGTTGAGCTCCTCGTTCACAACTGAGAACTTGCATCCATTTCTGGGATGCTTTGAGCTCTTCTCTTTGGTAACCAGAAGCCAGGAGAACTTGTTGAGATGGTATTATGCCTACATCTTCTGCCAAACTCAGGTTGTAATCTGCTGTCCTACAGACAGTCTTTCAGCAGAGGTGCAGAGACACAAGATAACAGTGATGTTGCCAGGCTGACAAGGACAGATTTCTTCCTTCCATGGATCATCTCACCACTTGTTGCCTGGCTTAACACTTTGCCCTTGTCTGCTAGCTTCCCAAATGAAGAAGGAAGACAGAGATGTCATCAGCAACTGCAACCTAAATGGATAGCTGCCTTTTAAAATTATAAAAGGAGAGTATCTGCAAGCAGAAATTGTTTCAGCATCTAGGGCACCTTTAATCAGTTCTATTTGTACTGTGTCATGCTGGTTCCCTTCACCCCTTAAGTCTGTAAAAGGGAAGGGATGATACTGTTTTGCTTTACTGTAGATCCTTCTGAGGGTCCTGATTGCTGTTCTGCATAAGAATATTATACTACAACACCAATTAATCTGTAATCAACAATTTCTTCTGTCTTGGGGAGTACAGAGGCTCCATAAAAAGTGTATGATCCAGAAAAGAGTGTCAGCTGTGTAGGTTGGTGCCACAAATACCAACAACTCCTTGCATTCTGCATAGAGAGCAACATAGAAGAGAACTCTTACTGCTTCTTCACAGAATCTGTGTAACATTTTAATGATGACATCCTCAAGCAAGTTCATTAAATAGAAGTAGCATTGCCAAAATTATATACACCTAATAAAAGTTATATACACCTATATAAACCTAAAATAAGTGCACACCTCCACACAGGCTAATACATGCATGTTTGCAACATAAGCTGTTAAACTTTTACACTTTCTTTTTCATGGGTATAAAGTATCTCTTGCTGATTTATAGGATTTCTATGTATCTCATGATCTTGTTGCAATGAGACAATTTTGATATGATGCTAGGAAAGTGACCTGAAACTAAGATGGTTTCATTATCTTGCCAAATACACTTATCCTGATAAGGCTTGTCATATATTAGCCATTGGTATGTGGGACCTTAAGTGAATAAGCAGGTCAATAGCATAGCATCAAAAGACAATAGGCTCCTCCAGAGCAGAAAGACAGAAGAAATTTCTAACAAGCTCCATACTCCCCAACATAAGAGTACATACCCAAGGGATTGTCCAATGGATTTTTTTGTGCAAATCAGTAAGCAGGCATATTTATCACCAAGGTAAATTATTAAAACACAGGTTATATGTTGCTGTACATGTATATAATATGTGATCCTTAGCAATGGTTTCTACTGCCCTTGTCTGTCTTTCACTGTCATCTTGATTATCTAAAACAACATTTCTTACTGTAATGCTGCTATAAAATACTGACAACTGAGCCCTTCAGACAGGGCTGTGGTGCTGAGGATCTCTGTCATTCTTGCAGAACTGTGGGATGGGCTGCGTTGTGCCCAGGCTCACAGCAAGAGTGTCTCATGATACACACTCTTCACACATGCAAGTTCCACCCATCATGCTGTGCTCCTCATCTGGCAGCAGAGAAGGATACTGGTAGTTAGTCTTTCTAGGCTGGGAATTGCTGACTAGCATGCAGTTATCTCAAGGTGATTGTTGTGTGGGTGGTATTATGTTATCTTCAGCAGAGGTGCCTGCTCAGCCATCCACTAGGCTAATGAAGGTATGTCAAACCACTGAGAGTTCAAACTCTGTTAATTAATTCAGCAAAGACCATTGGTAACTGTGTGCCTAATTTAGTATGCTTATTCAAGTGGTAGAAAAACTTCAAGGTAACCAAAAAGAAACTCTGCAAAGAGCCATTCTGAGAAAGCTCCAAAAGAGAAAACACTGACTTCTTACATTGCATGTCATCAGGTGCGGTTACATTTATATATTGATGGAGGCATGCCTGAGTGAGTATCAAAACTATTAGTGCCTCTGTGACAACCACTGTGATGGAGGAGAATGCAACTTTTCTGTACCTATGAAGCAGACAGTTAAATATCTAATATGCATTGCTAGATGACACAAATCCCAAGCATTAGCAGAGGCATACAAAGTCTGAAAGAGAGCAGACCTTAAAAAAAAGTAACTTGACCTCCAAAGTAGCTTGAAATATGTGGTAATCACTTTCCCCATAATGTGTAATGGAGAAGCTTTAATGCATTGTCTAACATCATACATGTATCACTTCAGGGATTAGTGGAGCACCAGGATATCAAAAGGAATTATCTTCAGAGAGCTTATACATGCATGTCTGTTTGAATGTTCCATGCTGGCATTGTTATCATTGTACTAAAAATACTAACAATTTCATACCTCAAATAGTTAATGGCTGTTGTAACTTCATTAACGTAAACAGTCTCTGTCATGTTTAAGGCAACCTTAAATGCCTTTTCTGTTATACTCATATTTGTTATTAAAAAAAAAGGCCACACCGTTACTTGTCCCCACAAAATTCTAACTGGTTTCTGTGTGTCTACCACCCTAACTGTTATTGTTAAAAGCCTTTGGAAAACCAGTAAGTATTTTAACAGATGGCAGTACCAAGTTTTAAGATATAGTAAAAAAAAGAGAGGATCTGGAAGATGTTCAGTGACACATATGCTTGAAATTGTTCTTAAGTCACACTTCCTTGTTTTTCACTACTTTTTAAGGAAACAGGAAAAAGCATAGGCAGGGGCTGTAAACTATAAATTTTTTTCATTTTGGAAAAACTCAAAATAAAATATGTGTGTCATCTGTTTAAGGGATGTTTATGAGGTTTGTGTGAGATATGAAAAAAAGCAAATGCAGAGTTTCCAAAAAAGAAATTTACTTACATGCACCCACAGAAAACACTGATGATGTTGTACTGATACGTTCACAACACCTTCAAGAATGAGCAAATCTATCTGAAACAGATCAACTCAAGAACTGCCGGAATGACTGGAGAAGTTATTTAGAAGTTAGAAGTCCTCTAACTTTTGATGAAAAATTAAAAGACCTAATCTTGTGTAACTACAAATAAGAATATACCGAAGTCGATCTTGCTCTGGAGTACAAATAGGTGAATAAAGAGTTTGGCCTACTAGAAATGTCGGTGTAAATTGCTCATGACTAACTTTATTTATGTAATTATAAAAGTTTTCTAAGTATTCAAAGTCAGTGGGTTTCAGAGCAGAGTTCTAATTAACAACAGGGTAAAAAAAGAAAAGTACAATTAGTATCCAACTGGAGCTTGGTCTTGGAATTTACCAACTTAAAGCAGTGCGTATCTTAAAACTTAAGAAGCAGTGACCTATTTAAAGTAAATTAATCCTAAAATTAGCTAGAATGTTTGTAATTAAGACAGTTTGATGCAGAGTTACAAGACATACCCAAGTCCCTAGTCTAAAGTGCAAGTAAAAGTACGCATTAAACCAATAAACTTTATCAGACAACTCTTTGGCAAGCCTATTTTGAAGATCATTAATGCCTTAGGGAATGACTGTGGATAAGTTTCACACATTCTCATCGTGCACTCTACTGCATATTGTACTTTAATGACTGATGGAGCTTATGTCACTAAGCCCATTTTCTCAGGAAAAGTGATGCAGTTATGGAAATAAGTTAAACTACATATTTCAAGGTTTGCAGAATTTTGAAAATTGAAAGACCTATTAGCAGTGAGAACATTTTCCAGCAGTTTTGGGGAAGCAGATCTGAATATTAAATATGGAAGGAATCACAATCTCTTATTTAGATAGTAATGAAGGTTCTGCATCACTCTGATGGTAATGTGATGAGGTTTTCGATGTTCTGGCGAGGGAAAGATACGTAGAAGAATTTTTGGTTTTATTTCATTGTTTGCATTCCTTTTGACTGCGATCTGACAGGTGGGAAATAGTGGAGCTTTAGTCACTGAAATAAGACCTGAGAGGGTACCAATATAGTTTCTATGTCTTATGCATAGAAAATGGAAAACTCCAAGACTGCTTAATAGTCACCATGTCTCTCTGTATTATTCAAAACTTTCATCCATCATTAGAAATAAAGTCTTTGGAAATCCTATTTTGACTAGAGTTTGCAATAGGCACTGCTATTCAGCCTAGGTATATGTGATTATTCATTGCAGTTGAGCCTTCAGCTGAGTTAAATGAAGTGCACTTAAATTCTCCCTCTTCCCCTGTCATTAACTGCTCTACAGCAGCTTCTAGTTAGGTCCTGTAGATCAATGTTTCTCAAACTGTGGGCTATAAAAGAACTCAAAGGGAATTTCCAACTGATAGACAGCAACAGTCAACAGTAGTTCAGTTCCCTAAGTCTGCAGTAGATCTTTTTTCCCAGTAGTGGAGAATAAGAAAAATATTACATATTGGCTGCACATATTTATTCTATCCAGGAAACTGCTAGCTACCTTTGGCTGCTGTCAGTGCCTAATTTCCATCAGAGTAGACAGTACATAATAGTGGGTTTTCAATCTCTTGCCATAGGAGAACTGATCTGTTATGAACTCAGGTGATTATATCGAAACAGTTGAGTAAACTGCAGATGCTTGACATATTGTATTGAGTGTGGATCACCGTGCCAATGGGTTTGGGAAACAATCTGGCCTTTAAACTGCTCTTGGAGAGAGTGCAACTCCCCCTTTGTCTACCTTTCTCACTACTACTTTCACCGCTTAGGTGTCTCAGGAGACATTCAGACGACTTCACGTTTCTGTATGAGTATTCAGAAACTGACTTTCTTCTCGATTCACTTTTTTCTTCCCATTTTTCGCAGCACACATCCCCTACACAAGTGTCTTTGTTTCAGCACGCTGGAAATAGACCACCCTCGTTGCCTCACAGGGAACCACTCTACAGGATTGTAATACTGTCAGGATCTTTTTTATTTTTTCACACTTGGAAGTGAGTTCAGTGACACATGATCTTATTCTTTAGCCTCCTGTGATTCTGTCAGTAAGTGTATTGACATCTTTGGTGAGAAAAGCAGTGCATTGCACCTCTTCCCCAGGAAACGTCCAAGCTCAGATGACCAACTGTGCTTTCTTCTGTCTAGTGATAAATTCCCCAGTTCAGATTTCCTCTCTTTCTTTCCTCTAACTGCACTCACCTGTCATATTAGCCTGCAACTCTAAGCAGACACTAAAAACAGGTATGTCTTTAGCCATCATGCTGGGAAGGAGAATATGCTCATAACACAAAACTACTCAAATTTTAGGATTGCAGCTTGTAACATTCAAGATGAAGCACAAGGTGAAACCAGCACTGCCTGCACAAAGAATAAAAGTCTGTGAGGGAGTGCGGCTTGTAAGATAGATAATCTGTTGTGACTAATAGGAAAAGGTGGAGAGAGATGGTCCTTAATTACTCTTCCTGAAAGGAGCCACCTGTGGGTTCAGCACAGCATGTCCCCATTAGAAAGTGATCACAGTGGGAGCAGGACACCTGCTTCTCTGCTGTCTGGAACTAGATCGTTTGTCCTCTGCCAAGACCAAGACCTGAAACAGTATGGGGCAGCTGGGGACAGCAGAGGTATTTGAATCAAACTAGTTCCAGATGAAGCTGCAAGGTTAGACATGGAGCACTAACAGATCAGCAAACAACAATCAATCACGAGCACTGGCAGAGTCTGCCTGAGCTGAGCTGTGCCCTCCACCATCCTTCAGGCTCCAAAACTCAGCATGTCTTTCCAAGGGCTCGCAATTGCTTAACCTCTGGTGCCCATCAGTCTTTGTACTGTGGGCATGCTGGTGCTGTAGGTGGCAGCCAAGTGGGGGGAGGAGGTGCAAACATGACCATGATACAGCTTTATTTGCATTAGGCATTTATGAATGTCAGCTTTGCTCTATCCAGGGAGTTGATTAATGTCCTAATTATCTCAACACAGCAGGATTCTTCTAGGATTCTCCCTCCTGCAGCTGAATGGCTTTCACATTATTTCAAGATTTCCTGTTTAATACTAAAATTTAAAATTATATTTTTTCCTCTGTCAAAGAGGAGGGTAAAAACCTAAAATCCATGATGAATACAGAAGATCCCTAAGAGATTATCTGTATGCATTCTATAATTCTTCTCATTGTTCTGCCACTGAGATCTGTGATGGATCTCAGAGGTTTTTCTGAAACAGTCATACTGCTTTTTATCTCCTAGAAAAAACGGGGATTTTCCTTCCAAGGCATTTCACCAGTTTCCTCATATTCAAGCTTGAATATCTGAAAATTCTTTTATTTCCATGATTCCAGCATTGGAATCATACACCAAAGAGATTTAGCAAACATGGGAAGAATTTCTAGGTTTTCTTTTCCTTCACATTGGCATGTGTGCTATTTAATTCTTGAAGTCTAGTTTCAACATTCACACTATTGTTTTGGATTACAAAGCTTTTTTCTAAAGTTTTCATTCCACTTTTCTGGACATGGCACAGGAAACCACCAAAGCAAAGTTGTCCTTGAAAAGAAAGTGATGCAATGTACCAGTCTGGATTACAAGAGTAATGAAAATATCTGACTTTACTTTTTAAGAAGGTCAGATTATTATGATATTTTTTTGTTTCTTTTAAGGAACCCTGCTGTAAGCTTATCTTCAGGTTTAATTTGGGGGTTTGTTTGTTTTCACTTACAATGAGATGAAATAAGAGTCCGGATATCACATTTTTCTTTCTTGCAGGTGAAAATGTACAATACTGAGAATTGATTGTGACTGTAAGCCTTCCATATGTCAGATTGGTTGATCCAAATTAATTATGTTCCTGAAAACAGCCAAAGCAAACATGGAGCTCTTGAAATATTTATTTATTTTCAAATTCCAATAGTTTTCACTATTTTTTACTATTTATTTTTCTAATTTGAATTTCAATACAGGGCAATCCCTTCAATTAAAGAAAAAAACAACCCAAAACGCCAAAATCCCTAAACAAAACCCACAACCCCCCAACAAAGAGAAAACCCCACAAACAAACAAAAAACCCAAACAAAACCCTCATACACACACACAAATCCCCCACCAAAAAAAATCAACAAAAAACCCCCCTCCAAAAAAAAAAAAAAAGGGTACAGATTTTTTCCCCATGAAAAGGTGCGAAATTATAGTTCCTCATCTTAGTGTATTTGGCCTATGTTTTGTTCTGCAATCTTGTTTTACTGACTACGATAATCACATGTAGGATTATCAATCACTTTAGGATTATTAATCATTGATCACAGCTAATCTTTTATATTTTATTTTGATGGAGTCTTCAGAATTACAACTTAAAAAATGTTTGACTGATGAATTTTGGCTCCAACCTTGACTTTACTCTTCTGACAACAGACTGATTGGAGGTACCCAGAAAAGTAAAACAGTAACTTGTGAAGAAGGTAATGGGATTATTGTAATTCTTGCTGACACCAAAATCAATCTAGGTGTAGGTTCCTGGTTACTGTGGGGTGCCTGAATGGTCAGAGGCATCTGGTCACTGTAGTTTATCTTTCAGCTGCTTCTCTTTTGGAGATAAAGACCTTTTCCTGTCCATAGAGATACCCTGAACACTTACAAAACCAGTCCTGTTTTTGGATTAGCTCCTCAAATGTTTTCCAATAAATCATGACTATCTCCTGTTTCACGGGGAATCTCAGTTTCCTCTAACACATCTTCAGTTTCACTGAGCTTTATTCCTTTCTCACTACTCATTCATTTTCTATCCTCCAAGTTATTTTACATTTCTCAGTGTGGCACTGCTGATTAAGAGCTCCCCTGTGAATCCAGCATAAAACCAGCCTGTCTTTATAACTCCCTCTTCAAACAATCCTAAGATTATTCTTAAAAATTGCTGACAGTATTTGACATTATAACCAGCAATATTAAATACATGGAATTCATTCTTCTGTAGTTTGTATGTTTATGGTGCAACAGAAGCCATAATGCAATTTGGTCTTGTGATCATTCCTGCCTATCCCTCACCATACATTTGAAACAGAACAGCAGTCTACATGCAATTATGTACAAAGCAGTAAAAAGAAAAGATCACATTTTTAGCTCCAGCAGCTACACGGCATCATTACCAATAGCAAGGGTTTCCATTCAACAACATTGAAGATCCACTGAAAAGAATAGATGAAATTTAGACAGAGGTAGGACAAATATTGATTCAAGCAGACAGATTCAGGCTGCATCCATCAAAGGCATCCTGGATAGGACAAAGACGTGATAGAGCAATTCACTGCACAGAACCCTTCCAAAAAGACTCGTAACTGAAAGCCACTGCTCTCAAGGCACAAGTAACAGATCATCATGCAGAGAACATAAAAAGCTTACAGAGCAGACACTGACCAAAACCCTCAAAGTTAATGGCTCAGTTACAGCCTTGAAGACTGGGAGACGCTGAAAACTGACTTGCACAGATGTTTAGAACAGAATCAGCATCAGGGCAGAAGCCTTTTTATAAGGCTTTGCTGTTATATAAATTTTCCCATTTAATAAGCTCTACATGTGTTTTCTTTTTACTTAGCCTGAATTTATGATCCCCCAAATCTCCCTAGATCCCAGCCAAATCTCTTTCAGGTTATGAGGAGCACCTGGTTGGTTTTTGCTGCAAATGTATTATAACTCACCCTATTGTCAAATCTAGAGGCCTCTGCAGCCTCCAATAATCTTCTTTTCCTTACCATGGCATTGGGTGATTCAAGTCGTAGGCTGAAGAGGAATGAAGGGATAATATGGGGATGAGACTGCTAGCTTAGTGCTGGGGAACTGAGCCAGAACAGGCATGCAAATACGTACAACATTAGCTAAACTGCTAATGGAAATATTCTTTGGCATGTGCTGGGAATTGTTTTGGAGCACTCGGATCAAACTAGAGACAGAGATTGATCTAACCATTTATAGGCAACTGTCTTTCTTGTAGGCAGGAACTGGACACTGTTTAATTTATTAGTTTAGAAAGAGCCAGAGAACGTTGATAATGTTTAATTCATTCTGAATATTTGATATTCTTTGTTGCTGACACATGGTGGTAACTGGTGAGACAAATCAGATGGTATCATGGATTAAATATCTTCTCACCTGACATAAAAAACTACTTTTTGTGTTGAATTTAAAATGTCTTTTGTAAATGTTCATAATGCTAATTAATACCTTGGATATTACTTTTCCCCTTCATGTAATAGGCTCATAATATTTTTATAAGCAATTTGTAATTTTAAGGGAATGTTTGGTACATAACTTTTGTATGGTGCCAGACATGATAATTCTGCATGTGGAATGCTGCAGAATCTCTTCACCATTGCAAAGAACCATATGAAATTTTACACCCAGGATAAGATGAGAATTCTGCCTCCCTTCAGCAGCTTGGTTGCCAGAAATTAAAACTTATTTCAACAAAGTAAAAGTGTGTAGGTAGATTTTTTACAGTTTAGTAGGACCTGCTGATATGATTAAAGTTTAGCAATGGGAACTAGTATGTTGCTGAACCAGAACCTCAGGGGATGTGACTGGACTTGCTTGATTATCTGTCTTTATGTATAAAAATCTGTAGACTGTTCATGACTTGTTTGCCCTGCTTAACAAGAAAGAGAGGCTAAATTCCCATGCTAGAGATATTTTGGTTTGATGTAATACAAACTTTATTACGTGAGATCTTGCAGTAATTAAAATGTGTATCAAATGTGCAAACAGGGTGGGTTGGTTTTTTTTTTCCTATAAATGCCTGAATTGGTTAAGCAATGTTTCTGTACTTTAATTAGACAGTAGAAATCTATGAGATTGCCTTCATTTGGCTTTCAGCTGTTTACTTTGCATCAGTAAAATCCATACGCTTTAAAGGAGATCTCAACTATAATTAAAAGTGTTATTGAACTAAACACAATTACCAATGTTTATCTCATTATGCAACGCTTTTGGAACAAAATGCGGAATTCAAACTTGCTTTTGCTTTGGCATTGTTGTTTTGCAGAGTTTAAAACAATGCCTATCATTTAATCAGGTAATGAAAGATACTGCTGTCACTCTTGGGGAAAATTTGGTGCCCCTTAAGTTCACATGTTTCAGCTACACTCTAGATACTGAGGCATGTTGAATTCCAAAAAGCAGAGAACAGGGAAATTGCACCCATAGATATTTTTCCCCAGCACATCTTCTACTGGAATTTGACATATGGAATTTTTATTTACTTGTACAAAAAGACAAAAAAAAGGGCTAATTTTCTAGCTGAAGAAATTTTTCGCTGAATTTTTTAATGCAAATTGATATATATAATATTTTATCATGCGTTATGTTCTTTTGAGCTCCAGATATCCATAAAAAAGCTTACATGACAAGCATTTAGGAATGTACAGCAAGTAGAAGTCAGGCATCTGTTCAAGACTTTCTTCTTTCCCCTTGTACTTATAATGCCAAGAACTGTAACAGATATTAGATAATATGTAAAATACATAAAATTTTCCTCTAAATAGACATTGCTTAATTTTCAAGTTAGTTTATTGTATCTGCAATCTCCAGTGACCAGAAGGGCTAAAATCCAGTGACACATATTTAGCCAAGATCTCCTGTGGATACATCTTTTGGAGAGGATCATCCTGATGGAGACCTACAAACTTTAGTTTCCCTCAATCTCTTCTCCCCGCTCTGTGCCAGTGCTCAGTGTTGTCCTGCCTCACTCCAGCTTTCTCACTCTTTGATTATAGCTCCCTTATGTAGCTGGGATGTTACAGCAGCCAGAACAGCCCACACTGGACCCTTTCCTGTGCAACAGGCCCATTGCACAGCAGCACTATGCACAGAGAAGGTTAGGACTTAGGTAGACCGAAGATATTCCCCATAAGAACGTTTCAGTAGCCTCTTTGTCTTGTCATTTGGCAGAAAAACCAAGTGCACTTGCATTCAAGTAAGTTGTGAGATCTTGAGTCAGACTTAAGAAAGACATGGAGACTTGAGCCTTACCTCATAGGAATTCTGGATTTCATTGCATGCCAGCATAAATACTGGCAACTAGCAAATTGTTCAGAAATGAGAAAGTAAAAGGTGAATTTTTTCTCCCGTATTTCTCAGATTTTTTCCTTCTCTCAAGGCCACGCTAATTTTTTGTCCATAGGTTGTTAGTCCTCATGATGTTATGTACATCTTCACTGACCTAACAGACCTAAAAGTTGGCTCTTACAGAGAGGCCCTTATGAAAGAAATGAACAGCTCTAACCTAGTTGCGCATAGTGCATTTAAGGACTGGGGTTGAAAGATTGTGGAAGTAGATTTAGATTTTGACTAACTAAGCTCAAAACATTTCAAGTTCAAGAAAAATGAAACCTGGCGGAAAGAAACAGTTTGAGAACAAAAGGTGCCCTCTTGGACACTGGCAGTTATACATACTGCAGAAAGTTTTCTCACTAGTTACTGACACACTCCAAAAGAGGCTGTGCTAACAATGACACTTGGTTTCATAGGGCAATCGCTGCATGAGAAAAAACTTTCAGTAGAGAAACTGTTCTCAGCTCAAGTTCAGTAGTAGCCTTGAACTAAAGCAGCTATAACATAGATAGATTATGCTGGTTTTTTGACTAATATATCTCCAGAGCTGTGCAGATGTGGGGAACTTTAATAAAGGACCTTTGTTAATACATGTCAAGTGCCTATATAAATTGCTATATACTGTGTAAAAGGTGGACTATCACAGTGAGCAGAAATCTTACAGAAACATCTGCATAATTTCTCACTGATATTTTATATACTTTATGTGTAAGCAATACAACAGCCCTCCAAATAAGGATAAGATAGATCTGCAATTTGTGGTGATGGACAGTCCTAAATGGCTGATCTGAACTGCAGATACCAGGGAGAAACTTCCATATCTTACTCTCTGTGCTTCATCATCACAAAAGCTGAAGCAAGCTCAGAAGCTTCTAATGCCATGGACATTTGTGTGCATAGTTTCAAAACCGTTTTTATCACCAAATGCTGCAGTGGCAGTTCTTACCCTGGGAGTGTGTAGATACCATCATCACGATCTGTCAAACCATCTTCAGATACAGTGCTTTCAGGTTCTTGGAGAAATGTGGAAAGGGTATTTTGGGGCTTGCTGGAGCTATAAAAACAGTAGATCACATTTGGAAATGCTTCTTGCTAGACCATAAATTCTGTGTATTTACTTTCATATGTTGTGAATTGGGTTTGGGGTTTTTTTGTTTCTTTTTTTTTTTCTTGACATGGGATTTCTTGAGCAACTCTTTTGTTCACTAAATTTTTCATTTTTCCATTTTCAAGTATCTGTGTACTAATTGAGGTCATCGAATGTTGGCGATTGAATCACGGACCCAGACTGGCAAGCAATCTGAATCATTTATTCAAAGGAATGAGCTGGTTTTATACACTTTTCTAAGGCACAGTATTTCCTTATATGGCGTGACCTATCCCGTGTTGCCACATCAGCAACACACTTTCTCAATGTCCTTTTATGGGGTGGTCACTCGCTGTTCACCCATCCCTCAGCTCCCGGCAGGTTCCTCTCTTTGGAGATCTGCCACATGACACCTCCTTCCCCCAGGATCCAGTGGAGACAAGTCTCTGTGTGCTGCCATGTGCTCCTATGTGCTGCCATGTGCCTCTGCAGGCAGGTTTTACAGCCCACAACCCAATTCTCTCTTAAAATTCCCCATAATTCCCCCTTTTTTGTTTTATATGAGTAGGAATTATGGCAGTGATTAAACAGATAGAACTTTGAGAAACAACGTCTAAAACTTTTACCATCACTCAGTGTTGTAGTGGGGATTCCTACAGCATGTATATACAGCGAGCTCTGTGGAAAAGAAATATAAGGACCAGAACCTCAAGCCTTGACTGAGAGGGTTTCTCTAAAATACTTATAAAATTGCTTTAAAACTTTATTAATATTATTCTGAATGCGATTAAAAAATTAAGAACATTTAAACTTCTTTGCAGTCTTTTGTGGGGGGCACACCTCATACCTGCAGCCCCCCTTTTCTGTTCTAACAATATGTAACATGAACATCTTTCAACTTACCAAATGCAAGAAAATTTGTAACATAACATGCAGTTTTCTTACTAGGAACAGTAAAACAGTACATCTAATAAAACAAGTGCACACTGAATAAAAATAAGCAAGGTAATATCATCAACTGCTTAAATACTTCCCAGAATATCTATAAATTGGCCTTGGGAAATTACAATTATAATAATATTAACTCTTTAAGTGGTTTCAAAAGGTTTCAAAACGTAACAAGCCTAATTCCTGCTTTAAAAAATAGCTTACAAATTATAATTATTATCCATCACAAAAAGCAATCAGAACAATGCAGGGGGGTCGCAAGGTGGTGTGGTAAAAAAGCAGTCTTTGAGATAGGGTCCAGGATTGTGGCAACATTTTGAATAACGAAAACAGAAGAGTTCTATGGACCAGCTGCACGAAGGATATGCTTAGCCTGCAGCTGCTTCTGCACAAGCTGGTGTGAATGTTGTATGCCGTCGTGGTGTTGGCGCACCGGGCAGGCCCCCGCCGGCGCGTCTCGTCACTTCTCACATGCAGAGAGCCACTCGCAGCTCCTGCCATGCGCTGAGGGGAGCCGTGGCCCCGCCAGCTCCCAGCGCTGCTGATCCCGCCCACCTGTGGTGTGGGGGCGGCCACCAGGCAGGGCTGTGGCTCTGCCATGTGCTCGCCACCGCTTTCTGGCTCTGCCATGTGCTCACCGCCATGGCACAGCTCTGCCGTGTGCTCGCCAGCGTGGTGCGGTCTCTGGCGCCGCTCTGCGCTGCGCCTCCGTGGCCCCGCATGCTCTCCCCCCACTGCATCTGCTGCTGCACTCTCGCAGAGGGCAAATGGAGAGGGAACGTGCTACGAGGATGGGACCCCCCAGCCACTTGCTACGACATGGCTCCAGCTGATGCTGTGTGGCGCGGGGCGGTGTGAGCTTTTCTACAGTACCATCAGGCTTCCTTCCAGGCTCAAATGGGTCGGTGGACGAGGGGCCATCTTCTAGTTCTCCCGCAGCCCCAATGGACTTACGGCTCGCTGGCAGCGCAGAAGGGGTCGGCACAACTACTGGGGTGGCACAAGCATCTTTCTTTGTCCGGTCTCTGGATGCCGCATGCGCTATGAGCGCCTTGCACACAGTCCTCCACGAACGCAAAAGCTTTGTCAGCACTGCGTTGCCGCGTGTGACTCGGTTCCACAACGCGTCTAAAGCGTCCCATGTCCGAGAATCAAAAATATTGGTACTATCTAAAGTTGGATCACAGTTCTTTGCCCAGAACAAGAGTCTGTTCAAATCTGTAGACTCGACTTTCCTGCCATGCTTCTTTAAAATCTGTTCCAATGTCTCTGAGATGTTCTGTCCCCCATGGCTCACCTACAACTTGTAGGGATTAACTGCTGTCCAGCTTTCCTGCTTCTTTCAGCAGCACTTCAAGTCCCACGGGGCTCACCGACAGACGCACAGTTGGGCGTATAAAAAATTCCACACACGGGGACACTATTTGTCTGCGATTGAATCACGGACCCAGACCTGCAGGGAATCTGAATCGTTTATTCAAAGGAATGAGCTGGTTTTATACACTTTTCTAAGGCACAGTATTTCCTTATATGGCATGGCCTGTCTGGTGTTGCCACATCAGCAACACACTTCCTTTATGGGATGATCACTCACTGTTCATCCGTCAGCTCCCGGCAGGCTCCTCTCCATAGGGGTCTGCCGTGTGACACCTCTGTGACACCTCCTCCCTCCAGGGTCCAGTGGAGACAAGCCTCTGTGTGTTGCCACGTGCTCCTTTGTGCTGCCATGTGCCTCTGCAGGCAGGTTTTACAGCTGACAACACAATTCTCTCTTAAAATTCCCCATAACTGAACCCTTCTGCACAGAAAATTTGAGAATTTATACAAAGTGTTTAATGTGTGGGAACAATCATATTTCTCATATTTAATTGCACATTAATAATTCAAATTGGCAGGTGGATCCTGACCATTCCTTTTTTTAGATGCACTGCTATTCAAAATGTGCTGAAGGCTCTTCTCTGTTTGGTACTCATTTTCCTGCCCGGTTTACGGTCCTGTGGTTACCACTAGTTGTTTATGAAGTATTTCATTATTGTCACATAAGATTTTGGAGTCTCTGAGGTTATTAATACCACAATCACTTATTCCCTGTGAAAATGATACTTTAATAATCATTCAAGAAATTTAGAATGGTGCAACTCTTTTGTGAGAAACGTATTTAAATAGCATTTGTATGTGGAAAAAAATATACTCTAGCTGATGTTAGGTAAACTGAAATAGAAGGTGGGGGGTTGTGATTTTATTTTTTAACCAGTAATTGAAATTACCATTAAAGAAACTTGTGAACATAAGTCAGGGACTTGTTCATACATCAGGGACATTTTTGACATCCATTTTTAAGGTGGATTTAGTACTTTGTTGAATAATTTGTTTCAGCTTATGGAATTCATGTTATATTTTACATAACTATATATTTATATACATGTTATTCAAGAGTTCAGTGACTTCATCTTTTATGAAGGTAAGGCTGATCATCCAAGCTACCTTTCAGAGAAGACCTGTCATGAAGTGGAATTTGGAAAGGCAGGTAGTTCTATCTGAAGTCTTTAAATTGTGGAGAATTAGAACTTATCTTGCTTCTTCAAAGTAAATCTTGCCAGGAGAGCTGGGCCACTCTTGGACCTGCAGGGAAGGGTCCTGCCCAGATGCTTCAAGGGTACCTACTGAAGAAAACAAACACCAAAGAAACTGTTTTATAAAGCTTAGAGCCCATACTTTTGCCATTAGGTAGTCCAGTTACTAGACAGTGCAAGTGTCCCTCAACACATCTCTCATCTGGGACACACACAGTGCTGGGCTCTTCAGCCTCAGCCCCAAGCTACCATTCAGGTTAAGGTTGGGGTTTAGATAACCTCAAACCTACAGCTCCAAGGAGATTGGGCTGCAAAAGGCATACCAAGGAGATCAAGGCACTGTACAAACATTGCTCCCTCTACACCTTTCTCATTTGGTCATACAGCATACTAGACATCTCTCCTCAAGCTGCCTCTGGGGTATGTGTTAGGTTTAGGATTCAGAGAGCCACAGTCTACAGCTCAAGGTGCATTGTGGCTGGAAATGGAATGCCAAGGAGGTTGAGGCACTGCACCAACATTGTTCCCTCCCAGCTTTCCCATCTGGACCACCCATTGTGCTGGTGACCTCAGCCTCAGACCCCAGCTGACATTAGATTTAGGGTTAGGGTTCAGAGACACACTGAGCCTACAGCTGCAGGGACCTGGGTGCTGCAAAAAACATGCCATGTTTGGTTTTCTCCTTCTTCCTTTTGCTATTCATCCTACTGTTGTTTTCATTCTCTTCAGTCAGTAGCTTTAATGATTGCAGATTTTATGCATTAAGCTGAGAGGACAGCTTTTCAAGATGGTCACATGCAGATATAAGTAAACCTTGGAGACATGGTAGAAACTCAGGGAAAAAAAGTAATAATCATAAGCATTAAAACTATTACGTTTTTCAAATATGGCTTCTTCTTCACTCCCTTGCCCTGAAGTTTCACATCCTGGGAGTCATTAATGAAGGCAGACCCCATGTTCTATTTCACCACTAACCAAGTTACAGAAAGATAGGATTTGGAAGAAGGCCAGTACAAAAGTGCTTTTACTGCTGGGTAAGAAAAACCCCTGGGCAATTGCTATTAAGGGGAAATGGTTCCTAATATGAGGTTATGTAATGGGCTGGTTCCTTCAGCAATTTGCTGACTGCTTTCAACTTTCACCCATCAATGACAATAAAACATGAGTGGTGTTGAAATAAAGGTTCAAAATAGGACCATAGTCTTTTTCAGGAACAGAAGTAGCAGAAAGGGAATAAAAGATTTAAATAAGAGACGGTAGTGCTGTATAACTAGAGACATAGATCAACAACTGCAGTGAAGGTCAGGAACTGCTTCACAAAAAAATAGCCTGTGGAAAAGAGCTCTTCCCATATATATATATATATATATACAATATAAAAGCTGTGTTCTATGAGATACTTGTTTTATTCAGCTTTTTAAATGTCTCAGAACTATGGCCCAGGAGCATGGCTCACAAAATGCAGCAACAGATTGGTGTTTAGCCTGCTGGCTCCAAGATTTTTTAATGTATTGGGAATTAAGTTTAAAGGATCTTTCTTCAATTAAATCCAGGCCTAAAGGCTGCTCAGTTGTCTTTGTAGCATCCAAGCAGAGTAGCCCAATGCTGGAATGGGCAATAACATCAGAAAACCTACCTCTGTGACTTAGTATTTTCTGGTAGAGTGGAAACAGCAGAGATGGAGCAACTTGGAGCTTTATTTGTGCCCACAGCTGGAAGACTCCTGTTGGCAGAAGAGGGAGATAGAGGTCTCAGTGTTGACTAACTCACCTGCAAATTAAGCCAGGTAAAGGACTAGACATGCACAGAGCTAGACATGGGACTTGATATTTAGGACATTGATTGTAACAGCAGGAAAATAAATCCTCAATCAGAAATAGCCACTACAGAAATAGATATGTCAATTTTATATGCAGGATGCTGACATTGAAAAACAAGTCTTTCCAGATTGTCAAGTCCTGTCAGACACATCAGTGTGACTCTAAAAAAGCTGTGTTTGAAAAGAAATAAGCACTTTTTCCTTTATTTTTTTTCTTTCTCCTGTCTTGATAGTACTAAGAAGACTATGACAAATGCTGACATACTGCAGTCTTTGACAATGTTGATATGTGTGCTTCACGCTGAAAGTGCAATATTCTGATTCAGCCAGATCGTGCCATAGACCCTAGAAATGACAATAGAATTTTGTTTTGTTATTCGGACATCAGTTATCAAGAAGTTTACTGCATAAGCCAGGTAGTGTCTCTGACACTTGAGAAGCTTTGCTGTAGATGCAGGTCTTCCTTGCTAGCCAATGAATTTTGTATATGTGTCCACCTTGACTCTTCAGGTATCAGAAACAGGAAGAATTACCAGGGAAATATTTACCTACTGTGTACATGGTAGTACTAGTTGCTGAGGAAATGACAACATTCACCACATCTGGCCAGCTACCTGTGGTGTCTTTTATCTCTTCTTACAACTCAAATTAGATTCCTTTTGATTCACCAGAGTATTCTTGACCTAATTCATCCTGCAAATTGCTAAAGGCCTTAAGTGCAAAAGATTGATCTAGAGTGTTTTTAAATGTTGAAAGTTTTTCAGAAGTCTCAGTAGAAGTCTAGAAAGCAGAGAAAATAATCTGTTACATAGGAAAAACACACTCATGCATGTCTGATTAGTAATTTTAGTAGAAGCATTGAATCCACTAGGGTATCTATTAGATTTTTCTCTAAAATATTTAAACTAGTCTTGTACTGTATGAGCACTATTCTAGGATCTGAAAGATGACAGATTTTTATTCAACAAGTACTTTCAGATTCAATATACCATAATTAGATACAGTTTTAAAATTCTGTAATTGTATAAGTTTCTGTGTTTGTTCCTAACAGCTCTGTATTTATTTTTGGTTTATGTGATAAAAATTGATCTGTTACACTTCTACAAGTAAAACAATTGTATGTATTAGTGATTTGTTTTGAATGATAAGCCATTGTCAAAGAGTTCCTTTACTTTTAAAAATATTGTCTTGGGTCTGGTTTACAAATAACATAACTGTTTAAATCATCTGTTGGAATTCCTATAGGATATACCTGTCAGAATGGGCATTGCAGAAGGCACACTGCATGGATATTAGACATGTTCAGATCTTTTGCTTCTTCACTATATTTCGCCCTGATTGCTATAGATTGTGAGAAATGTGCCTTTTCTTTTTTCTTTTCTTTTCTTTTCTTTTCTTTTCTTTTCTTTTTTCTTTTCTTTTCTTTTCTTTTCTTTTCTTTTCTTTTCTTTTCTTTTCTTTTCTTTTCTTTTCTTTTCTTTCTTTTGTCTTTTCTTTTTTCTTTTCTTTTCTTTTCTTTTCTTTTCTTTTCTTTTCTTTTCTTTTCTTTTCTTTTCTTTTCTTTTCTTTTCTTTTCTTTTCTTTTCTTTTCTTTTTTCTCTCTTCTCTTCTCTTCTCTTCTCTTCTCTTCTCTTCTCTTCTCTTCTCTTCTCTTCTCTTCTCTTCTCTTCTCTTCTCTTTTTTCTTTTCGTATTCTCAAAGTATCAGTTTCTTCTAAAATATACTGCTTCATTCTACATTTACATTGTGATAATTTTGATCTCATAGTCAGCCTTTTAACTCTTTATTGACACAAGGGCAAGGAGTGGTTGCTTCTGGGGAAAAGACAAGGGGTCCTGGGCAGGATAAGGGAAATCTAGGGGAGGAGGGCAGGGACAGTAGGGCCTGGAGCCCACAGGGCCCTGGCAATATCTTCTGGTATGGTTTAGGAAGCTCTGTATTTATAGCTTCCATTGAAGGCTTATGGACAAAATTTGAGTTTATTCTTAAAAATTTGAAGAGTCTGCTTGTGTTTGAGTCAACTTTGTTGTTTCTTTCTGCTCCATAAAAATATCTGAACAGCTGCCATGCTGTGTTTTAATGTCTGTAAGGAGAATTGACCTAGAATTCCATAGCTTTTTGGTTTCATGCACAGGTTTTAAGCACAGGTATTTTTCATGTGAAGAGCAAGTGGCCATTGAAGACCCCTGGGTAAGACTTTCAGCTGAGGATGTCAGCAGCCATGCCTGGAAGGAAGGGAGACAGGGCAAACACCACCACTCAACTCTTCAGGGAGGAAATTTCATCAGCCCACAGCCAGAAATGATGTGACAGAGGAGCATAGCAGCTTTAGCCATAGAAGACAGAGAACCCTTGGGTGTCCCAATGGCCTCAAGGTGCTAGGGCAGTGGGAAGTCCTTCTGCAGCCACTCTGTGAGGGGCTTCCATGCCTTCTAGCCAACAGGAGAAGAAATCCGTCACCAGAGCTCATAGATCTTCAGGACATGGATCTTCAAGACCAGAGGGCTGAGTGACAAAGGCCCATTTTTTGCAGAGTAAAAGGATGTTTAGGTGGGTGTGCAGAAAAAATGAAGCAGATCATTCCCTGATGCAGGGTCCTTTGTGCTCATTTTAAAACATATAGACACTGATTAATAGCTGTAATATTCTAATGTGTTACAGGACCTGCACCATAAACCTGAGGTTTAAGCAGAGATAAGTAAATGCTAGTAATTCAATTTACTTTTTTCTTCTAAGTATTATTTTTTATGGCATTCCAATCTATTTTAAAAGAGGGAATTTGAGTTTTTAATCTTGAGAGAACTGTCTTGGTGTGGAAATGATTAAATTTTTCATAGACTGGGAAAGACAATTTTCAATACCTATATGAAAAGTTTGGTTCACATAAAACATATCAAGCTCCAAGTATTCAGCATTTGCAAGGCAGATCCCCTAAAGAACAGAATGAGTGAACAAAATGAGAGTAGGGTTTTCTTTACAGCTTGGTTATATTTGCCTTCTTGCTTTTCAATCTTTACAGTAAATTGATTTATATTTGCAGTATTTTATCTAAAACTAGGATTATAGGGGTCTGAGTATTTGTTTTATTTTAAATAAACCAAGATTCTTAGGTACGAAATTGTTCTTTAGGATACTGTCTATTCAATTGCATGATCTGCTGTCTTAGCTGACCTAGGGAAGCAATTGCTGTTTTCAGTATGAATTCAGCTTCGTAACATAGGCAGGAGCTTTTTCTTATCCATATTTCAGTACTTGCCAGCAATGTGATAGATATTCTACAACTAGAAAAAGGAACAATTCCTGAATTGAAAATCTTACAGTATTGTTCATTTTCCTGGCGACAGGGTACTGATAGCATTTTCCATTAGCTGTAATGTCACCTCTTCCTTTAACATAAAGGAAGATAGCATAGTGGCTATCCTTCCTTTCACCTTAGATGAACCTTGCTAATATACATTGGCTCATAAATTGGCCATTTTTTGGATAATTCTGTAATTGCATCTCTATGATATTTTCTTCTGTAAAATTGCTGTTGTTGCATTTTGCTGCTGGTATCTAACAATCCTTGTAACATTACTAAGGAATGTAGATCTGCCAAGACACAATAAAGAAGATGTCAAATGGTAGTTTGCTACACCAGCTGCACACGTGTTATGCTGCATAGTTCAACACATTGCCAACTACCTAGCCAGCACCAGAAATCTTTAGCCTTAAACAGTTGACACTTCGTTCTCTTCCATTAATTTCTCAGGCTTAGATATACTCAGCTTTGTTCATAATCTTGGACAGAAGAATAGTGGTTATATTTTAAAGATATTTTTAACAGCATCTTGTAGTGTCATGCCAAAGTGAAAGTACCTGTACTGTAACTTAGTAAATGTTTCATCTCAAATAACCAATTGGAGGGATTTAGAGCAGACTCACTTCTCAAAATTATTTAGTGGTGCTATTCATAAATAATATTTAAAATGTTAATTGCTGAAGTGGAAAGATTTAAGTAAGTTTATTGTCAATAAGTGTAGGAATGTAAAATAATACAAATGTATACTTTGCCTGTGTCAAGTTTAAAATTACTGTGGGCGAGCTAAAAAAACCGCAAACTTCTTTTATTGCTGTTGAAGCATTATATAACAATGGGTTTTAATATTTGTTTATCTCTTCCCCTTTTTTTGTAGTATACATATAAATATTATGTAAGATATAAGAGCCTATCTATAGTAAATTGCAAATTATATATTATGCCAAAATCATATTTGTTCATACAGCCTGAACTTAAATACATTGCTAAAAGGCATCCAGTACTTGATGCTTTTTATTAACCAAAACATATTTTCATTTTATTTCAGGCCCCTGCTTCTGTAAATGGATCTGAATAGGTCTATATGAAGATAATTACCGAACTTCTCTACACTGTTTTATTTCTCTACTATCTGTACACATAATAGTTTAGAGTCACAATATAACAGCTCAAATGGTCTTCAGTATTCAACAAAACTTAAAAAAAAACTTACACAAGGCTAAAATTTCGCTTAATGAGTGCCTATGAAATGATCACATGATCAAATTAAAGTGATTCCACTAGTGTATATGATAGTTCACAGATGGTAGGAAGAAGACCCTATGAAAGCACGTGCTTTTATCTACCTTTTCCCTTGAACTGTTATAAAAGATTTCTCTTTAATGTTTCTTATGCCCTTAATGTAGAATTTGGGCCCTGGATATAAGTAAATAAAAACCAAAAGAAGGCTTTATATAGGGCTCTGAATGCACCCAGAGGACATACAGAGAAGGCTGGTCTGCCTGTGGCACACTCTCTGTAGGCTGGCCCTCTTCTTGCTTGCAAATTCTTGCAGATTGCCAGGGAATGGATAAGTGACTGCAAGGCAGCACCTTCAGGCTCAGCATTTGGGAGGGAAGACAAAGCTGTGGGTAGCCTTACCAGTAGCAGAGCAATGATGCTGAGTTATGAGGAAGCAAAATATGGGATTCATGGAAAGGCTCAAGCAATTTTACTCTACATGACAAAGAAGAAAACACTGCAGAGGCTAGAAAAACAGACAGGCTTGCTCTATTGGTTTCTAAATTTAATATGAGCATCTCTGTGTCAAAAATTTGGTTTTTAAGTTAAAAATTGGGCTCCTTTATGCCAAAAAAATCTCAGGAATACCTTATGTAAAATAATACTGTTTGTTTTTACCTGACAATTTTTGGTCTGATATGCTGTAGTTCATCCCTTGTTTTAAATGGATGTCTTTGGGATTCTGAATGTAATTATAGCATAAATATCTCAAAATAAGGCAAGAGGGTAAAATCAAGATGAAGCTTCTGAAAGTTATGCAGTTTTGTTGATAACTCCTAGTTAATGGCATTTAGAAATTTTTCCTTTCTTTAAATTTATTGTTAACGCGAATACTGATTTAGAAGTCGAGAACAAATGTAAGGTATTTCCCACTAGTAGATGTGGTAAGCAGAACCACGGAATCTTATTTAAATATTAAAGAGTGTTTCATTAGATTTTTTTTTTTAACAAATAAACATATTTTAGTCTAAGTGACTGCATTTGCACTTGGAATATTACTCCTATTGGTTTGAATTACGGTTTTGAAATGGGCACTAGCTAGTGACTCTTAGTTCTTTTAATGAGTTATACTGAGGATTTCCCTGCTTTTTGTGTAAGTCTCCACTTCTTTTGGAGTTCTGATCCTTTTTAAAGAATTATGAACTAGCTTAAAATTGTGTTATAAAGTTTGTCTTAAGAAATATGTCCCAAATTAGATAAAACCCCCTGAGTTTATAGAATCATCAACTTAAAAATATTCTATGAAAGAAACCAAATATTGATACAGAAATTTCAGGGGACTATTCTGTAATGATCTCCCCTTTCTTGTAGGTTATACTGCACTATCCATTTTCTCAGTTTAAGGTCATGTCACAGGGAAAATGGACGTATTATGAAAATTAAACAAAACATCTCTTTATTAGCTCTTCCTGGGGATGATTTCAATTGTACCTTTGCTTTAGAAAAATGTTACATGAAGTAAGCTTCTTCTATCAGAATTAAAATCTCTTTTGCAATAATTTTATTAAATCTTCATCCAATATGATTCCTAAAATCATTTACCATAAAAGAGTTTTATTCCAAGTGCCTGAATCCAGTTACAATTTGCAGTTTGCTGTTTTTCAGGAGATCTTATCACTCAGGTTTTTCATACAAATTGAAAATTGAGATGCTGATATCAAGAAAGGATTCATATTTTTCACAAAGCTTTGGAAAGTGAGTGAATTTAGAATTCCCATTCTCTAAGAGTTTCATCAATAGTAGTTTGAAAAGGAAGGTGGGAAGATGTCTGGGAGTGCAGATTTTCTAGCTAATTTTCTTAATTGACTCAGCAGTAGGACGACAAGGTTTTCTCAAAACATGACAGCTTTCTGTTGTTTTTGTAAAGTTTTTGGGTTTTTTATCTTCTTCCTCTTAACTGCTTCCCCCCCCTTATTTTTAATTTTTTTCCAGATGAATAATAACCATAAAACCTGAAAAATTAGATCCATATTTTCCATGCATTTTTTTGGCATGGGGAATATAACTGTCTTTCCAACAGGATTTTTATGTTAAGTAAGCTGTCTAATCAGGCGATGCCATGGTACAATTTCAGTATGTTAAAATGATCTTTAACACATTTAAAGACCTTACTCAAGAGAATGATGGCCAAATGATGTGTTTAAACACTATGGCCAGAGATTCATAGATTTCCATCTCTAGTCAAGGGGAAATATCAGGAGACATGCCAGAAGTCATCTGTCATGGTTATTATCAGTAGTTCCCTTTCCCTTTGTGTTGCTTGGAGGTAGGAGGCAGAGGAGATAACATGATAACATTGAAGTGAATCATGAGGGTAGGCATTTCTTTTTGTTTTCCTTTTTTCTCCCTTCCCTTTCCCTTTCCCTTTCCCTTTCCCTTTCCCTTTCCCTTTCCCTTTCCCTTTCCCTTTCCCTTTCCCTTCCCTTTCCTTTTCTTCCTGAAATCTGTAGGATTCCTAAAAAAAGGTACCAAAATCCCAGGTGAGTTTTATTGCCTGAAAGGTGCAAGGATGTAAAGGAGAGAAGAATATAATTAAGGGTTTAGAGCTGTGAGGTTAAGAAGAAATACGTCTTTAGAAGCAGAAGGAGCAGGTGTGAGTCTTGGGGGCCAGGGCAACTCAGGATGGTATGCCCATCTTAGTGCAACCTCTGTAGGATGCCTAAGGAAAGCGCATCAAGTGAAGGTCCCACAGCTGTCCAGTAGCTTGCAGTTGACCTCCCAGGTGGGCCAGGGCTTCTGAGTGGGAGACCAAGGGAGAGCAAGCAGTATGTTTGACACCTCTGTGTAAAAACACACAGTATCACAGGAGTGGTTCCAAAAAGTTTTTACAAGCCATTGCCAGGAGGGAGAGATACAAGAGGAGCTTCTAACAGGTGAGGGGAATTTGCCCTGTGATGACTTTATTGTACAAAGACAATCCCAAACAGGAAGCAAGAAACAGGTTGGCTATTTCTTCTGTAATTTATATATTTTTTTGAGAATACAAATAAAAATCTTTTCCAAAATAGATTGCAGTTATCTCATTAAATAGTCCCTACAAGTAGATAGTTCCTCCAAGTTGTTAGAGTGGATGGCTATACTTCATTAAATGAAACTTAGTAGTGAAGGGGTTTTGTTTTTCTCTTTATTTTGGACACTTGAATATAAATTTATTCTCTCAAACTGTGATTTTTTTTTTAAGATATAAACACAAACTTTGCAGAATATTATTGTAATTATTATTACTATCATTAGGAAGTTGAACAGAATAAGGCTTCTTATGATAGGTATCTGTTAGCCCTGTGGTCTCTGACTCTGAGTCAGAGCACTTGTGTGTAGTAAGAGCAATGTATCATTCCAAAGTCTGGGGCAAGGTTTTTCGTTATATTTCTCTGACTAATATCTGAGATTTAAAAAAAAAAGAGCCTCATGATCATCCTCCTATCATGATAGCTCTGATGGCATTTTTTACAGAATACTGTATCTTCACTGTTCTTCAAGAATCTAGAGTGGGAATATTTGATTGTGTGTAATTGCCTGGAAACTTGAGTTTGACTTCTCTCACTTACCTGAAGAAATTCATTATATGTTTTACATTGACCTTTAAAGTTTCCCATCAAGAAATGGATTGCATTCATTAATGTTTTGTGTCTTCAGAGAATCTAAATTGTTGTTTTAAATGTATTTTAGGAGCAGACTGATAGAATAAATCTTCTCTTGCCCTTCTATTATCAAAAACCTTCATAAGAGAAATAAAAGAATGACATAAAATGCCATTAATGAGGTTAGTTGACAGTTTAGCATTAAGAATAGAGAAAGATATCTGTTCCTGAGCATGAACTGTAGAATGCAGAAAATTAATTGTTGAATTAATTACTTATATTTGAAAGGTTGGCATCAAACCATTCATCCCTATGTATTGCTTGGAGGTTGTAAATGACTAAAAAGTTTCTGTAGGCTGTAAATAAAGGTCTCATTCAAAACTCTATTTTTTCTCAAATGTGATAATTATGTCTGAAGGGAGAAGGTTCCATCTTCCTTCAGAAATGCTAACAAAAGTACATATGTGTATATTCAGGATTTTTTTCATTCACCACTGACTTAGAATTGGTGTACTCCTTATATAAGATGCAAAATATCATTTTTTCTAAATACCATTTTATATGTTTAGGTTTTTTTACTCTCTCAAGGTAAAGGGGAGAGCTGACCCATAGTGGAGTTTAGCTGAGTGAATATAGTCTGCAGAGATCTAGAGAGATATCCTACTTTCCCAGAAAATTTTTTGAGCTTGTAGCATGTTTGATCAAAATGAGTAGCTAGAGTATAGGAATTATTTGCCTTCTCTGAATCTTAAAAGTATTTCCTTTTGCAGGTGTTTTCATTTTGCATGGCAAATTTCATTGACTAAATCATGTTCAGAAAAATTCTTTGGACTCTTGGATTTTCTGGTTAGCTTCAGAAAGTTCCTAATGCATAGTCTTGTTTTCGACACCTCTTTTTTTTTCCTTTTTTTCCTTTTTTTTCTTTTTTTTTTTTAATGGGTTTATATGCTTTAGCTATTATAACTATGAAAAAAAACACCTTAGAGTAATTTTGCTTTCAAATTAGTATTCCTTATACAGCAGGGCTGCATTTTTTTAAAATAATTGTTCTGAGTCCTAGTTTTGAAACGCCTTACTTGAGATATATTTGTATGTATATTATAAAGGAGCTACAAAAGAAAATCTACTCCCTGTAGAAAGGCCTGCTTACACAACTTCAGGTTACGTGCCAAAGAATCTGGCTATTCCAACAAATAGGTTATATGTGAAAGTTCAAACTCCATCAGTTCTGAAAGCTTTCTCCCACAAGTGCAGTATACAAATTTTACTGTGTACCAAGTGAAGAAAATTTGTTACCATTATAATGCTTCCCATCTAAGTAGTCAGACCATGATAGAAGTGAAGTGAGCATGCCGATAATGGAATGTAAAAATTAGGCTCTGTGGCCCCTGGGCAACTGGAAAGCTTCCAGGATACATGTCTGGTGTTCTGCTTGGTGTCTAATAGACTCCAACATCTGATGTTCAGCTGTATCATATCATCAGCTGTCACCCTCTCCCTTTTTCCTCTCTCTCTCCCGGCTCCCTCTTTCTCTGACTCCCTCTCCCCATCCCCAGTTCTGTCCCCCTCTCCTTCTATCTCTTTCTCATTCTTTTTCCTTAGGAATGCTTAATGCATTCACATTTTATATAATTAAATTGTATAACACACTTGGAATTAGGAATTACAGGTTTAGAAATTACTTGGAGGGATTTGAGTAAAAGGAGCATAGAAATAATTGGGTAACAATACAAAAAAGAGACATTAAATATTTAGTAATTGTATATCATTGCACTTGAGGTTTTTTTCCTCACAATGAGGGTTAAAGAGATTATTCACAATTGTGGGGAGTGAAATCAAAGGATTATAGGTAAAAAATCTTAAAATAAGATATTATGAGAGAGATTGGTATTGGTTGGCTTACCATACTTTTATCAGTATGTCATACTGCTGTTATGATAAGCAGGGAAGAGAGAGGGAGATGTTTTCCTTCACAATGCAAATGAGTCAGTCAGGTGTCTGCTCTGAGTGGCTTTCTGGAGAACTCCATCTCCTTCCCTGACTCCACAGAGCACCTCATGAGCTTCACTCTGCATCTGAGTTTGGTGCCTAAACTGGTGTCTAAAGATGCATGTTGGAATTATTTCTTCACCAGGAAGCCACCAAGAATACAGAAGATATCAGAGCAATGAAAATCTATGCCTATTCTTGAAACATGGGGTTAAAGACATATAATTGGAACCCTTCATTAGCTTTGGCATATATATGAATTTTACACTCCTACCATTGATGTAGATAAACCCCTCAAGAATAATACATGAAATTAATGTAATTTTTGTATTTTGGCTAGTAAACTATCCAATATATATTTCTAGCTTTTAGCAGCAAAACTATTTATTCCTTGTTCTGTTGCATTGCTAAGTAGGGAGAGGTAACACTGTTGCAGCTTGGGGACTAACTAGGCATCAGTTGTTTGGTGGTGAGCAACAGTTTGCATTTGTGTCACTTGTTTTTCTTGGGTTTTATTTATCCATCATTGTTTTCATTTTCCTTGAAATACTATTATCAATATTATTATTATTATCAAAATACTAAATTTCTTATCTCAGCCCATGAGTTTTCTCACTTTTACCCTTTCAATCCTCTTCCCCCATCCCAGTGAGAAGGAGTGAGCAATGTGAGTGGCTATGTGGTGTTTATGTTCCAGTTAGGGTAAAACCATGGAAAAAGCAATATTGCAATAAGCACTATGCAAAAGGAAAGGTTATGCTTACTGGTCATCTAGGCGTTATGATGCAGTGGAAAAGAAGGCTGGAAAAGTGAGAAAGCATGTTTATATTAAGTAGGTTCAGCTACAAAGAAGCAATTTTTGAATCATACAAGTCCTTGTAGAAAGCTACATGAATTTTTTCATTCATCAGAGGCTCCTGTTAATTTCTCAGACATCTCCACGGATGTAAATGATGGCATGTTAGGATTAGGAAAAAAAGAGTGACTACGAGTGAGAAAGTAAGGAAAAGAGAATTTATTTTCCTGCTTTTGCATGAAATTTTCAGAAACTCATGGTTTCTGTGTTCTAAAAGGTATTGACTGGAATTTGGGTGTGAAGTGTGTTGAGAAACTATTGTGCAATATAAATATCATGGCACAAAGAACAAAACCAAAAAAATAGTAGTGAGATTGAATTGAGAGACTGAGACATTGTAATGGAAAGAGACCCCATGCCTCATCATTGCTTGTCTCTAGCATTTTATCTGAAGCAACTCTCGAGGGATCAAGAATGAATTCAATCTTTCTGATATTTTTGCTTTGTATCCAGCATTTTATGTGACACACACAGGTACAAATTAGAGAAGAACTACATGTTTTATCATATTAGTGTTGTTAAGAGCATATCAGAGGAAGAGATCTTCAAAAGAGCTTTGCCACATCTCATTTGGAGCACTTTTGACCTATGGAATATCTTTTACAATTTCCTTTTAAAAATATTAATTTAAAAATTTATTATTTTCTGAAACTCTTCTGTCTTTTTGGGTTTATTATTTCTTTTGGCTTTCAGTCAGCTTTCTATGCAGGACTCACTTGCTCCTTAAAAAAAAAAAAGCATATTTTATTTACTGTGAGAACTACTGGAAACAGGTTGATTTGTTCCCATCACAGCTTATTTTTGGAAAAACAACATTTTCATTGGCCTCAGATTAGTCTTTTTTTCTATAATTTTTGCATAAAATTAAAAGCTTTCTTTATTAGTTTAACAAAGATTATAGAATAATTACAGCTTTTATTGGTCATTAGTGGCCATTTTCTTACATCAGTGACTACTTTTTGCTTGCAAATTGATAAAATTGAAGCACAGTGCGTATCTACTTTGAGAAGCTGGACTGGGGTCGTTTCAGGAGTTTGGGCTCTAATTTAAATGATTTTTCTTTTTTAGTGTCAAATAAATGGAATTCCTCTGCGCTGTAATGGTGGTAGCAGTAAAGCCACAATCCAAAGAATTTTGGAATTAAGAGAATTGTGTATTTTTCCAAGGGAATAATTCTTAGGCTTGCAATAAATACTAATAATCTTCAAAAGAACACAAGTCATGTTTCTTGTTTCCAGCTCCAATGAAACGTATGCTTGGAAATAAGTTACTGTTATTCAAAAAAGCGTGAATTAAACTCTCAGGTTGTGAATATATAAAATAGAATTTTTTCTAGTCAGTTGCACCACTTATATATGCATATTCTGCCTTAATCTGTTAGCGATACAAATATGTGTTTGCTTCTTTCAATAACTTTTAGTACTTCAGAAAACTGGGTGAATAAAATATGGTTTGTACTAGTTCATGCATTACCAGAAGTTGCTGATTTAATTCCTTCATTCTTGTATGTTGAATTATCCAACAATAAGGCACTTTGAATTAGAATTCTAGGTTCAGATTTTGGAGCCAGCTTTTATTTATTTTTCATGGGTACACAAAACATAATGTCAGGATTTGACATTACTGAAACACAATCGATATGTAACTCTTCATTAACATTTTAATTGGAATTTTAAAAGGCAAAACAACTATTTCAAAGTTTCATTTTTTTACACAGTCCAGTAGTATTCACTCACAATACCTGTGTACAAAAGCCTTCTTCTAGAACTTCAGTTAGGATCAGCTTTACAAAATTATTTTCTCTCTGCCTTCTTTCCCACATTTTCATTTCAGCTGCTGTTGTGGAATCAGACTCATTTTTAGTCATTCTGATTTCTGTGTAATAGAGATTTTTCTTTTTTTGACATTGTTCATATTAAACTTCCTACTCATTTATCCCTGAAATATGTATTTTGTTAATCTTTTGAAAGGACTTGCAATTTTTAGAGGGAAAAAGTCAGTGTTAAGTTCTGATATAATAGTTTAGTTAGATGCTTTTTCAAAACAAATGGCAGAATTCGATTTCAATTAATGTAGAGCTTTCATTCATAGGCAAGGTAAATCATACAGAGAACAAAACAGTCTTTTATTTAAATGTGTGTAGTGGAGTTTTGGAAAAGTAAGTTTCTTGTGCTTGTATACATGTAAACTCACAAGGACACTTTCAAGATTTAGTGATAATCATACAAGAGTCAGTGATAAAAAAATACATTAAAAAAATTAACATTTTTTCCAACCCTATAAACCCAGTTATCCGCAAAGATTTAAAAAGCATCCTATCTTGATCAAGATGTCTTTTCAGACAATATCAATAAATAACATTTACCAGCCTCTTGCTTTTCATATACCATGGAAACTATAAAATGTAACATTTCCACTTACATATTTAAAATAAAAAGTTTCTCTTTGACATTGTCTTTCCCAAATTTTTTGCATGTTCAGACACAAATATAACTCAATTTGAAAACTTTTATTTTAAACATGGTTCATAATCCAACACACAAATTCAAGTTGTTTGCTAGTTCATTTCCATTGACATATATTTAATTAGGATAAATCCTGTAATATTCAGCTTCTGAATGATGAGAAATGTTCAAATTCTGTAACATTCTGTTCAAATTCTTTACAACATAGAAATGAATTGTGATAGCAAGCCCGGAAATAATTTTATTTGTAAGGTATAAGTGAATATATTTAGAAGATGGCAGAAAAATGGCCTACAATGCATAGCACTTAAGGATGGTTTCCACTTAGGCCTGATTTAAATAGTTCTATAAAGTTGAGATTAAATGATATAAGCAAATCTGTTCTATAAACTAGTCTGTTTCAGCAGAAGCAATATGCACTGTGCCTGTTTAATCAAATATATTTACTTGCACCTGTACAGCTTTTTTTGAGAGGGAAAAAAAGGGTTTTAACTGCAAATGTCCCACTTTCTCCCCTCCCCCCATATACTAAGTTTGTATCAGGTTTACAGCTGGCATAGATGAGTTTCAAAAGAATCATGCTGGGGATTAACTCCGTGATTATGCACCTTATTCCCTCCCCACACCTCCAACCTCTACATATCCTCTTCCAGCTCACCTGGGAGATTGCCTGCATCCAGGATGTCATCCCTTCCCCTTTAAAGGAGGCCTATGATCAAGGTATATGTCCAGCACTGTAAACAGTGATAAAATGGAGTTACAATAAAGTTGAATGCTAACTAATAAAGATATTCTGTACAATAATGAAATGTTTGATTTTTTTCAGTTCTCATATGCTCGCTCCCCCATTCCACCCCTATAAGATAGCTATAGGGTTTTTACTTCCTTCCAGTTCCTGCCTAAATGGCTGCCAAGTCTCAGCCTGCAAAGTCTTTTTTCCATTACTGACAGTGGTTGGTGAAGGAACGTTAGATGTGTTCAGTCTTTCAAATGGAGGGGAAAAGGGAAAAAAGCTGAGGGTCTCAGGTCTTTGACACCAAAATTGTCCTTGGTGATCCATATGCAGAGACAGTGGGAGAGCTTGGTCCTCCACAGCAATGGCCATCACAAACGCTGAGTGGAGGATGCCCAAGGACCTGCCAATGGAACTATGTTGTACTTTTGTGTCACTTGTAGCACCATTGCCACTGTGGCAGCATAGATACTGCATGATCCTCCAGATATAAATATTGCTCTCTTCCACACCTAGTAACTTTGAGCGCTTTTTCTGGACATGAGTTGTCATGAGTTGTCAGGTATTTTTTTGTCTTTTTCTCCATAAACTACCTTCTTTATCTAACATGAGTTGTCATGAGTTGTCAGGTATTTTTTTTCTCCATAAACTACCTTCTTTATATGCTGCATCATGCCCTCAAGGAAGGGTATCCTAGAAATGGGTACCCTGGCACTCCTCTTTGCCTTTCTCTTGCCACAGCAGAAAAGGATTGAGAGTGGAACTGACAAAAAAGGGAGGTTTTGTCACTATCAGAAAAATCACTCTAAAAAACAGAAAGTAAGTATTTAAATCTTGAGAGTTTCTAGATATTTTCCTGCACTGTGAGTTGCCATTAGCCATTCCTCTCCCCACCCCTAGGCAGGACCCAGCACTTCACCTTGTTGAACCTGGTACAGTTGCATGGTGGAAACCATCCTGCAACTTGCACCTGCTTAATGGATCCTGTCTGATACTTTTCTTCTGCAGTCTTCCTCTTTCACATTTCATTTACCAGAAGGAGACTTACCACAGTTCATAGGACCTCGGAAACCTGTTTGTGGCCTGGAAGTCAGCAGAGAAGGGTTGTGCTCCTGGTGCACCTTGCTTGCAGTAGGATGAGAGAAGATGATTAAGGACTAAGATTAGTGTCATGAAAATGGAGCTACTAGTTAAGGTAGGTGGACTTGTTTTCTGGTTTCTAAACAGGTAAAAAGAAAGAAACTGGATGAATGGGTGGCCAATTTACACTGTGGTTTCCTCTTAGCAACCTCTTCCCCTGCTAAGTCTGGGGATTCAAACCAGCTGGCTACCTGAATCCTCACATCCAATAAACTAATCCATCTGCATATAGTGGCAAATTAGACAGGCAGATCCTGGTATCTCATAACTTTCCCTGATCTTCAGAAGCATCACTACCTTCAGCTCTAAGCTTTAAGCATCTCTTCTCCACCATCCTGTCTGCCCACCTACCAAAAACACCAGAAAAGGACCAGAAAATTGTTTAGCCTTCTGCTAATCAGCTACGTGCTGATGGTTTATCTTGAGATGCAGGGCCCAGCAGGATGAAATGCTTTCTACTGTGCATCCCCAAAAACTGAATCAGAACTGGATTTTCATTTCATATTTGCCTGAGTAGAGGATTTCAGACTTGTATTAATGTTCTTCAGGAACCAAAATCACACAAAGAGAATGGGGATAAAGAGTTCAGATATTCAAAATATTTCTTTTTCAGACTGTATAGACAGAGCCCTAAGATAAAAATTTAAAGTAGAAAACACCTTAGGCAAAAGAAATTTAATTATTTGAATGAATAAGTTATTTCACTTTTGTCTTATGCACACAAATTTCTCACTTCCTAGGCTGTATGTAAAACCTCAGGACACGGTGGATTTAAAAAAAAAAGTGCAAATGCTATTGCATTTTATAGGACCAATGGAAGGTGTTCAGGATTTCCTAATTAAAGTCCATTCATCATTTGTATAATTCAGAAATCATTTAAATAAAGGTGCTCCCAAAAAGTACACTTCATGTTAACAAATTCAAAATCTGTTCCTTTCGACAATATATTTATTTCAAACAAATTGTAAACTGATGATTGCATGAAATACTATTCTGTGCTGACTGAAAGAACATGACCCTAAGAACTGTCTCGCACTACGAACACAGCATATGAAATATCACACATTACATCATTCTAAAGAGTCCTTGTACACTCTCTATGGCTTCGATCTCTGCTAAAGGGCAGTCTTCTGAGACAATAGATTGAGTTCAGCCTGAAAATGAATAATAGCAAAGCAATATCCTGACCAGTTAAAACATAGACTTGATTCTTTGAAAAGGGTAATTTTACACAGTTGAAAACAGTTATGGAAAAAATCAAGTGGGAGGAAATACTGAAACATAAAAGCATGAATTATGATTGGGAATTATTTAAAAATACTTTATGAAATGTCAAAGCCTCCCACAATTTTATGCTCATGAAAGACTACTCCAGTAAAATAACCACCTCAGTTCAAGTGAGATTTGAAAATGGCATTAAAAATATTTTTTCAAAACTACAACATACAGAAAAAGGAGAAGCAGTCAGAAGAGATCAAAAATTCTGGAATGTTGTAGCAGCGCCACAGTCTATATAGACTATTTAGAGTTAAAAATATTAAGAATGAATTTTATAAATTTACTGAGAACAAATGAAATGTAAAATCTGCAATATCAAAAGCAGATATTAACTAAGAGTGCTAAAATGACTAAGAAAAATCCACAAATCACACAAATATTACATAAATATTCTACTTTGGTGTTTAATAACATACAGAAAAAGAAAAGCTAATGCGTCGGTTTTTTAAAAAAGATGTAATATCTAAAAGCTGATAGAGCTGATAGCCAGCAATATCAAGAAAATGGGACATAGGTCTCTATTCATTAAGTATGTAGGCATCTGGCTCCGGCAGCTCTGAAAAAAGCAACTAAGCTTTCTATTGAGAGTAAAAGTACGGGTCAATCACCAGGGAATAGAAATCAGAAAGCTTTAAGTTTGAATGATTGACTGCCTTAAATAAGGTAATAGAAACTGTTTATCCTCTGGCACATCAAGGTTCTACCCAACATAATTGAAAAGTGCCTTAGATTTCATTAAAATAGTGTCAGGGTGGAGTTTGGGGGTTTTTTTGACATATTTTTCAAGACCCTGGAAAGCAGCTTTATTTTTAAATCATGCTTGGAGGAGTGACTATAGTAAGAGTTAGGTGGCAATATATGACTACTTCCCAAACTGTGTGCATGTTTTATATAATGACAGTTTAGTGTCAAAACTACAAATTACTTCTGTAAGGAAGCTTGGATTAAGGATCCCCCTCCTTTTTGGTAAACATTCTAACTATTAGTTTACCATTTTATGTAATTTTTCTCTCTTCTTACTACCCAATTGACCTGTCATTATTTTATGCAAAGATATACAAGCAACTTGACCTTAGAGTAATTTCTACAGTAGCTAAAAGGGTTTCTTTCTACTGAAGGATGCCTTTGTTTACTGTTTCTGGCAAAGGAAGTTTATCAAAGCTTATACTGCTTAATAAAATAGGCTCAAAAAAGAATGCCTGACTCTCAAGGCCCAGTGAGTGGATTGAGCTCACATCCACAAGACCTCTTTCACCTTCATTTCCTCCAAATCTCTCTGGCTGTATTTATGGCTACTCAGTGGATATCACATGGGCTTCTAATCTGTGTGGATACAAGTTTGCACCATGGACAGCTTTCATGCAGTGTGCATAGGACAGTCAGCACCCACAAAGAAGATAATGCCTTGTTATTCTCCATTTAGCTCTTTGTGAAGCAGATTGGTGCCAGTACTTCTGTCATTTCTGTGACTTCTTTCATTTTTGTCACCTCTACATTTGCTGGTAATGTTCATGACAGAGACAGCTTTTGATGCTACTTCTGGTCTGCTCACTGGATGTAGGGATCTGAGGGTCTTCCTTTGCAGATAATGTCCTTGGCAGGCTGCCCGAAGGCATGATCTGGGCATATTTTGGTGACTTTTTCCCAAATTTTAAGGACTGATGCCTCTCTGATGGCAGGTGCACATCAGAAGACAGGCTTATCTTGTCAGCACTGTGCTTTTGGGTCTGGAAGAGGCTCAGTGTGCACTATACTGTAAGAAAATCCCTAAAGTCATGACACTCCTTTGCCATATCTTCTGCAGCCTGCTGTGTAGGGGTTGTGGGTCCTGTCTGCCTGCATATTAGAAGATGCTCTGCTATGCGGTGTTGCTGCCCAGACACACAGAGATGTAGCAATGTCCTCTGCCATTATTATTGAGCTATCATGTGCTGCTTCTGCTGAAGCACAGCCATCTGAGCTGTTGCCCAGTACTGAGTGCACGTTCACCAAGTTGTCATGAAAGCCAGTCTGTCACTACAAATTCGAACTGCAGACAAACCTTGAAGCTGAACACTTGAGTCCTGAACTGCATCTGTTCATGAAGAGCCAAGAAACTAGGAGGTGCAAGGCAACAGGGGGATGTTACCTCATAGGTAAGCATATGAGTGGAGCTGATGTTGAAGGCTAAGGATATTGGGAGTGTTGGGAAGTTTTTTTGGGAGAATATGTCACGGATATTTGCCACTTAAGACAATCAAAATCCAGTCCTAAGAACATACCTGTCATTCCAGCAGTTCCTGAAGGAAAGTGTTTCTCTTCTGAGCAATAGCTTACGTGCCCTCAACAGATCCAGAAAGGATCACGCATCCCTGTATGTGCAAGCTGCACAGGGAAATGTGTATGAAAATTAGAGATCAAAGAGACCGACTGCTTTTTTCTGAACCCAGTAATATCGCTAGCATAGCTAATGTGATCACATTCCCCAGAGATATACTGGGAAAACATTTCTGGTGGCGATGACTCTTTTTTCTAGAGGAAAGGCTCAGTAACAGTGACAGGTGGGAAATAGAAGATGCTATATAAATAGATACAAAGTGGAGGTTTTTGGCAGACAGGGTAATTAACTACTCCAACAAGTGCCCTGGAACATAGTATAGATTTTTAAAGACTATTCAATGAACTACAGCTTTAAACAATTATGAGCTTCATACAAAAACTTCTAGATAAGGTGCTCCAGCATGTAATAGGCAATTAAGCTGAATATATGACCCTAAAGGTGCATTTAGGTTGTAAAAGCTAGTAAAGTGCCTCTTGAAACTCCTTACTTGCATCCAGTGGACAGTTTTCGTCATTCTTGTCAGTCAATGAAGGTGGAAAATTAAAAGACCTTTTTATGAAAGTTTTTTCTTAATATCACATCAGAATTTTACACATTATAGTAGTTGGCTTCTCCACAGTCTCCTTATTCTCTCTTTTATATCAGAGCTTGATAAAAGGATAGTTATTGTTGTTCCATCTCTCTTTGACCCCACTATCACAAGTCTATAACCATTCTTGCCAACCTAGGGGATTAGAAGTGATCAGCTTTTATGTGGTTCACAACAGTTGAAACAACACACACTTAACTCTTTC